>NW_022589712.1:36309732-36449430 GCF_004348235.1 Phoca vitulina
TGCACCAGCTTGCATTCCCACCAACAGTGTAGGAGGGTTCCCCTTTCTCTGCATCCCCGCCAACATCTGTCGTTTCCTGACTTGTTAATTTTAGCCATTCTGACTGGTGTGAGGTGGTATCTCATTGAGGTTTTGATTTGGATTTCCCTGATGCCGAGCGATGTTGAGCACTTTTTCATGTGTCTGTTGGCCATTTGGATGTCTTCTTTGGAAAAATGTCTGTTCATGTCTTCTGCCAATTTCTTGATTTGATTCTTTGTTCTTTGGGTGTTGAGTTTGGTAAGTTCTTTATAGATTTTGGATACTAGCCCTTTATCTGATATGTCATTTGCAAATATCTTCTCCCATTCTGTCGGTTGTCTTTTGGTTTTGTTGACTGTTTCTTTTGCTGTACAAAGCTTTTTATCTTGATGAAGTCCCAATAGTTCATTTTTGCCCTTGCTTCCCTTGCCTTTGGTGATGTTTCTAGGAAGAAGTTGCTGTGGCTGAGGTTGAAGAGGTTGCTGCCTGTGTTCTCCTTTAGGATTTTGATGGACTCCTGTCTCACATTTAGGTCTTTCAACCATTTTGAGTCTATTTTTGTGTGTGGTGTAAGGAAATGGTCCAGGTTCATTCTTCTGCATGTGGCTGTCCAATTTTCCCAACACTATTTGTTGAAGAGACTGTCTTTTTTCCATTGGACATTCTTTCCTGCTTTGTGGAAGATTAGTTGACCATAGAGTCGAGGGTCCATTTCTGGGCTCTCTATTCTGTTCCACTGATCTATGTGTCTGTTTTTGTGCCAGTACCATACTGTCTTGATGATGACAGCTTTGTAATAGAGCTGGAAGTCCGGAATTGTGGTGCTGACAGCTTTGCTTTTCTTTTTCAACATTCCTCTGGCTATTCGGGGTCTTTTCTGGTTCCATACAAATTTTAGGATGATTTGTTCCATTTCTTTGAAAAAAGTGGATGGTATTCTTTTTTTTTTTTTTTAAGATTTTATTTATTTATTCATGAGAGACAGAGAGAGAGAGAGAGAAGCAGAGGGAGAAGCAGGCTCCCAAGGAACAGGGAGCCCGATGCGGGACTCGATCCCAGGACCCTGGGATCATGACCTGAGCCGAAGGCAGATGCTTAACCATCTGAGCCACCCAGGCGCCCAGTGGATGGTATTCTGATGGGGACTGCATTGAATGTGTAGATTGCTCTAGGTAGCATTGACATCTTCACAATATTTGGTCTTCCAATCCATGAGCATGGAACGTTTGTCCATTTCTTTATGTTGTCCTCAATTTGTTTCATGAGTATTTTATAGTTTTCTGAGTACAGATCCTTTGCCTCTTTGGTTAGATTTATTCCTAGGTATCTTATGGTTTTGGGTGCAATTGTAAATGGGATCGACTCCTTAATTTCTCTTTCTTCTGTCTTGTTGGTGTATAGGAATACCACTGATTTCTGTGCATTGATTTTATATCCTGCCACTTTACTGAATTCTGTATGAGTTCTAGCAGTTCTGGGGTGGAGTCTTTTGGGTTTTCCACGTAAAGTATCAAATCATCTGCAAAGAGTGAGAGTTTGACTTCTTCTTTGCCAATTTGGATGACTTTGATTTCTTTTTGTTGTCTGATTGCTGTGGCTAGGACTTCTAATATTATGTTGAGTAGCAGTGGTGATAGTGGACATCCCTGCTGCGTTCCTGACCTTAGAGGGAAAGCTCTCAGTTTTCCTCCATTGAGAATGATATTCGCTGTGGGTTTTTCATAGATGGCTTTTATGATATTGAGGTATGTACCCTCTATCCCTATACTCTGAAGAATTTTGATCAAGAAAGGATGCTGTACTTTGTCAAATGCTTTTTCTGCATCTGTTGAGAGGATCATATGATTCTTGTTCTTTTCTTTTGTTAATGTATTATATCACGTTGATTGATTTGCAGATGTTGAACCAAACTTGCAGCCCAGGGTTAAATCCCACTTGGTCGTGGTGAATAATCCTTTTAATGTACTGTTGGATCCTATTGGCTAGTATTTTGGTGAGAATTTTTGCATCCATGTTCATCAAGGATATTGGTCTGTAATTCTCCTTTTTGATGGGGTCTTTGTCTGGTTTTGGGATCAAGGTAATCGTGGCCTCATAAAACGAGTTTGGAAGTTTTCCTTCCATTTCTATTTTTTGGAACAGTTTCAGAAAAATAGGTATTAATTCTTTAAATGTTTCATAGAACTCCCCTGGTAAGCCATCTGGCCCTGGGCTTTTGTTTGTTGGGAGATTTTTGATGACTGCTTCAATTTCCTTAGTGTTTATAGGTCTGTTCAGGTTTTCTATTTCTTCCTGGTTCAGTTTTGATAGTTGATACATCTCTAGGAATGCATCCATTTCTTCCAGGTTACCTAATTTGCTGGCATAGAGTTGCTCATAATATGTTCTTATAATTGTTTGTATTTCTTTGGTGTTGGTTGTGATCTCTCCTCTTTCATTCATGATTTTATTTATTTGGGTCCTTTCTCTTTTCTTTTTGTTAAGTCTGGCCAGGGGTTTATCAATCTTGTTAATTCTTTCAAAGAACCAGCTCCTAGTTTCGTTGATCTGTTCTACTGTTCTTTTGGTTTCTATTTCATTGATTTCTGCTCTGATCTTTATTATTTCTCTTCTCCTGCTGTGTTTAGGCTTTATTTGCTGTTCTTTCTCCAGCTCCTTTAGATATAGGGTTAGGTTGTGTACTTGAGACCTTTCTTGTTTCTTGAGAAAGGCTTGTATTGCTATATACTTTCCTCTTAGGACTGCCTTTGCTGCATCCCAAAGATTTTGAACAGTTGTGTTTGCATTTTCATTGGTTTCCATGAATTTTTTTAATTCTTCTTTAATTTCCTGGTTCACCCATTCATTATTTAGTAAGATGCTCTTTAGCCTCCATGTATTTGAGTTCTTTCTGACTTTCCTCTTGTGATTGAGTTCTAGTTTCAAAGCATTGTGGTCTGAAAATAGGCAGGGAATGATCCCAATCTTTTGGTACCGGTTGAGACCTGATTTATGACCTAGGATGTGATCGATTCTGGAGAATGTTCCATGTGCACTAGAGAAGAATGTGTATTCCATTGCTTTGGAATGGAATGTTCTGAATATGTCTGTGAAGTCCATTTGGTCCAGTTTGTCATTTAAAGTCTTTATTTCCTTGTTGATCTTTTGCTTAGATGATCTGTCCATTTCAGTGAGGGGGGCGTTAAAGTCCCCCACTATTATTGTATTGTTGTCAACGTGTTTTTTTGCTTTTGTTATTAATTGCCTTATATAATTGGCTGTTCCCATGTTAGGGGTATAGATATTTACAATTGTTAGATCTTCTTGTTGGATAGACCCTTTAAGTAGGATATAGTGTCCTTCTTCATCTCTTATTACAGTCTTTGGTTTAAAATCTAATTTGTCTGATATAAGGATTGCCACCTCAGCTTTCTTTTGGTGTCCATTAGCATGGTAAATGGTTTTCCATCCCCTCACTTTCAATCTGGGAGTGTCTTTGGGTCTAAAATGAGTCTCTTGCAGACAGCATATCGATGGGTCTTGTTTTTTAATCCAATCTCATAGCCTGTGTCTTTTGATTGGGGCATTTAGCCCATTTACATTCAGGGTAACTATTGAAAGATATGAATTTAGTGCCATTGTATTGCCTGTAAGGTGACTATTACTGTATATTGTCTGTGTTCCTTTCTGGTCTATGTTGCTTTTAGGCTCTCTCTTTGCTTAGAGGACCCCTTTCAATATTTCTTTTAGGGCTGGTTTCATGTTTGCAAATTCCTTTAGTTTTTGTTTGTCCTGGAAGCTTTTTATCTCTCCTTCTATTTTCAATGACAGCCTAGCTGGATATAGTATTCTTGGCTGCATATTTTTCTCATTTAGTGCTCTGAATATATCATGCCAGTCCTTTCTGGCCTGCCAGGTCTCTGTGGATAGGTCTGTTGCCAGTCTAATGTTTCTACCATTGTAGGTTACATATCTCTTCTCCCAAGCCGCTTTCAGGACTTTCTCTTTGTCTCTGAGACTCGTAAGTTTTACTATTAGATGTCGGGGTGTTGACCTATTTTTACTGATTTTGAGAGGGGATCTCTGTGCTTCCTGGATTTTGATGCCTGTTTCCTTCCCCAAATTAGGGAAGTTCTCTGCTATTATTTGCTCCAATATACCTTCTGCCCCTCTCTCTCTTTCTTCTTCTTCTGGGATCCCAATTATTCTAATGTTGTTTCGTCTTATGGTATCACTTATCTCTCGAATTCTGCCCTCGTGATCCAGTAGTTGTTTATCTCTCTTTTTCTCAGCTTCTTTATTTTCCATCATTTGGTCTTCTATATCACTGATTCTCTCTTCTGCCTCATTTATCCTAGCAGTTAGCACCCCCATTTTTTATTGCACCTCATTAGTAGCCTTTTTGATTTTGAGTTGGTTAGATTTTAGTTCTTTTATTTCTCCAGAAAGGGTTTCTCTAATAACTTCCATGCTTTTTTCAAGCCCAGCTAGTATCTTTAAAGTGATGATTCTGAACTCTAGATCCGACATCGTACTAATGTCCGTATTGAGTAGGTCCCTGGCAGTCGGTACTACCTCTTGTTCTTTTTGTTGAGATGATTTTTTCCGTCTTGTCATTTTGTCCAGAGGAGAATAGATTAATGAGAGAACAAAATGCTAACAGGGTAACAATGTCCCCAGAAAATATACTCTAAACAAATCAGAAAAGACCTGAAGCCGGGGGAAAAGAAAGGGAAAGAAAGAAAAAAGAAAAAGAAAAAAAAAAGAAGAAAAAGATAAAAACAAACAAAAACAGAACAAAACAAAAAAAACAGATTATGATCAAATATGATCAGGCTGGTGCATAGATCAGTACCACATACTAGATTTTGGGTGTATTTTGGTCTGTTAGAAGAAAGTGCCTCCCAAAATTTTAAAGAAAGAAAAACTTATATATGTACAAAAATAATGGTTGATATGATAAGGGATGGAATATGACTGTAAAGATGAAAATTATAAAAAATTTTATAAAAGGAATTGACAAGAAGTTGTTTGAAAAAAGAAAGAAGAGGATTTAAAAAAAAAAAGAAGAAAAAGGGAGAGAATGTGATCAGGCAGGAGAGTAGAACAAAACCATACACTAGAGATTTAGGGTGTATTTTGATCTGTTAGAAGAAACTATCTCAAAATTTTGAAGAGAGAACAACTTATATATATATGCCAAAAATAAGGGTAACTACTATGAAGGGATAGAATATGACTCTAAAAATGAAAAATAAAAATGTTTTTTAAAAAAGGGATTGATAAGATGTTGGTTGAAAAAGGGAAAAAGAAAAATTCAAAAAAAAAAAGTTAAAAAAAAAATTAACTTTGAAAGACTGAAGAATCATGGTAAAAAAGCCATGGATTCTTTGTGTAGTATTCCCCTAGCACTGGAGTTCTGCCGTTCTCATTGATCGGTAAACTTGGTCTTGGCTGGCTGTTCTCGCTGATCTGGGGGAGGGGCCTGTTGCCGTGGTTCCCAAATGTCTTTGCCGGAGGTGGAAATGCCCCGCCCTTGCCGGGTCCGGGCTAAGTAATCTGCTCGGGTTTGCTCTCAGGAGCCTTTGTTCCCTGAAAGCTTTCCCTACAGCTTTGGAGGCGGAGAGTGAAAATGGCAGCCTCCCAATCTCTGCCCTGGAGGAGCCGAGAACTCGGGGCCCCGCTTCTCAGTGCGCCCCCAGAGAAAAGCAGTCATTCACTCCTGTCTCCCTGGTCTCCGGCTGCACTCTGTGCTCACCCGGCCTGTGACCGCGCGTTTCTCTCTCTGGCACCCGACCCCGCGCGGAGTCTCCAAACCCAGCAGATCCCTGCGGTGCACTCCCGCTCCACTCCTCCCGGGGGAGGGAGGGGAGTCTCCCCGGATCTGCCGCTTGTTGGGTCCCTGCTGGAGGAGCAGTGGCCCGACTGTGCCGCGGATCACGGTTTATGGCAACCCCGAGTTGAGAGCCCGTGCCTCGGCTCCATCTCTGCAGCCGGCTTCCCCGCTCCGATACCTGGGAGCTCTGCCGCACTCAGGCACCCCGTCTTTCTGTGACCCCGAGGGTCCTGAGACCACACTGTCCTACGAAGTTTCCACCCCCCCCTTAGCCACTGGAGCGACGTCCCTCAGTGGAGCCGACTTCTAAAAGTTCCGATTTTGTGCTCTGCTGCTCTATCACTTGCCAGAAGCGGCTGACAGAGGCTCCTCCCCCGCCGTCTATCCTCCCGAATATCGCCTCGGATTCACTTCTCCGCACGTCCTACCTTCCAGAAAGTGGTTGCTTTTCTGTTCAGAGAGTTGTTGCTATTCTTTTCTTCGATCTCCTGTTGAGTTTGTAGGTGTTCAGAATTCCTATATGTTATGTCTGATTTATGTCTATGCCACTCTGAGTGAATTTTAGATAGTAATAGGAAAAGTGGAAATGACTCAATATTTATGTGGAAATTTTCTTCCCAAATATAGCAGTAAACAAAAGAAATTCTCCTTTCAGTTAACACCCACTCTGAGCCAGAATTGTGATAGTTATCCAGTTGAATTCCTGAGACCAGACGAAATCCAGGTCTCCTACTCCGCCGTCTTGCTCTTCCCTATAGAGCTTTTTTAAAAACACTTCAACTTCCTTAGCTTTCATTTCTACAAAGTCTGTTTCCTTTTTTGTGGATACAGAATTCTCAAAGAGCTGAGGATACTTTTAAAAGTTTGTTTTATTTATTTTATCTGTCTCTTTTTTGTTGTTGTTCTCTTTTTATGGTTATTAGTTGTTTGCTTTCATGAAGTTTCTTGGTTTTGGTTTTCCTGAAATTATTGGTAATTCTTTTGTTTTCTGAAAATTTTATATTCAAGTAACCCTGTCTACTAGAATATGGCTTCTAGTTATGTTTATGATAAGCTCTTTAGTGATTTGGGGTAGAAATACTTCAAATTATGTAACTACTTACAGATTTCTTTCCTATTTTCAAAAATAACTATAGATTTATTATTTTAAATATAGATATTTTTAGATATAGTGATATTATTTTGTGACATTTTAGACAAAATAGCAGCTAGATCTATGTATTCCTTTCTCCATATTGATCCAATTCTCTTTTAAGTATTTTGAAATTGTTAAAGATTATTATATTCCCTTTCATACTATATTCATGGGTAGATATAGGTATAGATATAGTTAGACATATAAGTAGATATTATTTTTCTTTTCTTTTATGGTAACTTAGGCATATGAAGAGATAGAATTGTATATTCATCCTGCCATATTGATCTAATCCTCTCAGTATTTTATTAACTGTTAAAATAATGATTACCCAATTTACTCATCTGGATCACCAGCTCTTAAAAGTACATGTTGAATCTTTTTGTTTTCCATATATGCTTTGTACATGACATCTGTTTGATAAACTTCTGCTGAATTAAAATGAGTTAAATTGAATAAAGTTCCTTAAGCACCAAAAATTTTGTTTATTACATCTAGGCCAAGCATGAATCTCCAGAGGGACAGAGAGAATCATAACTTTTCTTAAATAACAAGATGGTGAAATCAATCAAATAATAGTTCACTGAATCAGGTAACCAATTTCTGTGATTTTTTTAAATGTGTGAATCAACAATTTGATCAGCTGAAATAATACAATATTTCAGTAAAAGGGTAGTATTTTCATACATGAATCAGATTGTCCTAAGTTCTTTAATTTTACTCACAAGTCTTTCTCACTAAAAGAAAATATAAATCACTAAAGTTATGTCTCAGTTTGTAATTATTTGGACTCTTTCTATTGGATCCAGGCAGTAGTACTCTTTCATGGGTGAAAAGAGAAAAAATTAAAAATAAGACTTTCTATTTTTTCCTATATGTTATGTCTGATTTATGTCTATGCCACTCTGAGTGAATTTTAGATAGTAATAGGAAAAGTGGAAGTGACTCTCAATATTTATGTGGAAATTTTCTTCCCAAATATAGCAGTAAACAAAAGAAATTCTCCTTTCGGTTAACACCCACTCTGAGCTAGAATTGTGATAGTCAGTAAGTCTCTGTGTATATCCTCACTGTGTAGATGAAGCTATTAAAGTTTGGAAAGATTTCCTTCACATTTATTAAGATGGCTAGTATTAAAAACAAACAATCAAACAAACCAAAAAGAAAATAACAAGTATTAACAAGGATGTAGAGAAATCAGAACTCTTGTTCGTTGCTGGTGGGAATGAAAGTGGTGCGGCCACTTTGTAAAACAGTATAGTGGTTTCTTAAAAAATTAAAAATAGAATTATCATATGATCGAGCAACTCTACTTTGGAGTGCATAGCCAAAATAATTAAAAACAGACACTCAAACAGTTACTTGTATACTCATGTTTATAACAGCATTATTCATAATAGCCAAAGGTGGATGCAACCCAAGTATCTATCAACAGAGGAATGGATAAACAAAATGTGGTATATACATACAGTGGAATATGAGTCAGCCTTAAAAAAAAGCAAAAGAAATTCTGACACAAGCTATAAAGTGGATGAATGTTGAGGACAGTATGCTAGGTGAAATAAGCTAGTCACAAAAATATAAATACTGTATGATTCCATTAATATGAGTTAATTCAGAGTGACAAAAAGTAGACCCATGTTTGCCAGGGGCTGAGAGGAGGAGGGAATGGATTGTTGTTTAACAGGTATAGAGTTTCAGTTGGGAAAGTCAAAGAAGTTCTGGAGGTGGATAGTGGGGATAGTTGTAAAACAATGTGAATGTACTTAATATCACAGAACTGTACACTTAAAAATGGTTAAAATGGTAAATGTTATGTATATTTCACCACACACATACTCAGAAAGGTTAAATAAAATTCCTAAATTTCTGCTACTGGTAAATGGTAAGGTGAGAATTCCAACCGAGGCATGTCTTCATTCATTCAATCAGCAAACTACTGTGTTCCTAGTATATGCCAGACACTAGGCTAGTGTTGTTCACAAAGTGTGAAAGAGAGATCCCTGCCCACTTGGAACTTACATTCAAATTGGAAGGGAAAGACAATAAGTCAAAAATAATTAAAGTATAAATTTTGTGGTATCTGAGAAGGTGATGAGAGCTACTGGTAAAAGGAAAATTGCAACAAGGTGGGAGGAATTGGGTCTGGCAGTATAACTAACTTCTAAACTCAGGCTTCATCCACAGACCTATGTTGTCTGTCAAGATATAGTATTTCAGAAAAAAATATGGAAGTTTTCTTTATTTTGGATGTGTTTTTGTTTTGTCTGTTTTCCCATTTCCTGTAAGTACTTTATTAAGAAAGTAAAAATAAGGCATGTTTTATTTCTCTTCAGAATCAGAATAGAGCTCTTTAGAACAATGCATTGAAATAATATTTCTCTTGTAAGAAAACCTCAGTGTGTAGGTTATTGTCCCTCTTACAAACCTAGGAAATAAAAGACATGTGGAGCTTGGAGAAGACTCATACACTGTAAATGGGAAAAATGTTCTTGAACAATACAAGAATTCTCAAACTTCCAAATGTGGATAGCAATACATCTGTATGAACATCCTAGATCTGGATTTTGCCAGTTGTGGATTTTGTCAATTGTGTGGCCTTTAGCAAGCCAGACTTTCTTCTAAGCAAAACGGGAATAAAAATATCCACTGTATTCATTTTACAGGGCTACTGTAATAATCAAATAACATAATATTAGAGAACCAGTTTGTTATTTGTCAAACACTACATAAAGATGACTTAGGCAGTGGTAATAATATTATTACAATATATGCTTTACTTTTGGGCGCCTGGGTGGCTCAGTCGTTAAGCGTCTGCCTTCGGCTCAGGTCGTGATCCCAGGGTCCTGGGATCGAGGCCCGCATCGGGCTCCCTGCTCGGCAGGAAGCCTGCTTCTCGCTCTCCCACTCCCCCTGCTTGTGTTCCCTCTCTAGCTCTCTCTCTCTCTGTCAAATAAATAAATAAAAAAAAATCTTAAAAAAAAAAAAATATATATATATGCTTTACTTTTCACTGAATATGAAGAGCTGATTTTGGAAGACCCACAGTTGCTCTAAATGCAAACCAAGGCCTTAAACACTCACATCGCAAAGGAAAGAAGGAAGAATCAACTTCTTCCTAACCAAGTGTCATTGGAAGTGCCATAGCTCTAACTTCATAGGATCTCTTTGGTGCGGAGTGAGGGATTGCTAATGGAAGCATCGAAATCACAAAAGTCCTTACAACCAGCCATTTTATTCAGATTGTATGAAGCTTTCTTGATTTTAGCATTTTTTTTTTCTCTCCTAGGGAAATAATTCTTCCCTTTTCATATTTATAAGAGTGTGAGTTCAATAAGTGGTGAAAATCTGGAGACCAAAAAAAAAAAAAAAAGAAAAGAAAAAGAAAGAAAGAAACCAATGCATAATTTACAGTTCAGTGTGTCCATCTACTGCCAGTATAACAGAGCTCTAATTTACTCACCAAATGAAAATGCTTAAGTTAAATAGGAATTAGGTCACTCATTGGTGTGTAAGTATACATATGCACTGGGGCACTGGTCCCACACTGGAACCAAATGTGGCTATCCTAGAGAGAAGTGACTGCTCATGTGCAAGACTGAGAACTCAATTCATGATGCAGCTTTTAAAAAATATTAATGCAATATTTATGTGTGTGTGTGTATCTATACCTATCTATATATATATATTGTACCTATTATACCATATTGTAATGACATATGTTGTTGTTGGATAACTCCTGGAAGACAAAGTCCCTAATATTTACTGCAACTCTTGGCATGTGGATGGTAGAGTATCACAGCTCTTATCTTCTGCAGAATTCAGTGCTGAAAGTCTGAGTGGTCAGTGGTTTGTAGTATGACCCAGGGAATGCCTGATTGCAAAGGATATTTGCTCAGAAGAGAATTTGAGAAAGGCTTAGAGGATGCCTAGCCCCAGCCAAGAAGACAAAGGTTCAGGGCATGGCTTAGCCCTCCTAAGTGTACTAGAGCACTACCTCATTTCCGTATTGGTTTTTGATCTAGAAAACTCTTAGTTGTGTGTACCACAAATCAGAAACCAATATCGGTGGAAGGAAAGCTCAAACTTAAAGTCCTATATATTGAGATGTCACAAATACGACAGGGAAAGCAAAGTGAGAACAAGTTGAAATAGAATGAAGCAGGGAAATAACTGGGGATGAAAGAATAACACACTGCAAGCAAGGACAGAGATTTGGACATGTGTGCTGGCCATGCTCTATGGGTGAAAGTCTCTGGAGAGTTTCCACAGTCATCCTTAGAGCCTTCCTCTTTATTTGCCCCAGGTCATTCTTCCCACTCTGCTTCAGATCCTCTTGCCCTCATTTGTTTTCCCTTCTTTTCCAGATTATCCCTTTCTGATTAGCCCTTTACAAGGTTGACTTGGATGGAAAGTCTGTCCAGATCAAATGAGGTTCACCTCAAGACATGGCCTTCTGTATTTTTCTCCTTACATCTAAGCCCTAATAGCTACTGGCAAATGATATCCCTCGTCTTCAACTATTCTAAATTCCAAGGACATAAGAGCCCCAGTAGAGTACTCTGGATCCCCTAATTCTAGTTATTTGGGAAAATTGACATCTTAAGAATTTTTTTTTTAAATTACATGTGTATGTTTAGCTCTTCATGCACAGTTTAGTTCATGGGAAAAACAAGTAACTTTGATAAACTCTATTTCAGGTATGATGAGTTTGGTGTAAGTATATGAGACTGCCCTGTAGCAGATCAGTTTATGGGTCTAGAGTCACACGAAAGGTTGGGCAGAAGACATCAATTTAGGAACTATCAGATCCCGGGTTTTATTTCCTGCTAAACTTCCCACATACTTTCAGTTATCATTACAATATACAGATGTAATCACGTCATTGCCTATATACAAAAATCTTCAATGAATCCCTAGAATATGAAAAATAGAATTTTAATACTTCAACATGGGCATCAAACACCAAAATTTGACCCTTTATAGACTTTTCCATCTAATTTCTCCACCACTGGCTTTCCACAAACATGCTTGGCAATATCCCAATTTCAGACCTTCCTTTAAGTTGTTTTCTCTCTTAAGATTGCATTTTCTCCTAATATCCAACTTCTGAAGTCTAGTCTCTTCATCGAGGCCCCTTAAAATTTTTGTTCTTCTAATAAGAAAGAAATTTCTTCTGCACAATATTTTTTTTAAGATTTTATTTATTTATTTGAGAGAGAGAGAGAGAGCAAGCAAGAGAGCAAGAGCAGGGGGAGGGAGAAGCAGACTCCCTGCTGAGCAGTGAGCCTGATGCGGGGCTTGATCCCTGGACCCTAAGATCATGACCTGAGCCAAAGGCAGCTGCTTAACTGACTAAGCTACCCAGGCGCCCCACACAAAATTTTTAATAATAAAATTTTTATTTATCATGAAGCTGTTTGCCAAAAAAATTGTTCCTCTATTTTATCAACACATCTATTTACCAACTTATGTCTGAACATTTTTATTCAATCTCAAGAAGTCAGAATAGCATATTTAAGATAGATTCTGTGCTGTTTGGTGATTTTCAAATTTTCCAAAGGAAAAGATCTGGCTCCCCTAAGAAGTCTTTTATTCCTGTCAGGTAATTAATCTTCATGAAGAAGAGGCTTTGAATGAGAAATTGGAGATGAGCATGGAAAGTATACAGTTATAAGTTTTATGGTAGAGTGTACCCACCAGAGCTAAGCTGAGGGAAAGTAAGTTACATTTCATGTTCATAAAATTATAGGGGACAATTAAATAGATCATTAACTAATTAATTTAAAAGATGACTCCAGGGACCTGAACTGTTCTTGGGGACAGAAGAGTGGAAGTGGTTATGGATACCTCAGAATTGTAAAGGAAAAAAATACTTTTGTAAACAACAAAACCAAAAACCAAAAACAAATGTAGCCTATTCAATAGCATGGGATTGTGATAGAATAAGCTATGTTTAGAGAATAACCAGCATTTTGGTACAGTGGAAGTATCATGGGCATAAGTTAGGTCGAGATTAGAGTTTGAGTGAATTTGTAGACCATACTAAGATGTTTGGATAATTTTGATCACAGGATTTTGCCTGGTGTTACATTGTATCATATGCTTACTTCCACTTCATTTAAATTTTTCATAAATACTATTTTAATGATTATATGTTCTGTAAAATTATTATATCATGATTTGTTTAAGGATAACTTGGATATTGGGTATTTAGGTATTTTTGTTTTGTTTTGTTTTGTTTTTCACTATCACAAACATCACAACAGTAAACACCATTGTAAACTTTGCTTGTGATAATCCATCTCTGATTATTTCCTAGTAAAGGTACTTCTGAGGTAAGACTAGAAACATATTACATTCAAAGAAGCCAGACATAAGCATGGCCCTATTCCAGGTGTTCATCTTTTCTTAGATTAGAAAAATGTTGGGTTGTTACAACAGCCTATTAATTAAACTCCTGCTTCCAGTCTTGCACCCCTCCAATCCATTCCCTACATTAAGCCAAAGTAAACTTCCCAAAATATAAATCAGGTCCCATCCTCCCTACTAAACTTTATGCAAGGGTTCCTTAATGTGTCATGTATAAACTATTCAAATTCAAGAGCATTTTAAGACTTTTAATACATATTACCAAATTGCTTGCCGGAAGGTTGCGGTAACTCATACTCAAACAAGCAGTGTACAAAGAATGGATCTTATCATGCCTTCACTAACATATGGTATTCTCATTTGTCACATATGCTGTAATGATCTATTATTGTCTGTCTCTTCCATTAATTTATTAATTAGTTACAATCAGGAATTCTGTCCTATTCATCTTTGGATCACAAAGCCCAGTGCAGTGTTAGTGAACAATGAGTGAATTAATACTACCTAACAAAAGTACTTCATCTGTATGTAGAAATTAAGATCCTTTTATCCTTTGCTCTGCTGAGATTTAGGGAGAGACAGGGTCAAGGCCAGAAGTTGAGGGTTCAAACAACGGTTGAAGTATCAGACATGTAGCCAAAGATCAAAGTAAGTAATACAAAAGCCATTAGTTCAGGACATCTGACAAAAGTCAATCTCTTATGGATGATTCCATTCTTCTTTTAGATGCTCCAACATACATGCTGTTTATTAAGTAATATGTAGTTATTTTGACTAAAAAAACCCAAGGTGAGGAGATCAGGTGATATAGCCCCACTTCAGTTATGTTCACATGAGGAAAGTCTTCCTATTGGAACTAAGAGATACGAGTTTCATATGCAAGGCAGGCAGTGTGCAGGGGAGGGTCATTCACTTCCATGAGAAGCCTGGGTATGAATCCTTCCTAGAGCAGTGGGACTTTCAAACTTTAATATGTATATAAATCACTGGGGAATCCTGTTAAAATACTAGATTCTGATTCAGAAAACCTGGCTGGAGTCTGGTATTCTGCATTTCGAACAAGCTTCCAGGTGATGCTTGTGTTGCTGATACATGGACTACGCTTTGAGTAGGAAGGCTCTAACATATTTTCTCCTTCTTCATCTGCTTAATGAGAATTTTACTACTTACCTCAAAATATTGTTGCGAGACTTAGATATCAAAAATTTAGGCAATGTAACTGGTTATATAAATACCTCATTGATACTCTTTGTAGAGTTATCATTTCATCATTTCCAGTGGGTCTCAAACTTGGCTAGACATTAGAATCACCTGGGGAGTTTTTTAAACATACTGATGCCAGGGCCTCCTTCAGACCAGTTAAACCAAAATCTCTTGGGATAGAGACCAGGCATGATTATTTTTATAAAGCTTCGTAAGTAATTTTTTTTTTTGGACAATCTGAGGTAAGCCAATGACACACATCTTTATCAACTTTCCAACTGTCTCCAAAGCTATGAGAAAATTTTAGTTATTTGTGTAGCTAGGTCTCAGGGTTGTTATAATCTTCTAATATAAGGTAACTATGTGCTGATGAATTGAGGGAGCATCTGAATTCTGAGAATGGGGCTCCAGACCCTCCTTTTGCATATCAGGTACTTTGAAGAGGTATAGGGAAGCACCTCATGGGGATCCACTCTTTGGGCGTCTGATAGGGATCTCCAACTCAGCAGAGCATCAGAAATCAGACTCACCTCTAGGGCTGTGCACATATATGGATTCTCAGACCCCACCAGTCGGTAGACAGAGCTCTGACATCTGGCTGTTATTTTAATTTTAACTCCTTTAAAATGTTTCTTAGGGATTCTGATGCCACTAAGTTTGAAATCACAACATAAATACATGCTAGAGAAAGTGAAATTCATCTAATATGTCCTATGATAATACCTCTAATAGTGAACAAAGTCTAGCTGTATCTTTAATATCACAAATAATAGTCATTTCACTGAAAAAAAAAAACCAAGCTGTCTATTTGGTCTCAAATAGACAAAATACAATAATTAACAGATTTATCACTTTTACTTAATTTGGAGGGTTCTGCCAGCAGTGCTATGACCACAGTTCAGGCTCTGAGAGACACTTAAACCTTTCTTGATTGTGACTTTAGCTTTGCTGTGCCTTGAACTTCTCAGCTTGTATATGTATTGATAGGCCTCATAGAAAAAGGCTCAAAAAGTGTTCTGTTATGTTTTAACTATAAAGTACCCTTTAAAGAACTTTCTCTTTTATGGGAAAATCCAATTGAAGTGTCTCATGATGATCAAACACAATTATTTACAGAGGAGTATATTGCTTCAGAAAGTATAAACTACCAAAGACAGGGTCCTTGACCTGAGAAGCTTAAGCTTTAAGATAGGGGTAAACACAAGTAAGATAACAGTAAAACAGCATTGGTCTCAAGGTTGTAGAGGGATCAACCTGGAGACCATGGGCAAGCTGAGTGACATTATTCACTTCCAGTGCCTCATGAAGTACGCTGACTTCTAGAAAACCTATAGTAACTTTGAGACACAATAGTGGAGAATTTGAGGTTTTAGTGTCAGGCTTTCATAGGGAAAGTTGACAACAAAATAGTCCCTTCAAAGTGTGGTTTTAGCTTCAGTTAACATTCTACAGATGAGATTTATCACTATCTAGGCCAGTGCTAATTTGGTTTTGAAGATCTTATGAGTGGATTGTTTTGTGATGCCAAGACTTTTTCATAGGTCCATTTAATGTCCAGTGTTTTCTTTGTTAGATTAAGAGATTTATATTATATTTATTTATTTTTTACTAAAGCAGCCCAATATAATGTATTAAATAAATATGATAGAAGTTAATCAAATGCTTATCAGTCTCAATTTCATCTGCAATTAGTCTTTCTGAGTATTTTGGCTTTGGCTCCATAACATTAGTATAAGAAGGAAAATATAGTCAAATCCCAATGTGATATTTGGTCATTAATAGTTTAATGTGTGTTTATTTTTCCTTCCAGATTTTTATTTCAGAAAATAAATCCTAGATTATGTTCTCAAAGGAATTAGAACTATTTCTGTGTATCTATTCCTTAAAACCCTCTAGGCCTTTCTCCCCCCTCCTTGTGGTTCTTATAAAGGTTTAACAACTGGCAGCCCTGGAATCTGATGACCTCTTTCTTTCCTTTGACTAGATAAGGTAGCACAGCTGCTAGTAAGTTTTCCCACAGACTCTGCCAATGGTGCTTGTGGGGGGGGGTGTCCTTCTGTGGACGGAGAGGTAATTCGATCTTCACACGGATCAGACCTGAGCTTTGTCAGAGTTGAGACTGTGTGCTATATTAAATTACATTCAGTGTTTTCTGTTCTACTCCTTGAACTACTGTTCACAGAGACCACCCAACCTACAGCACTTTCTTGAGCCCATGGGGAACCCAGTTATAACTGTCCACATGGCCATTCAGCCAGCAGGCTGTCTGGAGCTGGCTTCTTTAGAACCCACTGATAATGTTTCTGGCAGAACAATTTCACATCTCCAGTGAAATCTCATCACATAAGGAAAGTTAATAATCTTTGGTGAGAAATGACTTGTGCTATGAACCTGCAGAGCAGGAAATTGAGAAGCAGTCAGGCAAAGTTTAGAGATGAGCAGTTTGGTTTTGGTGCATTGCCTTTCCTTAGCTGGCCCTAACTATAAGCCATTCTGTGTCTGTATTTGTAGCTTCTTGTGCCCCCACCCTTATCCCCTAGTTCACTGATTTTCAAACTCTAGTGTGTACCAGACTCAGATTCCAGGGCCTCCATAGAGATCCTAGAATCCATGGAGAGATTCTGATTCAGAAGCCTGGTGCTACATGTTTAACAAACACCAGGTGCTTATGACTCAAATGATCTAAGGATTGCACTTTGACAAAGGCATTAGTAACAAAATGCTCTCAATCAATCCTCTTCCCACATATCAAGAAGAGTATATACATCATAGTTTATTTATATTTTACTGTGAATTAATGTGTGATCTTACTCTCAAAAAACTTAAATTTTATTGGGAGCTGTAGAGAAAAAAACCTATTCCAAGATAGGTATACAAAAACAGTAATACAGTTGACCATAATCTACTATTGACTGAAAGCTTTACTGATATCATTAACAGTTCAACACATATTTTGTATATGTATTATGTACTATATTCTTACAATAAGGTAAGCAAGAGAAAGAAAATGTTACTAATAAAATCACAAGTAAGAGAAATTCGTTTACAGTACTATACTGTATTCATAAAAAATGTGTATAAGTGGACCTGCGTTGTTCACACCCATGCTGTTCAAGAGTCAACTTATAGACTGTAAATGCTGGATAAATTAACAAAAGGGGCACTTACTATTATCAGCTGTGGTCATAGAAATCTTCCTAATATTTTAATTTCTTCATTTTTGGAAAAGTTACTTTTGAAACAGAAAATTTTAAGTGGGAGGGAACCAGTGATTTTTGCCTACAATCCCAGCCAATGGTAGAAATGAGTTTGTTAATGGCTTAATTTATGAATAGAATACATTAAGTACATGTTATGTGAAAGACATTTTTGTTGTTGTTGTTCTTGAAGTCTCTTCATATCTACTCTGGTCAGAAATTAAGTGTTCATCATTCTTAAATTTCCCTAAAGCAATAGAACATGTCCAGTATATTTGAAGAGGAAAAAGACATCCTCTAAAATTAAGCTCAAGGAAAATACTGGGGCTCTTTGAAAGTCAATTCACTCTTATAAAATCTAATGAGGGATTTAAAGACATTTTAATATGGCTCAATTTATTACACTAGCAACAACTGGTACTGCTACTGCTACTTTTGCTAGGGGTTTTTTAGGTACCGAAATATAAAAATGTACAATGGCACAATTTTACTTAAATCAAAATAGAGTAGTAGAAAGATTCCAAGGCTGTGAGTCAGGTGACATAGCTTCTAATATCAAGACTGGAATTCACTAGCTGTATGACCTTGAATAAATAAATTAATTTTTCTGTATCCCAGTCTTCTGTAAAATAGAGCTAATAATATTTATTTGTTCTATCTTAAAGATTTATTAGGAAGGTAAATAAATGTAATAGTAACAATCTTTGCATATTAAGTAATGTGTTTGAATATAAGATATGATTTTTTAAATATGTACATCCAGGTACGTATATATACACATATATTTTTCCCCCCTGCAAATCCACAAAGTAAGCTATGTGATAGAATTAAGTATCTTGCAATGAGGCTTTGTACTCTGTGGTTCTCTTGGGTGTACTTTTCTCTTATCCTCTGTTCTCATCCTTGGAAATGCAAGAAGGAGGTTCACAATCCTAAACCAAATTAGTATCAGCTTAACTGGGTTTCTATAAATGCTATAATAAAGTTAAGATATACAATTACATTACAGCAATGATGATTAATAAGTGAAATTGTTATCAAGGGCTTTACTATTTTCTAGTGAGTTCTTGATATTAAATGACAATGTCAAGTTTTAATCAAATAATAAGAAAAGTTAAAATTTAAAAAGTACTATTTTATTTGCATAAACATATTTCCTTGAGATATCTCTCGAAAGAGAATGCTTCAAGTTCATGAACCTGGGATTTCTGTCACAAATCAAAGGATCTGTGTTATTAGCAATGCCATTTCTAGTTGGGTCAGGGAATTTTAAACTAAGATACAGACTTTGTTGCTTTTTTTTCTTTCTAATACTGAACAACTACTATGTGCAAGACACCATGCTTGAGAATGTAGGAGATATAAAAATATTTAAGTGGTGTTATGAGTGAAAGTACCTTGAGTGAAACACCAATAAAGAGAAATGGGAGGTCAAAAGAGTGGAGTCTCTTCAGAAACTTGGAAGGATCAGCTGTTGTTTCAAAGATGCGAATTTGAACTAATTTAGAAAAGAGGCTTCAGACACATGAGGAAGGAAGAAAGGGCATGCCAAGTAGAGAGAATATTAGAAGCAAATACATAGCAAAGGAATAGTGAAGAGATATATTAAAAAACAACAACAACAACAAACAATCCATTTTACCCATTTTCATTCAAATTTCAAAGCAGGGAAAGAACCCCTGTTTTTTAATTTGCTAATCACTCACTGCTATGATCTGAATGTTTCTGTAACCACCAAAATTTTTAAATTAAAATCCTAACCCCCAATATGATGGTATTAGGAGGTGGGGCCTTTGGGAGGTGATTAGGTCATGAGAATGGAGCCCTAGTGAATGGGATTAGTCTCCTTATAAAAGAGACCCCACAGAGCTCCTTTGCTCCTTTTACCATGTGAGGACACTGAAAATATGCTGTCTATGAACCAGGAAGCGAGACTTCACCACATACCAAATCTGCTCGTGCCTTATCTTGGCCTTCCCAGCCTCCAGAACTGTGAAAAATAAGTTTGTTGTTTATAAACCACCCAGTCTAAGGTATTTTGTTATAGCAGACTGAATGAACTAAGACATTCACATTTATAATATTCAGGAAAAAAATTTTGTCTAATTAAAAGTCAGGGGAAAAATATTTACTCTACATTTTAAATCTGTTTCAAATAAAACAGTTTTGTTGTAAATATTCAATTTGAGCTATTTAAGAAAACAGTCTCCCAGCTGTTAGAGACACCATAATAGAACACACACCAGAAGTTGCTGGAGCTGCTTTCTATCCTGACCTTACTGTATGAATCTGGGCAGGTCACTTAACTTTGCTGAGTCTCATTTTCCTGAGGTGTGTGGGGTTGTAACGGAAATTAAACTAAATGGTCTCTAGGATCCATCCCAGCACTAAATATTTACAAATTCTTATTTCCAGCGTTGGGAGTTATTCATACCTTTTAATGTTTAGTTTCTTTTTTTTCCCTCCAGAATCACTGATGCCAGTCCCCCTAACTTTTTCTTCCCCCCCACCCCAAAACCACACATTTCTCCATTGCTTACTAGTATTAGAAATATTATGAAACTGAATTAGGTAGGCTAGATATCATCTACAAGAAATCCTAGGTTTACCAAAGAAAGACGTAAAATGAGTAGTTATCACTTTGGGGCATTTGCACATATAAGTTATTCATGTCATATGAGATCTTAGGTGCTCTGAAGGTGGGCTTATTTGGATAGGAGTCTCTCCATACTCAGAAAGAGATGCTGAGAACATCCTCTTGTTTTCTAACAGAAGACCAAAGACCCTAAAGTCTTGAAATTGATTCATATTTCAGACTACAGATAATGTTGAAGAACTAGGAATAAGGAAAGGTATAAATACATTAATAAATTGCTAATATATAGTAAAGCTTATAATGTACTAGGCATTGTACCAAACAAATTTGTTCTCATTTAATTCTCTTAATGACTGTATGAGGTAGATATTATTATCAGTCCCATTTTGCTAATGTGGAAACTGAGAGTTGAAGAGCCTCAGATAAATTGCCTGAGAGTAAACATTGGCAGAGCCAGGATGCAAGACTAACTCTAGATTTCTTCTCTTTATTGCTTTACCATAATCCCCTGTATCATTTAATTTGATAGCAAATGGGGACCACGAAGTATGCTTGCTTGTTAGCTAGACAGTTCTTTTGCTTCATGATTGGTCTCATAATATGCTTTACTTATATTATTTTTTTAAAATGTATGTATTTATTTGAGAGAGAGTACACATGTGTGTATGTGTGTGAGCAGGGGAGGGACAGAAGGAGAGAGAGAGGGAGAGGAAGAGGATCCTGAGTTCGACTCCCTGCTGAGTGGGGAGCCTGACAGGAGGCTCCATCCCAGGACCCTGAGATCATGACCTGAGCTGAAACCAAGAGTCAGATGTTTAACCAACTGAGCCACCCAGGGCCCCTTACTTACACTATTAAAAGAAGAAAATAAGGTATTTGAAATGTTTAACCCCAGTCAAGAAATAACCTTAATGACTAAACCAACATATTTCTGTTCTTGCCCTTTTCTTTCTATTTTTACTCACTATGGCATCATTCCATTGCACACCTAACCCCCAAAATTAGCAATCTCTATAGGTAGTAGAATTAACTGTGGCTTCTAAACAAGCTCAATGTTTATAGAGTGAAATGTCCCCATCCAAGAGACTTTTCACTTGCTTAAACCTATTATATAAGCTGCCATGTTTTCTTTCAACAGTTTAACAAATATTGTCTTTTATTGGCTGGAAAAAGAAAGTGGCCAAAAGCATTTACACTTTTTTACCTTGTAATTTTTGAAAGTTTGAGCACTAAATGCGATAAGATGCTTTGGAATCTTTGATATCATTTCTTCCTTTGGAGCACATGTGGTAGAGCAACAAGACAGGGTATTATTTCCTTGCTGGAATCACATAGAGCCTAGTCAGCCAAGGCAATTTCACAGTGCCTGACCAAAACACCTTGGCTGCTGCCCCCACACATGTGGGAGATGTTTTTGGCTGAGGACGATGGCTTGAGTCAGTGATTGCTGAATGCCCTGTATTTGGCATTCTACTTTTCATGTAAATAGTAGGGAGAACAGAGCAGGCCTTCATGATTGTACTTTACTGACTGAGAGATTTTGGTGAGTAAACATCCACCTAGTTGTTAACTCCACTGGGCTTTTTTGTAGGTTGATATTTTGCACTTTCTCATTTTGAAGTTCTAGTTGATGTTGCTATTTTTTTGATATTCACTGATCAAATATCAATTTGATGTTTCTAAGCTACTCTGATGCATGAATTCAGAAGCATATATTTGGCACATTATTTCTCTATGATTGCTTCTTGTATTTTGCTTAGCTTTATTTTCTTAGTTAGACAAAGTTTCTTAAGAGCATGTTCCAGATTCTCAAGGCTCATATTCATTTACTATTTGTTGAGTGCTTAGTGCAGTGCTGAGTGTATAACAAACATCCATTAAATTTTTAATTGATTGAGTTCACTTGGCTATTGGCTGGCTCCATGGAAGTAATAAATGGGTATTTAGAGTGGGCCAATGAGCTGAGTTTGTAAAAGCACAGTGTAGTTGTCCATTGGGGTTGGGTGGGTATTGGTCCCTAGGTGGAATAATTTGATTTATGAATGTTGGCTATTCAACCAACTCCTCACAAAAGTGTGAGACTAATGCAAGAAGGAGACTGTAATTGAATCAAGAATAAAAAGCAACAGCCTAAGAGTATTCTCTAAAATGGTGGTTCAGGACTGACCCTCAAATATTTGAAAGCAAGCAGAATAGTAAAATAAATTTCTTTCTTTCTCATTCTCTCTATACCTCCTTATTTCCTTCACCCCCCCTTACATCTTTTTTCCTTTCTTCAAAAAATGTTGAGCCCCTTCATGGACCAGATACAGTTGCTAGAAGTAACAAATAAAATGGCAAAAGAGATACACCCTGACTTCTCTCCTCACATTTCAGTGGAGGAAACAGACTGGAGCTGGTGAAGGGAGTTAATCAAGTAACAGGGAATGAATGCTTTCTATGAAGGGAATGGTATGTGCAAAGGCCCAGAGGTAAAAGAAGGAAAGCCTGATTAGAACAGACAAAATAATGTTAGTATAATTTGGGGTCAGGAGAAGAGGTGTGAGACTTAATGTTGAAGTAGTATAAATGGACCACATTATAATGAAAAACTTCATCAATCCTACTAGAGAATTGAAATTTTATCCCTTGGAAAAGGATCAGGATTTTAAGCAGAGGAATGGCATGCTCAGATTTGTGTTTTTCATAGCTCAGACTGACTGGGCCAGGGGCTGGGGAAAGACAGGAGGCACGAGATAGGATATTAACAGTGAGGATTGAAATAGCTGAATGGATTTGAGGGATATCAAGAGAACTTGGGGACTAGTTGAGGAGAGTAAGTTAAGGATATATACATTTCTAACCTGAGTCAGTAGCACCAGTTACTGAAATAGGAATCAAAGCAGAAGTAGGTTAGGGAAGGGAAATTAATGAATTCAATTTTAACCCTGATGAATTTGAGACATAGAAATAACTAAGGTCAAAATGCACAATGGACATTTCTTGTTCATAAGGAGCTTGTCATCATATTGCACATCTTTATAGGGGTTAGTTTTATATTGTTCTTTGTGACCTTCATCATTATTATTATAGTCAACATTACCTACTTGCCTTGCTTAAACAAAGGCTGTGAGGGACACAAAAGCACATAAGATACATCTCTTCCCTTGAAGAGATCAGGGCATGGATGGGTAGATAAGACCTACACTAAAAAACAGAAAACCAACAAAATCATGTTTAGCGAAAGGCTAATATATGTATTACAAATAACCAGTGTTACAGGATTGCTAATAACAGAGAGGCTAAACTGATTAGAGAAGGTACAAAAAAAAAAAGGTGATGTTGGTCTTGATAAGGTATAGATAAAGGAAGATGTTGAATATAGGCATTTCTAATTTGGGGGCAGAAGTGAAGGGAAAATAGACAATTTTATTCATAGTTTTAATGTAATATATGTGTTGAAAAATAGTACTATTTATGCAAATACTGGCCCATCATGTTTGTTGTTAAAAGAATGATAGCTTACCAGTACATATCCATTCAGGGCTGTAATTTCTACCTTGGGCATTAAGACCTTGCACCTATGTAAAAAGTTTACTAAACCAGCCATGAAATGTGGATTCTCTTAGGAAAAACCAGATGGGTAGAGATTCTTTGCATGGATTGGCTTTGCCCAGCCTATGCCTCTGATTTCTTAAATAACACTATGTAAGCAAGTTCACTGAGAGTTGGTTGTCCTCTCTGTAGTTGTTAAAAACAAATTGAAAGTACATTAATGTGGGACCATTGGCGTTGCTATATTTAAAGTAGCCAAATAGAATTAAAATACAAAACTATTTACTTGGTGGGCAAGTGTAGTCTAAAGGCCCATGAATTAGAGCAATTCTGTCCAATAGAAATATTAAGAGAGCCACAAAGTTGAGCCACATATATAATTTTAAATTTTCTAATAGCAACATTAAAAAAAGTAAAAGGAAACAGGTGAAATTAATAGCACATTTATTTAAGCTGATATATCTGAAATATTATCATTTCAATACCTAAGAAACATAAAAATGTATTGGTGAGATATTTTAAATTATTTTTAATATGAAATCTGTGAAATCTAGTATTATTACATATTTATAATTACATCTATCTATCACATCTCAGTTTAGACTAGGCACATTTCAAGTATTCAGGAAGACTTGACCACCCTATTGGATAGCAAAGATCTAAAGGTAAGAGTGGCAAATCTTACACTTTCACCCTTTTATCTGAACTATAATGTTCAGGTTGCTGATTACTGCACACCTTTGGTTGGCTCTGCAGATGCTTTAACTCTTTTTGAAAAGATTCTCAGCAACAAAAGAAATAAGGGAAAAAACATAAAAGAGAATTAACTTCTCTTAAATATCTTGTAGGCTCCAGGCAAAGGGCTAGACACTTTATATTCATTATCTCAATAGCTACTTCATCAGCTGTTTGTACTGAGATAGGCATATGCAAATAAATCCATAAACAGACAAATAGGCAAATAAAGAATTACTTATCACACAATAAATCCAATGGACAAGGACATTGAAATTCAGAGACACTAAAAAAATTACCCAAGATTACACAGCTAGTAAGTGTCAGACTATGAATAGCATCTAGATCTGTTTGATTCTGAAACTGATGCACTTTCCACCATACTTTGCTGCTTCCTAAAGCACATCCCTGGTTTGGCTCAATCAAACTTTCAGTAAACACTGAATCACCATGATTTTGCAGCAGAGAACGTCTTGGCAAGATTTTATAATAGAAAAGATACCAAAGGAGAATTATTTTAAAGACATTTTGCTCCTGATACACCCTGAAGTTTAGTGAGGAAAAAACAGTTCCATTGGATTACTCAGGAAAGGCAAATAAGAATTTTGAGGAGGAAAACAAAAAGGATGGATTGGATCTGAACAAGGAGTAAGGAAATCTCAACCTTAATACAGATTTTGTATTCAATCCACTAATGCACCTTAAACTCACTTAGAAGATTTGCTATTCCAAACATCTGAGGAATGAAAGGAGTTAGTTAACATACAGCATTGTGTAAACAATATCAAGTCATTTTTTACTGGGTTTTCAAAAACTACCTTCTTTGCTCTCTATCCTACCTATATGACCCTACAACCTCATGGAGAATGTATCACTGTGGACAGATTCTCACAGAATCTAGCATAGAAGAGTGGTTCTCACACTTTAGCATGTGTAAGAATCACCTAGAAAGCTGATCAAATACAAATTCCTGGGCCCTGCCTTGGGAGATTCTCATTCAGGAGATCAGAGGAGAGACCGGATAATCTGTATTTCTTTTTTCTCTTTTTTTCTTTTTTTAATAATCTATATTTTTAACAAGGTTTAAGCAGTTGCTGATGCTGCTGGTCTTGGGACAACACTTTTGAGCTGTACTGGTCTAGATGGTGAGGATGGATAAGGCAGCAGAATTGTAAAGTCTCTTTGTCATTAGCTCTCTGAAAGCTGTTTCTGAATTCCTGACCTTTTCTCTTTTTGATTCATTCCTCCTAAACTCCATAGATCCTAGTAAAGAAGATTTCAAGTTGTTCATAGAAAAAGCAGGCCCAACTTCATAAGACCTTAATTCCTATTTGGATACTGACTTTATGGCAATAGATCACTATATGACAAAGGTAGATTCAGTACTGGTCGAAGTAGGAGAAAGTGTAAAGACATTATCAAAGAGTTCTAGAATCTCCAAATTTATACAAATCCCTGCTCTGGAATATTTATATTCCAGATCACTGAAAAAAAGAAAACATTAAATTGATAGATGCACTGGTCTCTGAAGAATTGCAGTGAGTGAGATAAGATAGAAGTAGAGAATTGGCATGTGTTCTGATTCTCCAAAAAAAAAAAAAAAAAACCACACAAACAAGAGAGAAATCTGCTTCCATTATCAAGAGTACAACAGCAATACCTTTATTTTTGGGTTATTCATGAGTAATAGTGTGCAATTATTTATTAGTAACATTTTTTAAGTATAAGAAAAAATTGGGATCATTGAAATCATCATGCTTCTCTAAATAAGATATTCTATTTTTTTGTTTGATTGGATTTCTGGACCATGAGGAAGTGTGATAAAAAATTAAAAGTAAAGACAAATACCATATGATCTCTCTTATGTGGAATCTAAAAAAAAAAAAAAAAGCTCATAGATACAGAAAACAGATTGGTGGTTATCAGAGGTAAGGGGGAAAGGATACGGAGAAATGAGTGAACTATATTTTTTAGTTTAAATAAGTTGTTTAAATAAAAAATGTAAAAGCCAATTTAAGCAGGGAGTTGACATCTATTTTTATATCTTCTCGTGAAGAAAGTGAAGAAGCTTATCAGATGTTAAGGACAATAAGAGGTGAATGGCCAGTGTAGTTGATTATAAGATTTCAGTCCCTCTAGAGTAGGTAATTATTAGAATGTCACACCTTTGGCCTTGGCTTTGTTTTCCATTCTTAAGTAAGATGTGGAAAAAACTTTATATGGTATGCTTACCAAATTTATAGACAATAAATTAGGGAGAAAGTGTGATTATTCTGGTTAACAGTATACTTAGGGATGAAAATTTGGAGTGAAAGATTGTTTCTAATAAAATGAATTTGAACAGCAGGTGCACATGTAAAAGATTACAGGAATTTAGTATAGAAGTATACAGAAGATGTGTTATAAGCAACATGGAGTTACAGAAAAAAAAAAAAAAACTGTTATATGAGTCAGTGGTGGGACCAAAAAGAAAAAAAAGCCAAAACAAGACTTGGTTATATTAGTTAAAAATACAGTATTTAGAACAAGATAATCATTTGTTCTGCTTTACTTCCACCATTCACATTCAAAATATAATATTAAGTTCAGTTTTGGGGAGCTTTTTTAAATAATGGATATAGACAAACTAGAATAAACTCAAAGGATAGTGATTAGGAGAGGTATAGAATTGGAAGCCATGCCATATGAGGAAATGTGTTTACTATATCCTTTCTTTTGCTGCATTTTTATCCCATCTAGTCACTCTTATCTGCAATTAGATCTTCAAGAGGTATAGGACAAGGATTATTCCAGCCAATACATATTGGGTTTTTTTTTTAAAAGATTTATTTTATTTATTTTAGAAAGAAAGAGAGAGCATGAGAGAGAATGTGCATGGGTGGGGGGAGGGGCAGAGAGAGAGAATCTCAAGCAGACTCCATGCTGCATGTGGAATTCCACACAGGGCTCAGTCTCACCATCCTGAGATCATGACCACAGCCAGAATCAAGAATCAGACGATCAATGGGCTGAACTACCCAGATGCTCCTCTAGCCAATATGTATTCATTATTTTCCTTCAAACCTCTGCTTCCTAACCCCAGAAACCTGGTCTGGATGACATTAAAATACATCTAGCATGCCCTTTACTGTGATCCCTTGAAGCCAAACTAGAGCCACCTTAAACAACCAGTTTTGTCTCCCTTCCCCATTGTTCTCCCTATGGCTCCTCTCATTCTTCAAAACCAAAGATGCCTCCATAGGAGGAAGTTTTCCCACTCTCACTTCTCTAAAAATGAAAGGAAAAAGATTAAACAGCAATGGAGGAAGGACCCACTCCCGTCCGAAGTGGCATGTTGGATGACTTAAGATATTGAAATGCTGTGCCTTGAAAACCATATTCTGAATAGTTCTGAGGGTAAAATTTATACCCAAGATCGGAAGTAGCAGTGAAAGACACTGTGGCTCAACGTAAGAAAGAACTAGAGGAAAAGGACGATTGGCTTGTCTATCCTCTCAGTGCCTGGCACAGTTTATGGCATGCAGTAATTTCAAGAAATACTCGGGGATGTGTTGAATGAGTAAATGAATAAATGACTCAGAAGAGAAAATAGGCTATTTGTCATGGTAGATATTCAAGTAAGTGATCAGATGTGGTAGAGTAGTTCATGCCTTAGATGGATCTACGTAATTGTTAAAATACCTTTGACCTGAAAATCTGGGATTCTTCTTTAAGTAACTGTCCTTTATTCTTCCAATCATACATCTCTATTTTTTGTGGTTTCTGTGGCTGTTGTTTCGGACCAGACCTTCAGTTGGACATAGTCTGCAGCCAATCGTAGTATTCCTGGATCTTCTAATCTGAAACCCCTCCCTGTGTTCCGTGTTCTGGTGATATGAGACATATAAGGCAAGATTTCTGACTTACAAAGTTCAAAATACAATTTATCAATACTTTAAGCACAGATGCCACTAGGGGATGAGATAGAACAAAATGTGGGACACATATTTTGTTACCTTATTCTCCCTGGGAGAAAATTGCATTGCTTTCTTCTACTTTCATGCCTCTAAGAAAGCCTAATGTAAAGAGCAAACATTTTCTCATCCAACAAACCCAGATATGAATTTCATCTCTGCCACTTAATTGTTAGGTGATCTTTACTTTTCTGAAACTTGGTTTCTTCATCCATGAAATTGGATAATAGTATTTACCTTATATAAGATTTTTATGGAAATTAATTGAAATATTGGACCGTAAGTGTATAACTCTTGGTGTATAGTAGGTTCTAGGAATGGTGAGGACAATTCTGATGATGTTGATAAGGATGATTAAGTAGTACCTGTTTGTTTCTTCTTTGAAGAATATCAAGTTCCAAGTGATATTATAGATGTGAAAAGAACAATCTTAAGACATTGACTATTTTTACTATTTCTCATGAGATGTTACTAAATAATTTAAACGGGCAGAAAAATATGGCATTTGCTCATAAAGTGCCAAGACATTCAGACTATTGTCTTTGCAGGAAAGTTAGCATTTATTTCAACTCTATTGAAATCCTATACTGAGTAGGCCTGTACTGAAAAGACAGTCTTGTTAAGGAAAACATAGCTTGGCTCAAATCCACCCAGTTGTAAATAAATTTTAATCTTTCTTGATGGACAGGAGTTAGATTTCTTTATCTTCATGGGGAAGAAGAGGTGGAGGCTATAAAAGAAGTTTATTTGAAATATTTGCACAAGTCTTTGATACATTAATGCATTCAGTCCTTTGAAATGAAGCCTATTTTTGCCTTTACTGCTTTCTTTATAAACATACTGTGCTGGAAAAATATAATTGGAAAATCTTTTCTACCATTTATCACCAATTTGGTTGCTTCATTTGGAGCACTATGCCAATTTTAAGTGAGGGAAATAAAGAGATCATTGCGTAGCAATGTTGATTTTTTTGCCTATCTAAAAATAATGAGGACCATGATGCAAGAAATTTGAGTATGAAGTGCAGCATTGTCCCTGAAGATGGTCATGATAAATGGGGCTGGCTGGGCTCATAAACATAGGCACTCTGGATACCAGCAGGTTAGACATTTATATCTGTCATTGTTCAGTGATGTTGAATTTACATGGAATAAAAAAGCAAAATAATTTGCTCTTTTACTCTGAAATAAATGTTGTCTAGAGTAGTTGTATGGTTGGCACCAAAAAAAACCATTTGAAGTGGGCTACTTTCTGACATTCAATGCTGAAAGTATAGTCAAGAGCTCAATAAGACTCCAATAGGAGCTATAAAACTGTGGTTATTTAAAAGTGCAAATCTGGTATATCTTTCAAGGATTAAAAACAGACATTCTCCTTGGCAGCTGTCAGAAGAAATGTGTCTTAGAAAATTTCCTGACTGAACTAAAGTATTCAGCATTTACTTAAAGATTTTGAAGCTATGGCCCAAATTGTAATTAGCATATTTGTTATTGGCACTGAATACTTTCTTTCCAGGAAACAGATGTAAGAACAGAGCTGAAAGTGATAAAAATTTCATTCTTCATCAGTATAGAAAACCATTCAATAATACTTTTTCATTCCTACTCTTGTCATTCACAGTACAAATTTTACCAATATTTCCTACTCATGCACAGAAACAAGCAATGGCTAATGCTCTGAAAAGGCATGCCTCCATGTTGTTAAGCTGACAGGCAGTCATTGTTATGCAGTTTAATCTATATCTTGAATGTTCTAATATCATAATGCTTTTGGCTGCAGTGAACCCAACTGAAAATTTGAGCTGTTGATGGCAGTTAATATTCAGATAAACCTTGAAAGTGACAGCCAGCCAGAGGGAAGAGTGATGAGATTCGGCATCAGTCAAAATTCTAAGCAAAATGTAATATTTTGTTCTAGCTTCTTTTTAAAAGTATAAACCTTGCAACTCAGGAGTTGTTTTGGGTCTATCCCAAGACAGACTGAGATGAACAAAGACCTGTTACTTATCCAGTCACAAGAGGCTGCCTTGCTTTATCTAGCCTATGAGCGGCTGAGTATTAGTCCACCTGGCACTGTGGAGTATATTATTCTATTCAATCAATGAACCATTTCAGCCAAATAGCTCACTTGGCTAATTTTTTTGTTTTCGTTTTATTGGATTTGATCAGCTCTTGGAATGAATTTACTAAATCAGCTGGTTGTACCATTGGCTCTGATTCACTATTTGGCTTATTAGAGGCCCTCAATATAGTTAAAAACCACATGCAATTCACAGTAGACCAAATAAATGTAATGTGGATATCTGTGCATATATACAAGGATTTATCTCTGCCTCTTACTTTTGCTTCATCTTCGAGTTGGGGCAGCTTTTTAAAGCTTGTCCGTCTTTTACTGGCAGAAAGTATTTACAATATTCTCATTGTTGTGTTCTCTTCCTCTTCCTCCTCATCTTCATTATTCATCTTAAACAGTGGAAAGTCACAGAACAAAACAGGAGAATCAAGAATCTTTATTTTTATTACTTCACATATTATGTAAAAGAAATCAGACATTCAGCTTTTTCTTTTCCTAATTGAATGGCACACTTTTGAATACATGTTATGTGTTGTTAAACAAAGGAGTGTCTGGTAACTTTCAATGAAAAGTCTGTCGACTTTTACTGTAGCTGAAATTACAGCTTGACCAAATTTTTCAGTGAATTTGATGTAGAAACTCTGTCTCTCCTCTCTTCTTTTTCTCTTTTCACCTCTCTCCTTCCTCCCTTTCGTTTTTAAACAAAATCCAAACATAAAAATGCCATTTTCCAAATTATACCCCGGGGTACTCATTTACAGCTTATTTCTAAATCTAGGGCAGATACCCCTAAGAGGTGATCAAAGAGATGGAGGATCTTTTCTGCTGTTACGGTAGATTTAAAAGTTGCAGATAATAAAGTTTTAGAATGGGGTGATGATGGAAGAAATAATATGTTGTTTGATGCATGAAGCTCATAAATGTCTGAGAAGATTCTGTTGGAGAAATATGGAAAAAATATGGCAATTCAGGGAATTAATAAAAACAGAAATCTAAATTAAATGGGAAGGAGACTGGTTTACATTTCCACCTTCAAAGTTTTGGGTGTGGGAATGAGCCACCTGACTGAGATATTGTCTGAGCCAGTATTAGAATTGCTCATCTGTGTCACAAATGACTTAGCATTATGGTTGAGGAAGAGTATGGCATAGCAACCAGTTTGGTGTTGGTGACTACTAGAATCCAGAGACGGGAAAGAATTTCCTAGGCTTGTCACTCAGAGGTTGAGTCTAGGTGCTTATTAGGAAGGGAACACATAATTTAAGGTCCAAAGTGAGCACTTTCCAGAGTGAAAGAAAAATCCATTACTATTCATGCTGAGACAACAGGCATAGACTAGGCTAATCCTGGGTAAACTGGATATATGTCACCCTACTTATAGGCAGAATGCTATGAAGCAGACCTCTCTGGAGAGATCTCAGGTGTAGACTGTCAGAGTTGCCAAATATTTCAAAAAATTTAATCTTATTTGTGTCACAATTTTTTACTGAGGTATAATTTACATAAAATAAAATTCAGAAATTATTAATGTTCAGTTCAATTATTTTTGACAGTTACTGCTATTGACACTAAAGGTGTCCCTCCACCAGTTCATGTGGTGAAGTCCTTAACCCCCAATGTGATGGTATTTGGAGATGGGGCCTTTGGAAGATAATTAGATTTAGATGAGGTCATGACGGTGGAGTTCTCGTGATGGAATAATTGCTCATATAAGGAAAGGAGGAGACTCCAGAGCTCTCTCTCCTCCATGCACATGACAACACAACAGGAAGGTGGCCATCTGCAAACCAGCAAAGAGCTCGCACCAGAAACTAGGAACTGAATTGGCTGGTATCCTGATATTGGACTCCTACGGCTCCAGAACTTTGAGAAATAAATATTTTTATTGTTTAAATAAATGTTTTTATTGTTTAAGCCACCCAGCCTCTGGTGTTTTGTTGACTAAATTGCATACACCTGGGTATCTACCAACCAAAACAAGATAGAGAATAAGCAAAATGGCTTTCAGATTCATCTGTGTTTCCAGCTCTATCAGTATGTGCTTCTTTTTCTTGCTGAGTAGTATTCCATCCTGTGTATGACACACAAGCAAACACACACACACTAGCCATTTCCATTACTTGGTAAGTTCTGTGTGTGACCTATGACTGGGATGCCTTCATGGCCCACATTCTTTCCACTATTCTATTCTTATTTTGGAGTTTAAGGAGGATTCAACTTAAACTATGATATTGGTGAAATAGTTGAGTTTCCCATGTTTCAGTTTGCCTGTAGTAGAGAATTAATATTCAGCCATTCAGGAGAAAATCAATCAATCAATCACGCATATTTAACTGGGTCCTTAAAATCCATCTTATTTTATCCACAAGTTAACCAACTTGGTCTATACCTTGACCTTCGGAGAACATTCAGGCTTTACTCTATGTATACTAGATACAAATTCCAGCATCTGGTCAAAACTATACTCTCTGGAATTGATAAGTCCGACAGCCTTAAAAAACAGCATCAAAATTTAACTAAAAGGTTCCATAAAGAGTATAGTTGCCCTGATTATGGTGGTAGAAGTCATGTTAAGATTATATCTTCCAGATATAGGAAGATGGGGGCATCATCCTGATATTTCAGTAAATACAAGATCCTACAGATAGATGATTTGTGCAGGAGGGGGAAGTGAGGGCTCAGAAAATATTGTTTCTATATTTTGATAATCAGATAGGTTTTAAAAAACCTCTATACAACTTCTAATTATATTATGCCATTTTACTTTGCCTTATCATTGCAAAGTAAAAAAGATACTATATGTGTGTGTTATATATGTTTATATATACAATGTTTATATATATAAAATTCAAGTCCAGTTTTATGTAGGGGTTATAAAGATATTAATACTTTCCACATCAGGCTTTGCATACTACTAAAATAATGAGGTGTTCCTGGACATAAATAATTTTTATGTGAAAATCATAACTAGCTACGATAACAGAAGTGGATTGCAACCTCTTTTTTATTTTGGTGAAGTGACACCTTATGATATGACACAACATATTCACTAAAGAAACTTGTGTATCATTAACTTTTTCCTAACATCAGTTTCCACACCTTTAAACTGGACTTTCCTTTTGGTTTCCATGGCTTTTTAGGGTACTTGGGACATTTTTAGCTAGAGGAGTTTTACAGCTTAAGTAACATATTTAATGGCGAATTGTTTTCAGATTTATGTGAAATATCTCATGGCATAAATCTTAAATACAAACTAAGGAGATAAATCTCTTAATTGTATGGTTTCCTTTAGCTGCCATATTCTTACTCATTTCCCATACTTTTTTATAGGTATTATTCCAATATATGGATAACATCCATATGTTCCAAGAGGACTTGAGTTAGAAGAGGCTTTAGAGATCCCTTCATAGATGAGGAAATAAGGCCCCAGAGGCCTAAAGGTACTGGCAGAGATGAGATGCATTCCTCTCACTCCTAATATAAGGTTTTGTTTTCTAGTCTATGCCCCACTACCTCTGTCCGGCAAAGTGTACCAGGCATTTATTCATTCAATAAAGTTTGCCAGGACTATTCCAAATGTGTAATGTTATCATCAGCACAAGGGCAGGTGGCTACAGACTAATTATGAGTAATCCTGCTCTTCAGATATGATAGTTAAGTGACAAAGTGAAGGCAGCATGTTACTGATGTTGACACCATCAAAATAAGTGTTACAACACATTAAAGGAGAGAAGCGATAGGATAGTTTTACTGAGAAAGAGTTAGGAGATGTTGTGCAGAAGTAGAACCGTAATTGGAACATAATAATCATGAAGAAATTGGCCCTTCAAAATAAGAGCACACATGACAATGGTTAGAGAAATTTAAGGTCACAACAGAGTGATAAATCTTAATGTTTAACTGGACGAATCAGGTGGCTATTTTAAAATATATACTCTCAACAATCCTTTCAAGTAGGCCTTTTGAAGTTGGTAATTTATGACTATAAGTGTTAGACTATCTGTTTGCTCCCACCATCATATGGCCAAAAATCACCCTATTGGCTGTCCAATAGTTTATGCCGCTACTGCTTTCCATCCCCTTAGTTAGTAGATCTTCCTTTTGTTTTGTGTCTACTTTTTATGGTGATACATTTCTATTACTTCCTGTCATTTCCTGGGCACCTTCTATTAATTTGTTTTAGTCAACGCTAAATAATTGCTCTTTGTTAAGTTTTTCATAGACCTCAGTCTCAGAAGAATGGGAAAGTTAAGACCCTTATCACCCTGTCTAGTATTCAAGGTGATTGGGAGTTATTATGAAATTGTTTGGGTGATGTAAATAATTTTCATTCTTTTTTCCTGCAGACATTAATACAAAACAATATAAACTGCTATTTCTCCTCACATGGTTAAAAATCTGAGTAATGTCATATGGGATAGAATTATAGAGTTCTTTATTCAAATGTCAAAATAGTACTTGTAAAGAAGTGTCATAGATACCTTGTTATTGAGGCTTGCCCAGAGATGCAAGTGACAAAGATGATCCTTGGGTAACACTTTAATCTTGGAGTAATTCATACTTCATCTATGTACTTTCTATATATTGTCCTTGATTTTGTAACATGACAAAGTCTGACAGAGTTTGGTTAAAGGATTGCTATAATAACGATAAGCATGGTTGATAGAAACTACTGGAAATAATGAAAAACTTCGGATTTTAGAAGGATTCATAGAAGAAAATGATGTTAAGGTTAGATTAATCCAGCCTTTGGAAAGACTACGGGAAATCGTAGTCCAGGCAGGAGAATCCATACTTAAATGATTCAGAAGTGAAAGAGGATGTTACATTCTAGAGACATAAAGTAGTCTGATATGCTGAGAGAGTAGGACAACCAGGACAGGGACTAGAGATGGGGGGAGAGAGATAAGCAGAAACCAGATGGCTAAAGGCCTGGTAATCATCAGCTCATTAACAAGTGTTAACTCCTATTCTGTAAATTATGGAGATTCACCACAAAGCCTGGTAGTTCGCAGTTAATCCCCTTTTCATTTTAACCAGAATAGGAATTTCCTTTCTTTCACTTTTAATTTCTTGTTTTGGAATACATTTGGACAGATGCTTGTGACACCAGGCCTAGTGGCAGAGGACCCAGGAACACCACACTGTTCTTCCCTCCAAGCCACCAAGAAAAATGCAAAAACCTTACATATTCCTACCAAACAGAAGCAAAGATCCTATGTCATCAGGCAGCAACTGGTCCTGAATTAATACTCCTTTACGAGTTTATGAACACGGGGGTGCCTGGGGGGCTCAGTCAGTTAAGCATCTGACTTTGGCTCAGATCACGATCTCAGGGTCCTGGGATTGAGCTCCTCATTGGGCTTCCAGCTCAGGGTGGCGGGGGTGGGAGAGGGGGGATCTGCTTGTCCCTCTGCCCCTCCCCCCTGCCCTTCCCCCTTTCTCTGCTCGTGCTCTCTCTCTCAAATAAATAACATCTTAAAAAATTTATGAACACAAATAATATACTACCTTCGCATAATGTTAGGGAGAAGAAGGATATAGGGATGGAATGCTTTTCACATCCTTTAAGGTAGTAATAGAAATGTTTGATTTTTTTGCAACATTTCAATTGAATAAAAGGTTATTCACAAGGTCACCATACATAGACACTCAAAAGATCTTATTCCCGTAACAGCTTCGAAGTGCACTCTTCACCAAGGGTTAAGCTAGAGAAGTCCTTTAAATATCATCTACCTACCTTCTTTCCTCTCAAGCAGTACTGAATTAGCTCTAACTGGAGAAAAGAATATCAAAAGTAACCCTCACTTCCCCATACTCAATGCCAGGCAGATCTTCCCTGTCTCTACCTTAAATTTGTTCCATATAACTCAAACACATTTTGTGTTTTTTTGTCATAATAAGTACTTGATTATCAGTGAATGTATAATAGCATTTCAAAAGCTAGCAGGTATTAATCACCTTAGTTGTTTTGTTTTGTTTTGTTTTTCAGAAAATACCTGAATTTCATATCTTTCCTCTAATCTTCTCTAACATTTCTTTATAGGTGATTTTAGGAGTTCCTTTTTGGATGGATTGGTGTTAATACAAATTGCTTTCTGTGACTCTCTACCCTCAAAATATATGGAGGACAATGTACATGTTAACAGGCCTTTTTAAGACATAATTGTGGGCAAATGTGCTTACTTCCAGGAAAGCCAACAGCTTTAAGTAGTCTGCAGTTTTTCTAGTATTTTATATCAATTGATACATGATATATATAAAAAATGACTATACCAAGAGACTAAGTAATTTATCAGTTAGTCTCACTGACAACAGCCTTCTCCAAAAAGTGAACTTAGGCCTCTTTTCTTCCAGCTATGTCTTTTTTTCCTCCAAACTCTGCTATAACCTGGGGAACAACTGCTGATTTTTATCCTTCTGTATTCAATTCTGCAAATAAAATATGAACTTTTAAACCTAAAAATTCCAGTGGAGCATTGGTAAATAGCAGGAGCAGCCCATATCCAAGGGTGTTCACGTTTCTGGCATGTGAAGGCCCACAGAAGAGGGCTTATTTTATATTGGTCTTTTGTATTTCTACATTTGACTGATTGAGTCAATGGAAACCAGCCCTAATTGTTGCTTTATAGGCGGATGGTGTTTTCCATCACCGGCACATACTGAACTAAACCTTCGGGGAGTAAAACAGGGCTGGGCTGCTGGTTTTTGTTACTCTGCAAATCAGAAAAAGATTGGTAGTTCTGATTAATCTTTTATTTTGTTTAGTTGCTCCACAACACCCTGCCAAATTACTTTATAATAAATAATAAAAGTCACTGAGAACTATGTGTTTATTCTCACCACCAACTCAAATAAAAGGTTTTCTGTAAATGAGTTATTTCTAATAAAGCACAAAGCTAGAAGAAAAATATTAAAAGCAAATTTGCTGCATGGCTTTCTGTTAGTAGAACTGACAAACTTGAGAAGAAGTTCAACCAATGCTAATGTGGTTTTAAAGGTTCTAGAAAATCTAAAGGCCGCAAAGCGATTCCAAATGTATCTCTCCATCTTGTAAATGACATTTAATGAATAAACCTACTAGGGTAAACATGATGCTACTCAGATTCTCCACAACAGTGGACTTCAGAAGTATAATTCATTGGGTATGTTAAAATAACATTTTTTAAAAATGTGCTAAAATAAAACAAGCATTAGACCTTAAATGAAAAAAGATTACATTTAATAGCAAACAGAGGGTAATGTTGCCATACACACTTTCTCAATGGGAAAATAAGTTAATGAGATCATTCTTATGCAAAAACGTTGTGAACATCAAAGTGTGATTACTAGTAAGCACACGTATACGTTTTGCAAAACACAGAATTGTTTATATTCATTTTTGTTCTTAATGTTTTCTTAGCATCACTACTCCCATCTTTACCTATGAGGAAGTCCAGACATAAAGTGATTAAATTAATTACCAAGATAAAAAAGGAGTGTGTGGCTATGCCAAGATTCATCTCACCACCAGTGATGGTCATGTGGGATAGTCGCGATGCTGCCTCTCTGAGTTTGTATCTGGAGTGATACAGCCAACCCACTGAAACATGATGACCAAAGAATTATTAGCAAACGTAACATCTGGAAGTTGTTTCAATAGTGCAGGATGTTAAAGCAAGTGTGTGTGGGTAATTAATTGATTTAGCACATTTAAAGGAAGTTTCTTCTCAATTACAATACTTACTGGGAAATAATGGTGTACTAAAGAAACAGCATATTTTCCATGGCTAGGGTTGCCATTATGCCATTTCTTTCTCCCTTAGTGAACGACGTAGGCACTTAAGTTAAGGGTTTGAGCTATAAAATGTGTCTTAAAATGCTGGTCAATAGGATATTGGATAACTTTCTGGAAATTTTCAAAAGATCTGCTCCTAATACATTAAATTATATGGCTTCAGATGTATTTAGTTATTTTGCTTAACTGTTACAGTGACTTCCCTCACCTAATAATTCAAACACCTCTTAAACTACTGAACAACCATTAGGATATGCATTGATTCTATAAGCTGCAGGTTACAAGCGTATTTTATACAGTCAAGAATTTTTAGAACTCAAAGGCTTCCTCTATTATTTGTTAAATGGCTACTTTGCTGAGAGACAAAACGGTACATGGGTTCAGCCTGGTAGCATTAACGGCAACAAGCCAAACCCAAACAGAACAAAACAAAACAATAATAATCACATCTAGGTCCTGTGGCAAAAAGAGCTTGTGAAATATGCTATGGAGCTGATACGTTTAACTGAAGCTAAAAATAATTGGAAGATAAATGAATGGAGGCAGTAAAAATTTTCTAAAACACTTAGCTCTGGATGGAATTAGAATAGTCTCCTGACCATATTGTAAAAGTCTTATTTGATAACAAGATCAGCCTTGGTTCCTGCAAAGGTATCATATTTTGTGTGCAGTCTAATAATTCAAGAGAAATAAGGAAAAAGAACTGGACAAAATGCCAATCCTAGGATCTGAATTAGTTGATTAAATGAACCCTTGTGAGCATGTATTATGTGCCAGGAGTTTGCAGACACAGAGACAAGTAAGCTGCAAGAAAAAGTGAGAAGGGTCCAGGAACAAAGTGCTGTGGGAGAACACCAGAGAGGGACTAACTCTGCACAGAGCAGTGCGGGACACTTCACTGAGAGGATGACATTTCTGCTGACAGAGGGCAACGTGTGAACAGGCTCAGAGGGGGACAAAAGAATGGCACCTGGAAAGGCTATCCCAATCCCTCATCATGTTTTATCATCTTTATACTGGTGAATTCATCACATTTCAGAGTCTAGACTCAGCCCTGCACACTTAATAATTCAGTCTGTTTAGTATTCCAGTCTTGGAGGAATGGAAGACGCACACTCAAACCAGCAAACCTTACAAAACACAATGTAAAAGACTGAAATGCCAGTTTGTTCACTCACTATGATACATATAATTCAATTAGAAAAGGCCTTTGTGCCATCCGGGACAGAGAAGTTTCTACCCATATAGAACACTAGAATTACCAAAAGTTGCTTAGAGAGATTTGGATCAGAACAAAGAAATCAGAATGCATGTGAGCCTTACATTTTGATAACGTGATGAATTTGTCTCTGTATTAGAGCTGTCCCGGCTCACATCATTGTACAATGCGTATAGTAAAGCAGCAGGATTTGAAAAGATACTAATTCGTTTGAGACATGTATTTGACATACCGGCTAGACATTCATGTGAAGAGATGCAGTAGAGAGCTGGTGTTTGAACCTGGACCTCAGAAGAGAGATCCTTGTTGTGCGTAGACATCAAGACCCAACATTTAGGTAGTAGTTGAAACCATGGAACTAGATGAGAGAGAGTGTACATTGAGAGAGTGTGTGCAAATTGAGGAGATAAAAGCAGCCATTGTTCCTCTAAAACGTGGTTCATAATAAAGAATTGGGTGGAAGGAGTCTGCAAAAGAGAATAGGTAAGAAAGGCCAAAGAAGAAGTAAAAGCAGAAGAACATATAGTCATGGGGTTTCAGTGAGGGAGTGATCTGTGGAGGGATCAATGGGAAATGAAAAATTGGTATGGTGAGCGGAAGCTACTCTTTTTAAGAAGATAGTCAGTGAAAGAAATAAAAAAAGGCATGGCACTGACTGGAGGAACATTTCCAGAAGCCTTTCAGTAGTACCTGTGCATGGCCACATTTTAGCATTTTGCCCTTCAATTGCTGATTTAGCCCGCTCCTGCATATTGAAAGCTCTTTGAAAGCAAGGACTGCGTGGAATCTGGTCATCACTTTCTAGGGCGTTTGGATGCAGAACTGAGGAAGCATTCTGTAAGAGCTGAAAGGAAATAGTTAATAGAAAGAGGCAACATATAACTGACAAAAGAAGTAATTGACAAATCAAGGATGAGGGTTTGCTTCTAGAACAGGATCCAGAACACAACTGGAAACTTCATTTTTTAACAAAAGATCTTTTCCCCTTCTTCTGAACTAGAGGGAAGTGAGATGAGGATGGGTTCATATGTAAATTAAAAGTATAGACGTGGGGCCGGGAAGCCAAAGAAATTCATTCTGGATAGCCTTGCTCTCCTTAGTGATGTAGAATGAATTTATTGAGTAGCTAATAAATGCCAGGCACATATATTTCCTAATATCGATTCATGGTGACTCTCTATTCATAAGAGAGATCTGTCTTTAGTTTTATTTTTTTGTGTGTGTAATGTTTGTCAGATTTTGATGTCAGAATAATCCCATATCCATAAAATAGATTTGATTGCTTTCCATATTTTTTTCTTGTGTTCTGGAACAAATTATATAGAATTGAGTTTACTAGTTCTTTTAAAGTTTCAAGTAATTCACTAGTAAAACAATCCCTAGAGAATTTAGAGCAATTTTTGAAATGTTTTTCATTATACCTATGGTTATTATTCAATTCAGATTTTTCTAATTTTTATAAATCTTTATTGTCAGTTTATATCTTTCATGAAAATCATCCATTTTACCCAATTTTACATATTTACTGCATACATAGGGTCTTGTATTGTAATCTCATACATTGTATTCTGTTTGACTTTTGTACCCTTTCTCTTTCTAATTCTATTTGTTTTCTTCTTTTTCTTAATCAGATTTTCCGGAAACCTATCTACTCTAATTTTATTGCCAATAATTCATGGGCTCATTAAATTTATTTTTTCCTGATTTTAATCCATTAAAATTTGCTTTTAAAATATTATTTTCTTTTTTCTTTTATTCTTATTTATTTTACTTCATTGTTTTGTTAATTCTTGTTTAATAATGTGTATGTTTAAAGTTGGGAAATGTCCCCTGAATGTAGGCTTTTGCCTTCGATTCCTCCAGGGCTGCTTTCCATTATTTTATTTCTGTCAAATAAGTCTTTGATCATTTTTGTATTTTTATTTTTATTCTATGTTATTGCAGCTATTGTAAACAGCAAAGAGTTGGGTTTTTCTACCCTGATCTCAAAAGCTTTAAACATGAGGATTTAACTGGTTCATTTTGAGAGTCACAGGTGATATTTGGCCTTTCTCTCTGTCATTATTTTTCATGCTTTAACATTTATTTTTCCCTTTTGCTACATGAGCTATGTTTTATTTGTTCTTCTAGTTTTTCCCATGTATTTGAAAGTTCACTACATTTAAAAGTTCATGAATATTGATTTTTAATTCTAGTTGTTCATTCAAATTTAATTCTGATTGTTTTTAACTTTGTTTTAATTACCAAAAAATAAACCTATATTTTCTCTTCTTATAAAATTAAAAAGTAAAATGATAAGAAAATAAAGAAAGGCAAGAAGGAACTGCCAGTAGTTATTAAAAGTTGTCAGAAATGGAGGAGAAGTAAGACTATTTTTCCACATAATTTCTTTCTTTTAACCTGTTTTAACATTATGCATATGCATATATTAACTTCATAATTTTGTTAAAAGGAAAGAATTGTAATATAAAAGAAAGAACAATCAGTCACAGAATGATTTTGAGTAACTTTTCCAGGAGGATGATATGAATGGTATATTTACTGATCTCTCATAAAATTGATCATATTTTTCTATTGCCTTCTTATGAAATTCTTGAGTCATTTGTTTTCCTCTCACAATGTTACTTATCGTTCCATTTCCATCCATTTTGCAAGGGACAAGTCTAACTGTTTCTTTGGACATGTACTGGAATAATTTTTGACATATTTAAGAAGTATATTTTTTCCTAGATTTCCCACAGCTTCTCCCACCCACTGAATCAAAAATAATTATCATTATTCATGACTAGAGGAGGACCTAGGCTAGAATAAAGGTGTGATTATTCAGCTTTGAGTTTCAAATTAAAACCGGAGTCTATAGTGAGACACCAGTGTTCAAATGAAGGCTTTGTTGACTTTCAATAAATTCCAAAATTTTCCCTGCAGCTTTCAGAGTGAACCTTGAAGCCTGGTCGCTGTGTTTTACTATAAACCAGAATAGAGCGAGGAACATGATCTGACATAAGATAAGTTCCACCAAATAGAAAAGAGGAAGCTTTGATAAGAAGCAAGGAATTATTAGACTTTTCTATTTGTTCTTTTCTTTTGCATTCCTTACCCCTGCTTTAGGGTCAGGTCTCACCAAATCCTGGAATGTGGCACAGTAGAAATAGGTGGAAGGTTTTAAAAGAAATTCCTCAGCAAAAAGTTTAAGTGTCTCCCTTTTGAAGGAATAGACCAAAAAGCTGAAAAACAGAAAAATTCTGAGCATTTCCTAAAAGAAAAATCAGCATTTCCTAAAAGAAGAGTGGTGTCAATCAAATGGTATAGTAAAGATACCTGAGGGAAGTATCTAGACAGATATCTTTGAGCTAGATCCAGATTTCCATTGCCTTTGTTTGGCATTTAGGGAACTCTTGACTGGAGGGAGAAACAGCATGGCTAAGAGAACTGACCAGAAAAGGATTGAGTTCTAGATCAGGAGGTTGCATAATGCAGGGATCTCTTGAACTGAGGCTAAACCAGGGTCAGAGACTTCCGCTCCAGGGGTCTGCACAATACCCTAATCTGAAACTAATGATGTACTATATGTTGGCTAATTGAATTTAAATTAAAAAAAAAAAGCAGTTGAAAACAGCAGCTACTCTGCAAAGCCAATGCAATATACCAAACAATCAGTTAAAAAACAAAACAACAGAACGAAGACCTTACTTTCCAGTGCAGCAAGTGAGGGTCAATGCAGATCAGAAGCCACTCTCTGACCTGTCCTGTCATGAGGACATGGATGCTTTTTCCTGGGCCTACATACCATTTGAGGGAAAAGGAGGAAAAAAAGAATCCTTGAAAAGGGAGAAATAGTACCTGAAAGAGAAATGCTTTTCTCTTTAACCTAAAGGAACTACGTACATCAGACAAAACTGAAATTAACTAGTTTCAACAGTCTCTACCTTTTAACTATATGTGCCAAGTTGTTTTCATATCAAGATAATGAAAACTATAGAAATTTTTAGAGTGTAAATTTACACATTCATTTGTAGTGTGTAAATTTCTTGCCTTTAGTAATCTATATTTTAAAATTCTTCTTGAGCATGTTTATTGCTGTTTTTTTTAAATAATCCTTGAAATTATCCTATTTTGCTAGAACTCATCTAGCAGTGAATTACTTTTATTTTATGAATTTCAATCTACACACTCAGATGAAGAAAATGAGGAAAATTTGCTTCTATTATGCAATTGGAAATGTATTATGTTCTTCAATATTGTTTCTCACCCCTCAGTAATGTCCGATATGTATATACTCTTCCATTAGGCTCTGCCATCCTCATCTACTATATGGTCCTTTATACGTTTCTATTTGTTCTTTTTCCTTTACAGCCTCTGAGACCTACTTTAGCTTGTTCTTTATATTCCATTATTTGATATCAATAATGATGATGCCTCCCAACGTTTCTATGCTGGATATTATCTTTGGCAAATATTATCCATTCTACCCTGCTTCTGTCGCCCCGTATCACAAGGCCTAGAAGCCTGGCAACTGAATTTCCCGGAATCTCTTACTAAAAGGAATCTGGATATAGTTCAGGTTCTGTTGATGAGGGCCACCCATGTGAGATTTGGGAGGTAGAAGTCATTGGGTACTGGTGACATACACCAGCTTTGACAAATAAGGATTTTTGCAGTGTCCTTCACTTTTTCTTTCCATTCATCTGTCCTGGGGCCAGTGAGCAGCTGTGAAGTCATCAGTGCTTTCCTGAAGGTTGAAATTACTTCTCAAAATTAGGACTCCTTGCCAGAGGCTTATATTGTATAATTATTAATTATGTGACTGCTAAAAAGTCACCCCACATATATCACCTTACTAGAGTTCATTGTCCTCCTCTCTGTAAGCCCAGCTGCAGGAAGCGGAGAAGCCCTTTATTCTTACATCTTCTTGTCAAGATAAATGTGGGAAGGTGGCATCATTTTCCTGCCATCGCAGCATTCTATCATTGCACACCTGAAATTCACCCTGGATCACTTTGTTGGACATCCTCTTTGTAAGACTTTTCTTCTAATTGCTTACTTTAACTAATCTCCTCTTGCCCTGCTTGTCTGTGCCTGGGGACTTTTGGGTGGCAAGTCAGTGGGAGAAGAATCTAGGCCAGGACATGCTTAAGGACATTTATTAAAGCTATGCAAGGATTGATGTTTGTGTGTAGTCATGGTATAGATTCCCAGGGCTTTACAACTGGGTCCCTTTCCCTTTTTAACAGGGAGCAGATAAAATCAGCATTGTGACCTTAGATTTGGCAATGATTTGATTAAAAACAAGGTTGACTGATGCACTTCATTGATATTAAAACTTTTGTGCTTTAAGAGATATTATGAAGAAAGTGGAAAACCCACAGGCTGGAAGCAACTATTTGCATATCATATATCTAATAAGGGATCTGCACCCAGAATATATAGAGAACTATTACAACTCAATAATAAAAGACAAACAACCCAATTTTTAAAAAGCAAAGAATTTGAATAGATTTTCTTCAAGGAAGGTATACAAATCTCCAATATGCAATTAAAAGTTGCTAAACTTCATCAGTCATACAAATCAAATGTGCAATGCAAAGCAAAAACCCAGTGAGGTACCACTTCATACCCACCAGAATGGCTATGGAAAGAAAAAAAAAAGATATTAGCAAGGGTTGATAAGGATGTAGAGAAATTGGAAATCCTAATACAATTGGAAATGTAAAATGATGCAGCCACCTTGAAAAACATTTGGTGGTTATTCAAAATATTACACAAGAGCTACCATAAGACCCATCCATTCCGCTCTTAGGGAGCTACCCAAGAGAAATTAAAACATATGTCCACACAAAAATCTGTACACAAATGTTCATATCTACATTATTCATAATAGACAAAAAAATGAAATCTCCATCAACTAATGCATAAAGTATGTTATATCCAGACAATAGAATATTATTAGTCAATAAAAAGAAATTAAGTACTGATATACTACAACAGGGATGAAAACTGCCAGTTACAGATGACCACATATTATATGGCTCCATGTATATGGAATGTCCAGGATAGACAAGTATATAAAGAAAAAAAGTAGATTAGTGGTTATGTAGGACTTAGAGTAGAAGGTAGAAATAAGGAGTGACTATAGGTACAAGCTATCTGTTTGGGGCTGATAAAAATGTTCTAAAATTAGATACTGGTAATGGTTGCAAAACTCTGTAGATATATCAAAACTATTGATAGCACTGTACACTTTAAAGAGGTGAACATTATTGTATGTAAATTAAATATCAGTAAAAATTAAAAAAAAACTTTTTAAACATTGCATGAAAGAGCCACAGATGTTCTCTTCCGAGCAAAGACCTGGTACTACTTCCAGACCCACTCAAATATTATGCACCACTGCTTTGGCGGAGGCCTGATGCATTTTGCCAGGCAATTAGCAAAATTACCAGATAGTAGATCCAAAATCATTATTCATCAGGTAGTTGGTGAAAAACAACATTTTGTAAATGAGAAGTGAGTTAGCTGGGTCAATGTAAGATGGGCAAAATTGAGTTGTAACAACCAGTGTATGAAGGTTTAAAAACATGTAGATAGATATATTGGTGAGGAAGGAAGGAGTAATCATGGGCATCTTGTAAAAGAAGAGTACCTGCCAGCCCTTCTTATCAGCAATACAGGACTTGAACCTCTAGTATTTCAAGGGCAATGGGTGGCAGCTCGACTTTCCTCTCTCTGGTCTAGCCAGATTGCTCTGTTTCTGGGGTCTAGGTTTGAGTTAGCTAATGGCCTACCTGTGCTCAGCAATTAGCAATGATAACTTCCAAAAATGAAAAAGATCAATCAGTATGTTTATTTTACTCTTTTTTCTTTTTTTTTTAAATTTTATTATGTTATGTTAGTCACCATACAATACATCATTAGTTTTTGATGTGGTGATCCACGATCCATTGTTTTCATATAACACCCAGTGCTCCATGCAGTACGTGCCCTCCTTAATACCCATCACTGGGCTAACCCATCCCCCCACACCCTCCCCTCTAAAACTGTGTTTGTTTCTCAGAGTCCATAGTCTCTCATGGTTCATCTCTCCCTCCGATTTCCCCCCCTTCATTTTTCCCTTCCTTCTCCTAATGTCCTCCATGCTATTCCTTATGTTCCACAAATAAGTGAAACCATATGATAATTGACTTTCTCTGCTTGACTTATTTCACTTAGCATAATCTCCTCCAGTCCCATCCATGTTGATGTAAGAACTTTGAATGACACACCGGACCAGATGGACCTCATAGATATATACAGAACATTCCACCCTAAAACAACAGAATACTCATTCTTCTCAAGTGCACATGGAACTTTCTCCAGAATAGACCACATACTGGGTCACAAATCAGGTCTCAACCAATACCAAAAGATTGAGATTATTCCCTGCATATTCTCAGCCCACAATGCTCTAAAACTGGAATTCAATCATAAGAAAAAAATTGGCAGAAATTCAAACACTTAAAGGTAAAGACCACTCTGCTCAAGAATGTTTGGGTCAACCAGGAAATCAAAGAAGAACTTAAACAATTCATGGAAACCAATGAGAACGAAAACACATTGGTCCAAAACCTGTGGGATACTGCAAAGGTGGTCCTAAGGGGGAAATACATAGCCATCCAAGCCTCACTCAAAAAAAAATAGAAAAATCCCGAATTCACCAACTAACTCTACACCTTAAAGAACTAGAGAAAAAGCAACAAACGATGCCTAAGCCATGCATTAGAAGAGAAATAATTAAGATTAGAGCAGAGATCAATGAATTAGAAACCAGAAACACAGTAGATCAGATCAATGAAACTAGAAGCTGGTTCTTTGAAAGAATTAATAAGATTGATAAACCACTGGCCAGACTTATCCAAAAGAAAAGAGAAAGGACCCAAATTAATAAAATTATGAAGGAAAGGGGAGAGATCATGACTAACACCAAGGAAATAGAAACAATTATTAGAAATTATTATCAACAACTATATGCCAATAAACTGAGCAATCTGGATGAAATGGATGCCTTCCTAGAAACGTATAAGCTGCCAAGACTGAAACAGGAAGAAATTGACAGCCTGAATAGGCCAATAACCAGTAACGAGATGAAGCAATGATCAAAAATCTCCCAAAAAACAAGAGTCCAGGGCCTGATGGATTCCCTGGGGAATTCTACCAAACATTCAAAGAAGAAATAATACCTATTCTACTGAAGCTGTTTTAAAAAATAGAAACAGAAGGAAAGCTTCCAGCCTCATTCTATGAGGCCAGCATTACCTTAATCCCCAAACCAGGCAAAGACCCCATCAAAAAGGAGAATTTCAGACTGATATCCCTGATGAATATGGATTCCAAAATCCTCAACAAAATCCTAGCTAATAGGATCCAACAATACATTAAAAGGATCATCCACCATGACCAAGTGGAATTTATCCCCGGGATGCAAGGGTGGTTCAACATTCACAAATCAATCAATGTGATAGAACACATTAATAAGAGGAGAGAGAAGAACCATATGGTCCTCTCAATTGATGCAGAAAAAGCATTTGACAAAATACAGCATCCTTTCCTGATTAAAACTCTTCAGAGTATAAGGATAGAGGGAACATTCCTCAACTTCATACAATCCATCTATGCAAAACCAACAGTGAATATCATTCTCAATGGGGAAAAGCTGAGAGTCTTTCCCTTAAGATCAGGAACACGTCAAGGATGCCCACTCTCGCCACTATTGTTCAACATAGTACTAGAAGTCCTAGCCACAGCAATCAGACAAAAAAAGAAATAAAAGGTATTCAAATTGGCAAAGAAGAAGTCAAACTCTCTCTTTTCACAGATGACATGATAGTTTATGTGGAAAACCCAAAGGACTCCACCCCCAAATTACTAGAACTCATATAGCAATTCAGTAATGTGGCAGGATACAACATCAATGCACAGAAATCAGTTGCTTTCTTATACACTAGCAATGCAACTGTAGAAAGAGAAATTAGAGAAACGATTCCATTTACAATAGCACCAAAAACCATAAGATACCTCAGAATAAACCTAACCAAAGAGGTAAAAGATCTATACTCTAGGAACTACAGAACACTCACAAAAGAAATTGAAGAAGACACAAATCAATATGTTTAGAATGGAGTACTTTTGAAATTTGACGTATGTTAGATTTTTCGTATATATTTTGTCAGGATAGTGAATTCAAGACAAACAGGAGTGGGTAGATGATCAGTTTTGCAACCCTTGAGTCAACTAATTCTATTTTAAATATCTTTTACAGTGCACTTGTCTTTCTTCTTCATGTTCTCTCATGGAATTGTGATTTCTCATGTTCTTTCGAACAAAAAAAGAAAGGTTAGTGGCTATTTCTTTGCCAAACTTGTCTGTCCTGTCTTTCCTAAATATTCCTTTTTCTGATCAAGGATTTTCTCCTCCTCTGATGGATAATTGACTCTTGTACCTGCCTTTGGACTTTGGCCACTCTCACCTTAGGATAACCCTTGAGCTTAAGGCTCACTCCTGCCTCCTCTCCTCAGCAATCTGTTTATCTTCAGGCTTTGGGGATTTAAACAAGTGGTAAGATTTCACAGAACCATATCTTCCAAAGTAACTGATTTGAACCTAACCATTGAAAAGTACTTAATTTCTCTTCGGAATGTCTTCTATTGCACACTACTAGAGTTGAGTAATGCAAATTCTTTAAAATAATGTTTAAAAATATTTTGCGTTTAACCAGAATAAGGTATTGTATTCAAGATAGAAGAATATAATCAGTGATTTCAGAATGCAGGGGAACTTTTATATAACTAAGAAATGAAGACTTCTGGATCAGACTATCTTGGCTTTTCCACAAATCTCTGTTGCTGTTTTAGGCTGCTGTCAAATATGTATTAAAATTTTTGTGATCGTAATGCATAAACCAGAGAAACTGTTCTTAATTTGGAGGACATCTGGGGTCATAGGAAATCTTGGCCTTGCGGGGCTAGGCCCAGACATGCTTCTGTTAAGCCACGGGCTCCTACTACAGGACCCCCTGTGGCAAGATGCCTACTACTTCTTCAGGGTCTTACTCTCTCCCTCAGGCTGCAGCAGAATCGCCAAGCAGTAGCTCCAAAATAGAACACAGTTAAACATAATTGTCTCATCTTGAGTTTGTGAAGCCCCTGTAAAAGCCACACTGATGGAAGAAATACAGGGTGCAATTATCCATAGCGATTGCCAAGAATGGTCTTAGCTTGACCTTATATTATTTAACTTCATATGAATTAAATATGTTCACTGAAGAATGTATGCATGTATTAATGAAAATGAAAATGATTTAACAGGAATTTGGTAACTTTTTTTGTTGAGAGCCTAAAAGATAGGAGACTGTCTTAAGAGATAAAATCCAAAAATTACCTTTGATTACTTACATGTTAGATGTCCGCATAAGAATTTTTTGTATTATTTTATTTTTTTATTTTAAAAATTTTATTATCGGGTTGTAGTTGACATATAATGTTATATTAGTTTCAGGTGCACAGCATAGTGATCCAACAATTCTATACATTATGCAATGCTCACCACAGTAAGTGTAGTTGCCATCTGTCACCATACATTGTTATTACAATATTATTGACTAAATTCCCTAAGCTGTACTTTTCATCTCTGTGACTTATTTATTTTATAACTGGAATTTTATACCACTTAATCCCCTTCACCTATTTTGCCCATCCTCCTGACCCCGCTCCCTTCTGGCAACCACCAAATGTTCTCTGTATTTATTATCTGTATGTCTGACTTATTTCACTTAGCATAACACCCCTGGGTCCATCCATGTTGTTGCAAATGACAGGATTTCATTCTTTTTTATGGCTGAGTATTGTTTCATTGTATGTATGTGTATGTATCTATATCTATCTATCTATCTATCTATCTATCTATCTATCTATCTAATATCTATATTCATTCATCTATCAATGGACACTTAGGTTGCCTCCATACTTTAGCTACTATAAATAATGCTGCAGTGAATATAGGGGTGCATATATCTTTTTGAATTAGTGTTTTCATTTTCTTTGGGTAAACACCCAGAATTGTAATAGAAGCCCTACTTCGATAAAGTTTTAAATCAGTATGGACTCCAATTTCTATCTCGAGCCACATCCCTGGTAAGGCCAAGTTAGCTCAATGAAATCCCCAGTTAGTTTTTCTATTTGCAGAACTATAACTTAATTTTAACTATTATTTCTCAACAATTTTCTATAATAGTAATTCTCTGAAAATACCTGGCAGGCTGATATTCAGAAGAGAACTGTCCTCTATAACTCAGCTTATGATGATCGGGAACAGGGGCCAGTTCAGGAAGCAGGAGATTAGAGAACAACAAGGCAGCAGGCCATGAGATGGTAAGGGATCGTGCATGATCAGGAAAGGGAGGTTTCCTTTAGTCACTCTGGGCTAAAGGCGTCCCTTGGTCTCTGAGGTGGTCTCAAATCACATGGTGGTTGTGGTGGTTGTGGTGTTTGTTGTAATAACAGTATTAGCTTTGCTGGTCATAATTTTTCTGCATATTGTTAGAATTTCAGCTATTTTAAGCTTTGCCTATGAATATATTTTGATGCTATTTCCTGTTTAAAAGCTTTGTTAATTCCACTGACTTTGTGTCAAATCATTTCTACTTCTGCTAATGATCAAGCATGAAATTCTAATAAATTTAACAGGTCTTCATATTTAAGACTAGGTGCTTAGCTTGGAATGTTAATATGAGGATTACAGGTGCATTTTTTCCATAACAGGACTCTGTTTTGATGTAATGAAAGGGGAAACAAATGAACAGGGATTGGGAAGAAGTAATCCAGATCCAAAATAGTGATTCTTCACATTAAAAGAAATTAATAGAAGAGAAGGTTTGATGAACCTCCAGTTTGGGGAAGAAATAGTTTCTCTTACTATTTAATAAGATCCAAAGTTGTGCTTTCAGGATGATGTGGATCTTCTATGAAGAACTAATGAATTCTATTGGCAGAAGATGAATTTTTTTTTTAGAGAAAGAGAGGAAGTGGGCAGGGGGGAGAGGAAGAAAGAGAGAGAGAGGGAGAGAATCTTAAGCAGATTCCACACCCAGTGCAGAGTCCCACACAGTGCTCAATCTCACCCTGAGATCACGACCTGAGCTGAAATCAAGAGTAGGACCTTCAACCAACTGAGCCATCCAGGCGCCCTGAACTTTTTTTTAAGACAAAGAGGAACAGACATACAGACAAGTATACAAAGAAAAAAGAAAGTAAGAACATGTAGTAATTGATGATTATGGCTTTATTACTCAGCCATCAAAAAGAATGAAATCTTGCCATTTGCAATGACATGGATGGAACTAGAGGGTATTATGCTAAGTGAAATAAGTCAGCTAAAGAAGGACAAACACCATATGATTTCATTCATATGTGGAATTTAAAAAACAAAACAGATGAACGTAGGGGAAGGGAAGGAAAAATAAAATAAGAGGAAAACAGAGAGGAAGGCAAAGCATAAGAGACTCTTAGCTATAGGGAGCAAACTGAGGGTTGCTGGAGTGGAGGTGATGGGGTAACTGGGTGATGGGCATTAAGGAGGGCACTTGATGTAATGAGCATTGGGTGTTGTAAGCAACTGATGAATCACTGAAACTAATAATACAATATATGTTAATGAAATTGAATTTAAGTTAAAAATTAAAAAAAAAAAAAACATATAGTAAACTAAAGCAGAAGCCTATCCTGATGATTTTCATGGTCTCCTTCATTCTCAGAGTCCTAGTTTCCTTTTCCAAATATTTGGCAGAAGAAACTGGTGGGAGATAAAAATGCTATGACTCATTTCAGGAAGCTGTAAAGATTGGTAAGATATCAGAGTAGAAGGGAAGAATAAGGACTGTTGAAGAAAAGCTACAGTCCAGAAAGGAAGGGAAATGAAGAAGGTCGGGCAGTGAGGCCCATGCTCAAGAACAACCATAGTTGGACTGAATTTGACTAGGGGACACAGCATTACTCATCCTCAGCCTCTTATCTTAATATTTTAAATTTGTGTTCAGTCGCTGGTAACATGGAGTAAAGAACTGATTGAAATTTCTCAGGGATGTGTGTCTATCTTCTGTCAGGACCACCCCTTCAGACTTTTTTGATGTGAACAATGGAAAGGCAAAGAGAGTTACTGGTCAAAACTAGCCAAACTCAAGAACAGAGTGAGCCTAACTACCCTCCCCAGAAAGCCACAGACATTTATAGGGCTAACAATATGAGTCTAGGAATATTATGTTTTGAGCACCTATCCCAATTTAGGGAAACTATAGGTGATTAATAATTGATAACAATTATTATTACCCATTAAAGGTGATGGCAGCTTCTAACTTGGAGAATGGGTATAGATAAATGGGCTAGCGATTGTAGTTTGAATTTCCATGAACAAGTGCCCTTCTCCTCCCCCCCCAACACACACCCTGAAACATGAAATCACAACTATGTGATTTAATATCTCATATTTGGACAAGTTACAAGGTACTTTTATCTACATTCTTTCACTTTGAGATTAACTTAGGTCCTGATTAATTATCCTAAACTTACTATTAAAGACTTTTGTTCTAAAAAGTTATATAACGTTTCTTAAAAAAAATTTATGATTTAGGGGCACCTGAGTGGCTCAGTCGTTTAAGCGACTGCTCAGGTCATGATCCCAGGGTCCTGGGATTGAGCCCCACGTTGGGCTCTCTGCTCAGCGGGGAGCCTGCTTCTCCCTCTGCCTGCCGCTCCCCCGGCTTGTGTTCTCTCTCTCTGTCAAATAAATAAATAAAATCTTTAAAAAATGTTTATGATTTAATATGTGTGACTTACAAAGTAGATATAAAAGATGTTTTTTCATCAAATTTGTTGTACATGTGCAAGTAAAGAAAAAAAAACTGATAGATGTATATTTAGTAACACCTTTTCAAAATAATTTTGAACACTTATGGCTGAAAGGTTCAAAAAAACATTGATCACTATGGAATAAGTTACTTGAATGAAATAGAGAGAAAACTTCCGATTTTTGTACAAGGTGTGCATTCTGGACTGAGGATGGTTTTTTTCGGTCACATCTGAAATCAAACATATGTCCCAAACCCTGAGGATTGATTTTCTTGTGAAGACCATGATCTCTTCTACACGAGGAATTCGTGTCGCTTTCAAGAACATTATTTTGGTCTTGGATCAATCAAACTAATAACCTTGGCTGTATTATGCTAAGAGAGTTGCCTTAAGCATTTTTCAAAGCTTCTCTGCATTGACTATAAATGGATGATATCTCTGCCTTACTTGATTTCCTAAAGTTGAGGAGATAGCTAATCACCTCTTAAGTGCTTTACGTATAACTCATTTAATCCTCACAACACCTTTCTGAGAACAATTACTGGCCCCATTTTACAGATGAAAAACTGAGGCAGAGAGGTTAAATCTGACCAAGTGTACCGAGCAGGTAACAGCCAGCATTGACCAGCCATTCTGGCTCTACCCACTTGCAACGCTAGGCTAGTAAAGGTGGAAATTTGGGTTCATTCTCACAGAGGAGAGGTTCTTAAGGGTTGGATTGGAGAGATAGCATGGGAATGAAGAGCAAACAGAAAACACAAGGGTCAGTTCTGAGGAAAATATGACAAAACCTGGAGAATGGCAACTTATATGAACCGAGAACAGTGAGAAAGCCAGTGTTTTCTATTTAGGAACTGGAATCGTAATGGGACCGCTGATTGAAATGGGGTGCAAAAGTCTTATGAGGAAGAAAAAGAGTGGCACCAGTTTGAGCCTCAAGTATATTTTGAATATATTCTATTTCTCTTTTCATTAGAGTAAAATGTAAATTCAATTTAATAGATGAATAGAGGAAAAGAGGGAAAAGGAGAGTGTTTCAAAGAATAAGGTTAAAGTCATCACTGCTTGACAGAATCTTAAAAATCACCAAGTATGCCAGGAGAGCAGGTATTTGAGACTTACTGTTAGAAACAATTTTATTTTAAACACATGTGGTTCCTTAATGATACTGCTAGCTTGGTGGGGGTGCAGCCGGCCTTCAGCAGGAAGTGCTGATTTGCTTAATTCTATTAAGTCCATAAGAAAGGTAAATCTGTCTCCTGAACTTAAAGGGCCTCTGCTCCAAAGTAAGTTTGACATTGGCCAATAATCACCCTGACATTCCTGTGGCTTTGGCTGCTCTCAAGCTGCTGAGTGGCATCAAGAGGAGAGGCTGAGTGAGAAAGCCTGCTTACTGCGACAGCCTATCCCATCGATGCTGAGAAAGGCTGGTTTTCTCAAAACAACACAAGCAGAGGTGTGGCACCCTGTGCTCTCCTGTGTTCGGTGCCCTTGGGCCGAGGGGTAGGAAGGTCCTCAAAAACTGGTGGCAGAGGGGATGATGTGCTTCCTGAATCATGTCTGAATCAAAGGAGTTCATTGTGAGAACGGCCTTTGAAAACAGCATGCTTTGCAAAATTGAACTATGAGAAGTGGGCAAACACAGAGAGTGGGGATCCTATTCTGGTGACCATTTCACCTCCGAAAAACCAGAAGGCCTGCCCTAGGTAAATGGTCCCTAAACAAGCGGTGCAATCAGAAGGGTGATCACCCCAGGGCGCAAAGGAGACCCCTGATTCACCTTTTGGTCCCAGGATCCTGTTCAGTTGTCGTATGTCCAAGTATTTTTGTTTTTTCAAGTATTATTATTAATAGTTGCATAAAAATAAGTCAGGATAGCTCTGCTAGACTGCTAGTTTATTGTCAGCACCTGCCATTGTCTAACTGGCAGTAGGTATAAGACATATATGCCCTGGCAGATGACCAGCAAAAGCCTTTGTCTTTATCCTTTTCATTTTTTCATCCTTTCTAGATCTAAGGAGAATGTGCAGGGCATTCAGGTATGAGCGGCTAACTCCTTTGGTCCTGATGGTGGTTGAAGTATTACACGTATTAGATGCTGTTCTTCAGCCAGCCCCTGGAGCAGTTCAGGTTTAAAACGTGTAGCAAGTAGCTTAAATGCTCTTGCTACAATGATGTCATCCACTGATTGTAAATCCGCAGCTATGCATCATATTGTTTGGTAATACTCTTTGAATTTAGCAATAAATCCTTCTGTCATCAATGACCTCAAGAAATGAAAGTGCATGTTTAATTAAAAAAATACGTACTAAATTTTCCACTCATCACAAAGCCCATGTGATATCACTGAAGAGATGAAAAGCAAAGGACAAAAAATATCTTCTGGGAAGCCATCAGTATCAACTCAAAATTGTTAGGGACACTGTGCCCAAAAGGACAATTTTACATATGCAGTCACATAAGGTGCGTCCACATGTGACTCTGAAGCATGAGTTTTCATTTAGATCAATTGGCTGTTGGTTGGAGTTAACGCTGCTCATTTTCAATTCCAAGTGTTTGTGCCTGCACGAAGCTGGAAGGGACAGCAGCAAATGCTGTGACTCCATTAGCAGCAGAGCTTCTCAAGGTTAAAGGACGTCAGTTTGGTATCAGCAGATGCTTCAAATGGAAAATCGGTAATTCCAATAATCATTCTTTTCTTCTCCCCCCATATGGTTCCTGGAATCAAAGTAAAGCTTTGGAATTTATCCTCTCAAAAGTAAAACATCTGATATCATTATGAATGTTAAGTGCAACACTGAGGTTATAGCATTTGTTTTAGGGGCGATAATATGAACAGAAAATTTTGTAGAGCACATCGGCATGGTAGCAACAATGTTCTCACTAAATTAAGGAACCTGTGAAGGAGAAATGTATTTGGAATTGGTTGTAGTGTACATAAAATTCATAATTTCACCCAAAGAAACTAATATTCTACCAACTGAAATAGAAGATACAATTGTCAAAATCTGTACATATTTTTATAAGTACACAGTTGGAATAACTAATATTGGTAAAACTAATGTTGAATAAAAAAATGTTTGGCCTGGCAGTATGCTCTTTCTCTCCCTCCAGCTTCTCATCAATAAGATGTTAGCAATGGTGAAGTCTTTAAATAACTACTCTATTAATCAGCCTAATAGCCTACAAAGATACTAATATTTTTGTAAAGGATTTCTCCAAATTTTGGTTGCATTTTCTTCAAAATCACCTGGAAATTTTTAAGCAAAGTATTCAACAAATGGTATGGCAAGAAAAGCAATGACTTCAGGTTGAAGCCTTTAGCAAATTGAAATTATTGAAGACATTATCTTGCCAATGGGGAAGACATTTTCTACAAAAGCAATGGGAAGCTGAATAAATTAGAGAATGAGATCACAGACAAGTGTATAAAATTTAGTTTTGAAATTGCATAAAATCTTGGGAACATCTGATTTGCAGGAAGAATTAGTTGGCAAATCTCCTATTCCTAATTGAATAAATTTATATCCTGTATTGCAATGAAATAAAATTGAGAAAACCTACAATTTTGCAGCATCTAAATTTGGTAAAACTTTCAGGGGAATCATAAATAGAGACAACTTATTTGACAAATGTTGTCTTATAAAAATATTTGTTGAAGGAAACTACTCTAAATGGAAGCAAAAAGGCAGTGCCTGTGAAAATATTTGGGCTGCAATATTTACCCCAGTATAAAATAAATTGGATTTGAGAGTATATTTCATCCAGCAGAAATTATTTGGACAGCACATTTAGAAAGGATACTTTCTTACCTCTTTCACAAAGAAATGTTTAGTGAAAATGTCAATGATTTCACATTTTTTAACATAGAATTTTAATTCAAAAATATTATAGACAATTTTATGGAAAAAATAAAAATAGTCCATATTTTAAAAAACACATTCCTCTGGTTCTAGACATGGTATTAGAGACAAGAGTCAGCTAAGCAACTGAGTAAGGTATGTGAAAATGTGCCAAGAATATTCCATTCCTAACAGTTTATATAATCAATGTAACCTTTTAACCTTCCTTAATGTATACAGATATATATTAGTTTTATCTTTAAGTAAAAACTTCAAGTTTGAAAGTAATTTTTGAATAGAATTGCTTTTTTTAGGCCCATGAACATAATACAGCAAAATTTCAAACAACAAATAATATTTTTGAATAGTAAACCTTCCAACACCTATTTAATTATTTTTAGTGCTTTCTTCCACTCTCAGATATCTCCCATAAATTTTACCGGCATCCTTCTGTTGGACATCCGGATCAGCTCAATTCTCTTGTTTTTAGATGGGTCACCAGTGCCCCAGCTGCTGCCTTTAGTGACTCCAGTGTAGTTTTGGGTGACAGAGAAATTCTGGCAGTACTGGGCGGTGATATAGCAGTGAGCACAGTGGTGATGAATCAAAATCGGAGATTTTTTTCTTACTGTATTAGATTATACATCACTTCATAGGATTCCTGGGTGGGCTGTGGGGTTCCCAGAAGAAGACAATCTTTTCATTTGCACAACTGTTTACAATAATGGAAAGGAAAATTTGATCTTCATTTCCTGTTTTAAAATAAGGGGTGGGGGGCACCTGGGTGGCTCAGTCGTTAAGCCTCTGCCTTCGGCTCAGGGCATGATCTCAGGGTCCTGGGATCGAGTGCCGCATCAGGCTCCCTGCTCTGCAGGAAGTCTGCTTCTCCCTCTCCCACTCCCCCTGCTTGTGTTCCCTCTCTCGCTGTGTCTCTCTCTGTCAAATAAATAAATAAAATCTTTTAAAAAAATAAAAATAAAAATTAAATAAATAAAATAAAATAAGGGGTGGGGCAAATTTACTCTATACAGTAAAAGCAAGCACAGGACTTAAAAGAGAAAACCATAGCCCTTCCCTGTGCCTGGGGAACAAAGTGGGACATTTGCTAGTATCTCCCACCTCCACTTGCCATGTTTCCTTAGGAAACACAGTCCCATGTTAAAATCATCTGGACAGTGCCATCTCTGAGTCTACTTACTAGATTTTGGAAAATAGCTCATCCATGACTTTTATTTACCACTGAGCAGCCACAGAGATTAGCTGACACAATCTGCCCACGTGAAGTGTAAGTACATCAGGACTGTAATGTATCATAGGGCCAAAGGCAGGGATGTCCTCCAGAGCTTCAGCTTTTCCCAGACTAGACTCAAGCAGGGGCCATGAATGAGTTACACACACCTACCTCAAGGGAAAGCTTTCCTGGGCCCACGGAAAGGACATATTTTCATTTACTATACACATGATTCCTCCCCCCCCTTTGATTTTCTTTAATCATGTTGCTAATCAAAATACTATAAAACAACCATTGTAGCAGTTGTACACGTTATTGCCCTGGAATAAAAATCGGACAATGATGGCTCCTGAGATTATTAAATAAAATAATACTGATAGTGATGATGATGATGACGATGATGATGATGATGATGATAGTAACAATGATATACACCAGATGCCATGCTCGGCATTTTATATAACATTTAATTTTCCCAACTGGTTCTTTAAATTAATACTATTATTATTCCCATTTTACAGATGAGAAAATTAAGGCTCAATGTCACACCACGACTAAGTGAGACAATAGTGAATTGAATCAAGAGCTGCTTGGATCTCAAGGTCATGCTCATAACCACAGGCTGTACAGCCTTGTATTAAGTTAGGTTTGCATCCTTGGAAGAAACCCTACTTTAAGATGGTGAACCATCTTTTTAATATTTTAATTAGGTTTGCTAATGCCTTATTCATGTTTTTTACATTGCAGATAAATGATGCTGTTCTCACTTGTGTGCCTGCTTTGCTTTTTGAGTTTGTGTAGGTTTGTGATAGTTTTTCTTTTTTCTTTTCTATTTTTGTCCAATTGTATTAGTATTTTACTACTTTCATTAAAGAACTAGAAAGTTTTCCATTTTTTCTATGTCCAAGGACAAATAAAAAAACATTTAACCTTCAAAAGATTGAAAAGCTAAGCATAAAATTCTTTGAATATGGAACTTTTTCTTGGAGTTAATGAGTACACAGCTCTACACAGTGCAAAGTGTCCTCTTACAATTTTAGTATCTTCCATATTCATTCATTCCATAAATATTTATGAGAGCCTGCTACACCTATGAAGTGTTAGGTTATGTGTATGTTAGGTTATAAATAAATACAATGAACAAAACAAAACCCTGAGAATTAAGACGTTTACTATGAATTCAGTTTTTATTAGGTCTCCTTTTTGATTTCTGACATTATTTGCTTGGTTTTTAATTTCTTAACTAGAATTTAAATGAAATTTTGTCTAGTTAGTATGTTTTATTTTACTTTTCCCCAAGAATTAGTTCTCAGACTCATTTATTAATTCTATTTTTTATTTCTTTTTTCTAAGTAACTCACTGCAGTTTTTATTTAGTTATTTTCTCCTAAAACAGATTTTTAAAAATCTCAGACTTTTTTGGCTGCATACTTAATTGTCATCTTTTTAAACAACACAATCCCATCTGTCTACACAATTATTTCTGAATGTAACTTTGGTTGCACCCTGGATATCTTGATATTAATATCCTTATCTTTATCAAATTAGATTGCATTTATTTTTTCCCTTTATTGTCTCAGTTGTATAAAAATATTAAGTATGTATCAAGACAATAGGATGTTTATTTTTACAACTTTGCTTTTAAGTTTGGATATGTCTATATAATGGTCAAATATTACCTAAAATTTTCTATTACTTAGAATTTGTTGAGAATTTCAGTATGTTTCATGACCATACATAATTTTGTAAAGTTCAGCATTTACCTTCTAATCTATCAATGATTATTTCTTAAACTATTAGCACTACGTTAATCAAATTCTTTGCTAATTTTTTATAATATTTGACCCAAACTTATAAATAGCAATATTAATTTATAACACTACCTTTTTCAGGAGGGAGGTCAATTTATTCTTGCACATATCACTATTTGTCTTCATTGTGAATTCTTTTATCAAAATTTTATTTATGAGCCTTCTTGTCTCTTTAGTTTGTTTGCCACTAATTTTACTTTCTTGGATTTACTTATAACCATGTCTGACATCAATTTATATTCGTCATTATCAAATATTCAGTCAACTGTGCCATTTTGGTTTATGTATCCCTTGTAAGCAACATACAAATGAATTTGTTCATTAAACAGATTGCCTTGTCCTTTATTGAAAGAGGTTAAATAACTTTTATTCATTGCTTTTGGCAAGGTTTGTTTTTCTTTCAACTTAATGGAGTATTTTCTTTTTGTTTTGTAAACCCTTTTCTATTTTCCTTGTGGTCTTTTTATAATATGATGTTTTGTTTGTTATCTTCCTAGTCACATTCCGTGAATGTTTATCTTTAAGTCTTTAAATCAACTCAAACAAATATTTCTTTATAAAATCAAAGCAGAAAAGAAAATATATGACTTTTGATTTTAAAGATTTGAAATTTGGAGTTTGAGAACTCTCCTCCCCTCTTACACCCAGTTATAAAATTTTATAGGTTTAATAAAGAATTACAGATTTCCATAAATATTGTGAAATGTTAATGTTTTAAAGTTATTTATGGCATTTGCACTCGAGCTTTTCATTATAGTTACAGTAATTATTCAGTCTTACTTTCTTTACTTAGTGATTACAGTGTTTACTATAATTTTTTTTGAGAGAGAGAGAGAGAGCAAGCAGGGATGGAGGGGCAGAGGGAGAGGGAGACATAGAATCTTAAGCAGGCTCCACACTCAGCGAGGAGCCTGAGGAGAGACTTGCTCTCATGACCCCAAGATCATGACCTGAGCTGAAATCACGAGTGGGACGGCTTAATTGCCATCCAGGCACTCCTGGAATATATTCTTTTTTTTTTTTTTTTTTTTTTAAGATGTATTCATTCATTTTAGAAAGAGACAGCAGGGCGGAGAGGCAGAGGGAAAGGAGAAAGAGCCTCAAGCAGACTCTGCACTGAGTGCAGAGACCCACACAGGGCTGAATCCCATGAACCCAAAACCAGACCTGAGCTGAAACCAAGAGTAGAAAGTCCAACCGTCTGTGCCACCCAGGCGCCTCATCTCCTGGAATATATTCTTAAGAAAGTTTTCCAGAAACTTTTATGGGTGGTTTATTTATTTTTTTTGTTCTTATATATCTGAGGAGATTTTTCTGTGGTTTCTGCATAAGAAATGTATGTTAAATTATTCAAACATAAGGTCTATAAAATCATTTTATCTGGTTCTGATATTTAGTGTTGGGGGAATTTTAAGATCACCTCAGTTTCTGTAAGTTGTAGATAACCTATTTTTTTTATCTGTCTAGATTTTAAAATTATTTAATCTTAAAATTTTTAAAAATGTTTGCATCACATATCTTGGGTATGGGTATCTTATTGTTCTTTTTTTTGCTTGAGGTAAAAACCTGTTATTTTTTCAATTCAAAACATCTCTTTAGTCATATGTTTGATTATTGTTTTTTTGTTTGTTTTATTTGTTTCTATCTTTCCTAAATTGAATATATTGATCCTAACTTGTATATATTTTCTGTATCATTTGGTCTCTTTTGCTTGGTCTCATTATCTTAATTTAATCCTTATGAAAATTTTTCTCAAATTTTCTTCTATATTATATTCAACTTTCTGCTTCCATAATTCTGTTTTTCTGCTGCCTTCAGTTAGCTTTGTATTTCTGTTAATATGCTGACAATTATATTATTTTAAATACTAGGTTAATAGTGCTAAAAATTAATTAGTTCTTGACATATTTTTATTAGTGCTCTTCTTTCTTCATAGAAACGCTATTTTATTAAAAAACCCAAAACAGATATTTTTTTTTTTCCATTTCCACAAGTAAATTACCAAGAATATGACTTCCCTGAGTCATCAGGGTAATAATTAGTATCTGGCTCTCTGAATATTGGGAGGGGAATTTAAAAATCCCAACAGTTTCTTACTGTGCATCAGAAATAAATGGAGAGCTCTTAAAAAATCAGCTTCTATATCTCCACCCATTGACCTCCTGATAGAGTAGGTCTGTGGTTGGGCCCAACCATATTTTTTGTTTGTTGTTTTGGTTTGTTATTTCTGTTTGTTTTTACAGATCCACAGATGATTCTTATAATGAGATAAGTTTGAGAACTACTGGACTAAAGAATATTAAGCTCCTCATAGAAGAGATGCATCTGAAAAACTATGTCCTCCTATCTCTATCCTGTATGTAATCCTTCAGAGAAGGTTTTTACAGTAGAAATATACTTCAACTCATGAATCACTGTCTTTGAAACTAATGGCATGAGTTCTTTAATTCCCAGAAAATAAATTAGCTGCCATCCCCCACTAGAGTTGACAGCCACTTTTCCCCCCACACTGGCATTTCTTGTTTCCTGAGACCCTGCAGAAATACAACATGTACTTTCTACTGAATATTTAATCTTTACACATTTTTTCATTTAATCATCCTAACATAACTCTAAAGAGATATGTAGTGTTCTTTTCTTTCTTTTTTTTTTTAAGATTTTATTTATTCATTTGACAGAGAGATAGAGAGAGAGCACAAGTAGGCAGAGTGGCAGGCAGAGGGAGAGGGAGAAGCAGGCTCTCTGCTGAGCGTGGAGCCGGACGCGGGGCTCGATTCTAGGACCCCAGGATCATGACCTGAGCTGAAGGCAGCCGCTTAACTGCCTGAGCCACCCAGGTGCCCCTGTAGTGTTATTCTCTTTCTGAAGATGAGTTGAAGGGGCTTAGAGAAGTTAAGTCATGCATTCAAGATCACACAATTGGTGAAGCCAGAATAAGAAGAAAGATCATTTAGCATCACAATCTGTCCTCTTATTCACTCTACCACATGGTTATACGATGCTCTGTAGAAAAAAATAGAACACAATATGCTACATCGCTTAGAGTTTCCTTTTCCTTCACTGCGGCAAGAACACAATCTACTGGACGGTGTAGCAAGCGTGCACTTTGTGGAGAGAAGCCAACATTTGGTCTTGAAGACAAGGAAGGAATGGGTGCCTAGCTATACAGATGCAGACGGTCTTCAAGAAAGAAATCATTTTTCAAGAGCAAATGGTTATTAAAATGTAACCAACCTCAAAAGATTTTGAAGAGGAAAGTCATTATATGTGAATAGATTATGCTCTTTATCTCTCATGCAAATATTTGGCACTGGGAAAGGGGCCAAGTGTAACATCTGTAAACAGTTTGGTACTGTCCATTATGCTCTCAGTCAACAATATCATTTGAAAATTTACTCTGTTGTCCCTCATCTCAATCTTTTAGAAAGATTTTTCTTCAGATGCACAGAACTGGTGAGAGATCAGGCCATGGTGGGAATTTTTTCTCATGAGGCAAATGTTTCACGTACTGAATGAAATGTATGGTATGAGTAATTAAGAGATTTAAAACACTACTGACAGAATAAAACAAAGATGGAAAAGAAATATTGCTGAAGCAACTAGTTAAAGATGAAAGTTTTAATCAAACACGCTATTTGACATCATGTGCACAATATAGACATCATTGTCTAAATTTTAAAATATTTCTTTTGAGTTCAACTTAAAAAACCCAATCAGTTGTTCGATCCCATCCTTTATAAGAAAAAGAGGACAAAATTAACTGGAGATCATTTAAATCACAATAGTATGTCAACTCATATCTTCTGTTTAATAAATAAAATGAAAGATGAAGTCAACAAAATTTCTCACATTACATAGATTTTTTTTTGTTCACCTTTTATCTAGTTCTGGTGTCTAATCAAAAAAGTCATGATATTACAAATTTACTTTGACATGCTTTGTTTGATTTTATTTTCCCTATTATGTCCAGGATGATGATACCTCCCAGAGTCTAACCATAACATGGTAAAGTCAGAAGTTATGTTAGACCTGTTATTTGGATGCAAGGAGTCTTTGAGTGTGATTTCTGTAAAAGAATAAAGGGAAACAGGTATGGATGTTTTGAAAGATGACTCCCCAGTTGGTTCTGATGAGCTTGCAGGTTTGAGGTGTTCTGATCCTGTCAAACATCTTCATTTTACAGTTGAGGAAATGGAAGGACAGACAAACTAAGTAAAATCAAACCACTTATTACTGACAGAGGGAGGTTTTGTCAGCCAAGTTTCTAAAGCTCATTTCCACATTCAGGTGGAGATCAGCTTCTCTGACCAATTCCCCAAGCAGAGCTCAGTTTGTTTAAGGTCAAGGAGCTCTTTGCTCACACTGCTTTGAGAGGAAGTCCCACTTACCCCCAAACATGCCCATGAGAAGCCCTTCCTCTGGGCCCCCAAATCACTTCTCTAAGGTTAATGCCTTAAAGACTGTTATTAAAATGAAGATATGTTAGGTGACCTTAAATTATTTTTATCTTAACTCAAAATAGTCTTTCAGGTTAACTGTACATTCCCTAGGAATTCACCAAAGAACTGAATTTATAAGAGGTCAACTAGGAAATAAAGCAGTAGCAAAGTGTCAAATGGGTCAGAGTTCAAGTCTCAATTATGCTTCTGACTAGATGTGCAAATTGAGAAATTTTACTATCTTCTCCAAATGGGGACAAAATACTTACATCTTAAAGTGTTATAAGTGCTAAATAAGATAAGGGAATTTTTAGGAGCCTGATAATTTATTATAGTTATTCTTTTAAGATTCAAGGAAATATCTTATCCTAAAATTGTTTAGTCCTATTTAGGCCTCAAAACTCCTAGTCCATTGAAGGGCACCTGGGGGGCTCAGTTGGTTAAGCGGCTGATTCTTGGTTTCGACTCAGGTCATGATCTCATGGGTTGTGAGATGGAGCCCCTGTGGGGCTCCATGCTCAGCATGGAGATTCTCTCCCTCTGCCCCTCCCCCCACTCTTAGTCCATTGTTAGGGATTAATTCTTTTGAATTAAGCATTGTCTTCTCTAGTTATTAACACTTTTTAAAACAAAGCCTCCTGATGACTCAATACATAAAATTCTAATAAATCACAACCCTTGTGTAAATGTACCTACTTTAAACATTTCCAAGATGAGACAAGCTGGCATAGAATGCACTCCAGAACCTGTGATGAGCCAGTGTCTAGACTCAGGAGAGACAGTGTGGAGAAAAGGATAGGAAAGTTGAAGAGCATGGATTGTTGTGCAGGAGGGCATCTCCAGATATTTGCCAATGGATGTTTAAAGGACTGGTGGGAAATAGGTTTGGAGAGAAGGACAGAAGAAACAAAGTTTTGAAAACTGTTTTCCAGGAAAGGTTGACTAAATGCTCAAACCACTCACTCAAAGAAAGCGGAGACATTTTCAGATTCCTAGAGTGGCACAGAATTCCGATCTTCAAGTCAGCCCTCAGAGGTCCATGGGCAGCCAGTACCTACACTCTCTTGGCGACTAAACAGCAAAACTGTCTGATGGCTGAGGGGCATGAGAACTGTCTTTAAATGTGTGACTGCCTCCTTTGTGAACACACACTGTTTATGTCTCCAGAAGGGAGTCAAGAATCAATGTGTTCATATTACAAGAGATAGTTACAGTCACTTCCTCAAAATATTTCTTGAGCCTCTTCTGTTTAGAGGGTAAGAAGGTGACATGTGACTGTTAAGCCCACAGGCTCTGCAGTTAGAGAGCCTGCATTCGAGTTCCATTCCCACCACTTATTAGCCTTGTGATTATGTATAAACACATTAATTAGTCCTTTCCTGATGCACTTTACTCATCTATAAGATAAGAATAATAACAGTATCCACTTCATAGAATTGCTGTGAGGATTAAACCAAATATTACCTACAAGGTTGTAATACTCAGGATATGTTGTTATTATTATGATTATTATCATTGCTGTTAATTTTTTTCTATGTGTCCTAACTGTAGGGGATATTAGACATATAACAAGACACACAACCTTACTCAGTTTCCATCTATCACAGATTCAAGGTTGAATCTAAGCTGTGCCTCTCAGTAGGATATAGACCTGACTGATCAATCAGTCAGGTGATCCCAGAACTCCATTTGCAGGAATAACGGAGCTTCCAGTATCAACGCCTTAGCAATTTTAGGGAAAAGGTTTTCTGAATACAGTGTCGCACCTGTCATTCACACTCATCTCAGCACTCAGCTCCTTTTGGAGTCAAATCTATCCTGTGAGTGGAGATGAGGCTGGGCAGTGAATTAAAAGCTCTGGAAGACACTGGGTCAGGGAGGGATGGTATGGGCCATACAAGCAGCAACAGAGTACACCACAAAAGTGGGAGAAATGATGTCTTCTCACTGCTCTACAGATTACTGTACAGCTCAGGGCTGTCCCAGCTCCTGATGACCCCAGGGAATGGGGTGGAAGGTGACAAGTCACTAGTGGGAGACAACCACGCCTAGCAGTGGTGGCAGGTTCTACATGACAGTTACCGGACATTTGATTTGATGTGTTGATCAGTGCTTCTGAGACATTTTCTGGGACAATCAGAAATACAAGGAGTTGAGGGAGACAATTTTGAAAGAGTTGGGTTCCTACATGAGCCAGTGTGGGGCACGAGCCCCTGGAGTATAGATGTTGTTTTAATTGGGACCCCAATTGAATCCACAGACTGGTGCACATGGTTTTGCATAACTCAGTTTATAATAAGGGAGAGTTTAGTGATTAGAGAAATTTCAAAATGGAATGTTGCATAACTGGAGTTGGTCAAGCAGAACCCAAAGAGTCACTCAGTCGAGATGCATAAGATACAGGGCTAATTTAAAGTGTAGGAATAAATGACCTCTTAAGATCCTCTCTAACTCTGAAATTCTTGGACTCTCTAAAATTCTTTGGAACTTTAGAGAAAAGTTCTTTCTATTCACAGTCTCCCTGCTTGTTTTGCAGATATTTTGATGAGTGTGCAATCAATTTTATCTACAGATAGAGTCTGCCTGCTTTACAATAATGGCCCATTAGGATGTGAGATACCCCATGATATTGGGACCAGACCTCATTCACCTTTTTATACTCAGCAGTGAAGACCATGCCTAGAGCTTGGGGTGTAGAACTGAATGGAAGTGGCTCTTAGATTTTGTTTTCTTTTAAATCCTTACGTTAATGGTTTTGCTAGTTTGCTATTTAACAATGCTCCATTTATTAGGCTCAGAAAATACTTTTTGATAGTAAGTGAGATATAAATACTAAAGAAATAGACAAGTATTACTTGATAGTTAATACATGAATAAAAACCTTGCCACATATACTGCTAACTGACAGTTACATTACCTTGCACACACAGGGCAAGAATATATACACATATTTTTTAATGTAGCTGAAATATTTAGGCAATCTGACATTTATAAGTCACTTCCATTTGATATTATGATGGTTAAAATAATTTATTACATAATTTTTTTTCTTATCTATAGCTGCTTTGTGGCATGGTATAGTGGACAAAGACTTAAAATGTTAATTGTTCTGGGGACACTTTTTGGAGGGAGGAAGGAAGGGGGTAAACATTTTAATGTTGATCAGAGCTTTAAGCCAAAGCATGAAAGCCTGATAATAAAATTTCTGGTATCATCCTACAAGCTCAGAGATTCCTGACTCTCAGAACTGGAAGATCTGGATTCCCATTCTTTCTCAATCCCCTGCATGAATGAAATGACTTAGGAGTAGGCACTTAAACTTTCTAAATTTCTACCTTTACAAAGTGAGGATACCAAACTGGGAGTATTAACGTATTTTTGGTGCTAGCATTTTATTCTACTTCAGTTTTACCTTTTCTTCTGTACTTTACTTCGTTTTTTTCTTTTAAGGCATTCATGGCAGAATAAAATTCTTTTACACATTTGTAAGTTTTTCTCCTGAATAACAATAACTTGGTTCATTGCTTTAAAAAAAAAAAAAGGCAAAACAATGTGAGGAAAATGTAAAGAGAAGCAAATGAACAAAAGAGAGACTGAGCAAACACAGAGGTAGTAATGCTTGTGAGTATGGTATTTTATCCTTTGGGTTTTAAAGAGAAATTAATCATTTTCTCCTGGAATGCTCATTTCAAACACATGTGAATTGTGACCACTGACTCCACTGGGAAGCTTCTGGCAATAAATCTCTATGTCAGTATACACTGTCTCCCAGAATTGCAAACATGTCGGGATGGAAAAATCTGGGTATACTGGAAATACAAAGATAGGTCAGGGTCATGTTATATGAAACAGTTTTTTATTCCTCTAAAGAGAAATGGCAAAGTTTATGTCCGAAATCAGAGACAGTGTTTTAGGTCATATGATGATAGCCAGTTAAAGTCTAAGGAGAGTATGGAACAATCACATGTGAAAATTTTGTATAATTTGGTCATCCTGCTTTTAAATTGAAAGGAGAGGTAAGTGGAAACCCTCATGTGAAGTGCTGATATTTTGGAGAACATTAGAGAATCATTGGGCACTAAAGAGGCACAATACCTTATTGGTTGAGAGACCCGGGAACCAAGGGGTCATTCCTTACTCTTTTTCTCCAGTCCTGAGCAGAGAAAGTTTGATTTGCTGTAAATGTCTGGATGCTAGGCTACTATTCAGGGCAAAAATGAGGTTTCTTGAAAAGGACCATGCTCTACAATGGTCCTGAATAGCAAGTTATTTATATCTACTTGGCAAATGTTATTAAATAATAATGATGAACTTCTGACAAGAAAACCGAGAGGAACAGTATCTGACTGTGTGTGGCACAGGGGAGTATACACACTGGGGATTGGTATAAAAAGGGACTATATAGAGATTTGCTCTAGGTCACAGGTGTAACTAGAGAACTATATTTCATAGAGTCAGGGGAAAAATGGTTTAGTTGACTTTTTCAATTTATTATAAAGTATTTGAGGCACTAAAAGCTGTAAAGAGTAATACACTGATCACTCATGGATGGAGCCACCACCTATTTCAGAAATGAGATGTTACTAATGCAGTTAAAATGGATGTGGAATCCTTCCCTACAGCATTCTCCTCCATGTCCTAGTGCAACCAATAGCCTACACCCACTGATTGTTGTTTCCATAAATTTCATGTAAATATCTACATAATATATATTGTATATTATATGTATGATATATGTATATGACATATATTATATATTATATGTATTGTATATGCATATCATACATATATGTATACATATATCCACAAGTATGTGTTCTTTAGGGCCTATCTTAAACAACATTTAATATTCATTGCAAATTTTAAAATTATACATAACATTATCATTCCTTAATATTCTTCTGCAACCTGCATTTTATTTTATTATTTTATTTTGTTTTGTTATTTTTTTAAAGATTTTATTTATTTGACAGAGAGAGAGATAGCGAAAGCAGGAACACAAGCAGGGGGAGTGGGAGAGGGAGAAGCAGGCTTCCCACGGAGCAGGGAGCCCGATGCTGGGCTCGATCCCAGGACCCTGGGATCATGACCTGAGCCGAAGGCAGACGCTTAATGACAGAGCCACCCAGGCGCCTCAATGCGACCTGCATTTTAAAACATTTTTGCTCAGTATTGTTTGTGAGAATCATACATATTTATCCATGTTCCTTTAATTCATTATTTTTATCTACTGTATTTCATTGTAGGAATGTGCAGCAAGTCCATCAATCCATTCTCTTATTGAGATATATTTGGGTTGTTGTTAATTTTTTGTCACTGCAAACAATGTTTCTATGAACTTACTGAATATTTTTTTAGGTTTTCAAATATACCTAGGAATGGGATTTCTGGGTCTCAGTGTATATATATATGTACTTTGTTAGAATTTGCCAAATTGCTTTCCAAAACATCTGTAACATTTATATTTACTGTCATTACTGATTTAGTCCTATTTGCCCACGTTCTGGATTTCTTATGGATATGTTATCACCTCATTTTAATCGAGATGTCGGCTGTGGATTTTTTGTTTTGCTCTTCTATTTTCTCTTTATATTTTTACAGGGACTTGGGGACATTTTATAAGCAAATTATCACCAACTCTTGATTTGAAGCCATTCTTTTGCTTAAACCAAATTTTAAAAGAGCAAACTTTTCAAAATTTTGGTTTTTTTGAAAGCAAAATTTAAAAAAATAGACAGTGGTTATATTATTACATATATCAAAAGAACATAATATAATAAACATTTTATAGTTTTAGAAAATACACATTTGGGAGAAATGTTGCCATAATCAAATCTAGTTTTATTAGTTAGCTACAGAAGCTTAGTCTCATAACTCAACTATTTTTCTAGAAATGAGAAACCCACACAGAAAATTTTCTTTACTAGATTAATATTCCAGTAGACATAAAATATAAAAATAAGTAAACAGTTACAATAGGAGGGCCTGAAAATCTCCAGGAACTAGAGGATTTATCTGTAGAAACTAAAATTTACACATATATTAAGGTAATTATTATTCTAAAGAGCTAAGTGTTTATAACTACCAAGGCCTGGTACATAATAGGAAATCAAATATTTGTTAAGTTAATGAATGACTTTTCTTATCATTCTTCACTTTTCACTATGACAACTTTGACAACTATGATTATTTTGTAAATAAGAGGTCACAAATCTAACACTTCAGGAACTTTCTATTTCCTCCTCATATACTGATATTATGCTATACTCCTGCCTGATGAAGGATGGCATTTTTTGTATGATCTCATAATTGAAAGTTGTAGATGTGGATGAGAATCAAATGCAGTAACACAGCTTTCCATTCAATGGGACTTCTTCCTATAAAAGAGATTTTATTAATTCAATCAAGTAGGAACGCCAAATAATCTTAAATTTGAAAAATCTCACTTTAAAGGTAGCACTAAAGAATTTAAAAATATATGACATTTTCTTCCAATTTGTAACTTCTATAAAATACTATTATTTATTCATTTATTTACCCAATAAAAATCAACGTCAAACAGTTGTTTTGTCTCTCTTACAATAAATTGTGTTTTTTTTGTAGAATTTCTCACAAATCTCAAAATCTCATTTTTATACAAGTGTTCTGCTAAAAAATAATTCTTTTTCTTTCTTGGAGATTCAAAGCACCTAACATCTTATAATAAAAATTTCTTCAGTAAAGAAACTTGTCTGTTCTTGTTTAATTCATCATTTCCTAAATTCATTTGACCAGAGAATTATCTGTTCAGGTAACAGATTGTTAAGCCCTTGCATTACTCATATACCATGGAGCATAGTTTGGGAAACACTCTCAGTTTACAAGCCCTTTTGTGAAAAAGTCACACTTCAATTCAGACACATCTGAGCTGCAGGGATATTTGGCACCAAAAGACTTTATAGGATGTCTCTTCACAATAAGAAAGAAAGTGCCTGCTGTAATGAATAAAACTATTCTACTGATCCGACTTCCTATTTTCTTTTTTATCTAAAAGAAGGAAAATATTTTATAACAAGATCCCACGATTTTGCAGTAAGATAATATAAAATATTAACATTAAAATCTATGGTTATTATTTCCCTAATATGAAGGAAGCATTTTATTCTTTCCCAGGCATAAAATTTGTACTGCCTATTTTGAAATACCTTGAGGCATGGCAGTATATTTATAGAATGACAGGATGGAAAGGAATAGCTAAAATCTCGTGTTACATTTGGCTATAACGTCCAGGGATTAGGTCCAACTGATTATCCATCCAGGTTCAATTACATGGGGCAAGCCTTAGCCTTCAAGGGCTATAGCCATGAGTTTTTGGAAACCAATCAGCTCCATGAGACTGAAAATAAAGTGGTATTGTGTGTTAACAGGTGAAGAGAGCACTGTGGAGAACTGATTCCTTTATTCATTTAGTCATCAAATATTCACAGTCCCTGATCTCATGCATCTCAGCATCTCCCGCACAAGTAAATAGCTAATCACAATGCAAAGTGATGCAGTCATATTTCACGGGGCTGTAAGACCCACATTTAACATGGATGCGAATGGAGAAGTGGAGACTACTGTTTTAGGTGAGAGAAGAGCCAACAGGGACTCTTCTGTGCCTCATACACTGCCTCATTCTTTCCCTGCTCTGTACCTCAGGAGTGCTCACCTCAGTAGATTGTTTCTTGGCCTCCTGAGTCAGCTGATGTCCTAGAGGCTATGGACTGTGGTTGACACTGAAGTGAGGGAAGCAAAGAGGTGGGTTATTTTTGTGACGCCAGTTCCTACTGACAAGTTCTGCCAGGATTCCAGCTTCCTCTAGCTGATTCCAATAATCCTGTCTTCTCCCTTTGTCTGTCAAGCTTAGGGATGGTTTTCTGCTTTCCCTACTCTCAGAGTTGACCCACTCGGCCCTGGTTAGATTCCTAAACTTGTCCTTCATATGCAAAGTCAATTTCCTGTGCTAATTTCCTGTGTTTTAAATACTCAGAGGGGTTTGTATCTGCTTTTCTCTTTGCATTCTGATATAGAAGCCTTCCTAATGCAGGTAAAATCTGAACTGAGTATTTTAAGGTTAGTAGGCATTATCTAAGCAAATAAGAGAAGCAGAGCATTTGTTCAAACTTAATAACAAGAGTTCAAATGGAAGCATGTCAACCCAGCTTCTTAAAACTAGATAGTGTTCAGTATATTGCAGTGGCCTCATTGTTTTCTCTAAATTCCACTCTGCGGAGAGCCCAAGGAGCCTATTCTAAAGACAATTTTCATTTAAAAAATTAATGGTAGAAACCTATTTTTAATTTCTTGTTATTCTTTTCAACAAGATGGCAAATGCAAATTTTTTTTGGTATTGAGCTTGACCAAATTAACCTTATCCTAATTGTACATTTCTGTAGGTGTAGGAAGGGAGAAAAAAGGAACTGACTGGCATATTTTCTTGCTAGTTAATCTCATCAAAGATAACCTCAATTAAGTAAAGCCATTCTACAGATACTCAACTTTAAAGGAGAAGGTTTTTTTTCAGTGACTTAATCCCTTTCCTTTCAGAATGTTCTGGAAACTCCTATGAAAATTTGTGTTCAACTTACCAAGAGATAGGATGTGGAGACATCTGTAGAACCAGAAAAGTTGTTCTGTTATGCCTGTCTCCTAAGATAATGGAAAAGTTTATCTACATAATAATAGAGATCATAAAAGTGTTTTAAGCAGAATAAATTTCCAGAAACAAAAAAGATATTCTGACATTTTATTTTATTTATAAGATTTTATATATTTATTTGACAGAGAGATAGACAGAGCCAGAGAGCACAAGCAGAGGGAATGGCAGAGGGAGAAGGAGAAGCAAGCTCCGAGCTGAGCAAGGAGCCTGATGCAGGGCTCGATCCCAGGACCCTGGGATCATGACCTGAGCCAAAGGCAGATGCTTAGCCATCTGAAACACTCAGGCACCCCATATTCTGACATTTTAAATGAAATTTTAAATAACAGTCTCTTTTTAATAGAGAACATGTACATCCAATTTACCATGCACCCAGTTATGGCTTGTTAGGAGTAAATCACTCTTGGGAATATCCCATGAAGGTCAGTGTTACTCTGTCAGTGAAACTGCCCTTTCCATTGGAGCTCACAGGCAGACATGTTATCATGGGAAAACCATAAATTCTGAAGCTGAAAGAAATTTCATTTGGAATCATGGCTCCTTCACTTACTCGAGGTGTGAGCTTAGATAAGTTTCTCAAACTCTAGAACTATTTTTCTTTATTTGTGAAATGAGAATAATAATACCTACCTTTGGAGTTTTTGTCAGGATTATATAATGAAATATGGCACATAGTAACTAATGCTAGTATCTTTAATTCTCTTATCACATCTGCAAGTAAAAATTGTCAACATACTATAAATGTTAGCAAGGCCAAGTATGGTTCCTGGGTAGAATGGAAATTAATGAGGAATGAAAAACAGTAGTAACCAGTATACAACTATGCCAGACAGGGGAGTCATCCGTTCATCAATTTATTGATTGATTCATTTATGTATTCATTATTATTTATTAATTACCTACTACATGTCTATGTCTACTATTATGCTTTGTCCTAGGTTTTAAAAATAATCTAGACAAAGTCCTCGAAGAATGCATGATTCTGAGGAAGAAAAGAAAGAAAGAAGCCATACAGGGAGGATGTGCTTTGATGGGAAAATACACTAAATATTGTTTAAAAAAAAAAAAAAAAAATATATATATATATATATATATATATATATCAGAGGGGTGACTAAGTTTTGGGAGTGCGAAGAAGCCTTTCTGGAGATGTTATCCAGGCAGAATTAACCATGTAAAGACTAGAGAGAAGAGAATTTTATGCAGAGGAATCAGAATATGCAAAAGCCCAAAGATAGTGAGATACCATACTTAATTTTTATGCAAAGCTAGGTAAACAATTGTAACTGTTTTGATACTTCTCAGAGTAACTTTTTCCAAATCTTTCCAAACATGCTATTTTGAAAGACTTTTCCTGGGCATAGCCTAGTTGCCATATATTTCTCTGATATGAGAAGATAAAAACAATATCAAATAACCCAATGAGATGACAAATACTAATTGCAATACTGTGCTTTAATAGCCACTGCAGTGAGAATTCTCTTCATTTAAAAAAATGCTGTACTGTTGGAAGATATTCAGCTTATATTCAATTATATCCTCATTTGTTCTGTTGTTTGTGCCTACATTTTGCAAACCGGTAGACAAGAAGCCTGATTTGATTCAAAGCTGTGTTTTTTTGGCCTGCACAACTTAAACAAATGGAAATAACATTTTAAAATCTAGAATATTCATGTAAAATATGGATTTATAATTTCTCATGAAGAGTCCGAAGTTCTGGCAATACTGGATCCATACTCTTGCATGGCCAGACTGGCGGGCACCGATAAAGCCTGACCTGTTCAAGGGGGGCATGAGCTACTTTGCCACAATCACTAGCATCGAGGGGCTGCAAATCCTGGATGTTATGCCCTGCAGACTTTGTTCATTTGCAAAAATATCTGCCTGGTTGCACGAACCGTTTTATTTTATAATCCTGGCCTCAATTTCTCTAGTTTTATCTAGATTTTTTTTCATCCTTTTTCATTCTTCAATTTACTACCTTGCATTTATCTCTGAAGATTTTATCCTGTTTCTGCTGAGCTCTTTCCAGTAAAATGAAGTTATATTTGTTTTTATTTATTTTAAAGACTTATTTATTTATTCTAGAGAGAGAACGAGAGAGAGAGCACGTGAGTGGGGAGAAATCAAGAGTCAGACACTTAACCAACTGAACCACCCAGGTGCCCCTTTATTTTCTTTTAATACTTAAAGATAACTCAATCAATAGAGTAAATAATAAATAGCTTTTATGTTTTAAATGTATTTGTTTTAATGGGTATTTTGCCTGTATTAAAAATGCAAAATGGGGCTGGGATTACATATCAGGTAGTGACTGGTCATAAATGGACTTCTTACACAGTGTGAACCTTTTCAGAAGTATCATGTTGCATGTATCCTAATTTCTTCCAAGATATATCACTGCTTGCCACACACAATGAAAGCCAAGAGTTTGGTTTGGATAAGCATCATCAACTCGAAAATATCTATATGTTTTAAGTTAGAAATGATCTTAGCTTAGATTCAACTTGATGGAATACTTCACGGCATGACTCTTCCAACTGTATATTTAAACACCATTTCTGATATTTCTGATAACATGGGAATTTTAAGATTTTTAAGGCAAATTCAACTCAACTGAAACATCAAGTGAAATAAAATTTTTAAAAATACAAGGGAGGTGGGTAGGGGGCTGGGTGAAATAGGTGATGGGGATTAAGGGGTGCATTTGTGATGAGCACCGGGTGTTACATGGAAGTGTTGAATCACTCTATTATACACCTGAAACTAATAGTACACTGTATGTTTAACTGAAATTTAAATAAAAAGTTAAAAAATTTTAAAAAATAAGAGGAAAAAATACAAGGTAAAAAAAAGACACAAAATCTTCTAATCTAATATGTTAGCATAGTTATATATATACAGATATGATTATATATATAACTATATGTATAACTATACATATGTATTACTTATAAGGGGCTGTGTGATTGCATTGTCTTATTTGATCTTAACACTCATAGTTGGTTGGGTGGATATTATGATCTCTCTTTAACAGGTAAGAAAACCCATGCTCACTTAAGATAAGCAATCTGCCAAAATTCAAGTAGATAATAAATAAATCTGGAACTGAAACCGCTAGATTTCTGTATTTGAGTTAACTCATTTATACAATTAAAATTTATTAAGTATATGATTTATGCAGTCTTTCTGTTAAATACTAGGGTTATGGGAATGAAAAAGAAAAGCCACCCTCAAAGAACTCAGAGAGGCACAAATAAGGATAATACAGCATGGTTGGTAAAGTAATACAGATAGTTAAAGTACATAATAAAATACTCATGAGGGCACCTCAGTTTGCCTTGGAATGGAAAACCTGGTCAAGGAGTGTGTCTTCAAAAAGGTGGCACCTATAGGAAGACTTAAGGGTGAAAAGCAGTCAGAGTCAGATGAGGTTCAAAGAACAAGTCGAAGTTCTTTGGATGAAATGGGAATGAGAAATGGTACACAGAAGGCAGATGAGGCAAAATGAGTGAGGATGGGGGTTGGGAGAGAAGAAGGAGATTACAAGCAGTTGACACTCCTAGGACAGAAAGTTGAAGGTAAGGAGAGGCAAGACAGGAGGCTGGCATGGTAGACATGGACAGAGGCAGCACTGGGCACCACTCTAAGACTGTGGCCTTTATCCTGCAGCCCAGGGTTTAAAGAAAAATAAAAGGGTGCATTAAAAATTGTATACAAAAGGGGCACGTGGGTGGCTCAGTCGGTTGAGTGTCTAACTTTGGCTCAGGTCATGATCCCAGCGTCCTGGAATTGAGCCCCATGTGGGGCTCTGTGCTGAACGTGGAGTCTGCTTGAGATTCTCTCTCTGTCTCCCTCTGCTCCTCAGCCCCCTCTAAAATAAATAAATAAATCTTAAAAAAAAATAATTCTCACATTTTATTTTGTATTCATGTATAGTTCAAAATGTGACAAAATTAATTTATATAGTTAGAAGTAAGGATATTGGTTAAAATGGGTGCAGACTGGGAGGGGGATGGTTCTTGGGGTGGAATTTAGGGGCAGGGAAAGGACATGAGAAGGACTCTGGGATGTTAAGTTTTATTTACTTAAGTTTTGTTCTGAGTGCTTGTTACCTGAGTTGTTTATTTTTCTCCGGGGAATTTACATTGTGTGAATTTAGATGGGAAGTAAGTCTTCCAAAAGGACTTGGCCTTTCCTCTCCGCAAAGGAGCATGAACAATTCAGAGGCAACTGCTCAGGACTTTGAATCTGGTATGCCACGATGGAAAAACACTGAGAGGGCCCTCACCCCAGTGGTCCAGTGGTCCAACATTTATGGCAGCTATTGTCGCCTAGGGTGTTGTGTGGTGCCCTTGACCACATTCTCTGCTGCCTAATTTCTTTTTCTTTCTTCTGGTCTCCTAAGCCTGCTTCAGTATCCTTCCTAATAATTTCATGAGCCATCAAATATAACTCCATAACTTAACTTTCTGCTGAGTTAACTAGTCTTAAAAAAAAAATACAAGGACTCCATGAGGTAAAGTGGAAAGATGGGATCATCCGGGCAGTTTGTGTAAAGTGAGTAAAGTAGTGGACTATATTGGGTGGCCTGGGAAATGTTAACATTAAACCAGTGGGCAAAGGAAAATGAATTTGGAAGGGAAGCAGAGAATAAATCCTTACAGAACTAGGAGAATGAGGAATCTGTGGCATCTGGGAAGTGACAGGAGTAGAAACTTTTAAGGAAATAATCAATAGTGTCAAGTAAGGAGGAGAGGGCTTCAATAAAATATTGTTGGAAAAATATCTCCTGGATTTGGCAATTAGAAGGCAGTCGATGACTTTGTAAGAACTGTTTCAGCAGATTACAGAGGATATTGAGATGTAAATGATAAGGGAAGTAGTAGAGGGGGTAAATATATGCAACTCAATTGTTACTCCCTTCCTATCACTCTAGTATAGTTGAAAAATGGAGGGCTTGAAATTTTACTGCATCCCACACATTTTGACAAGTTGTGTTTTTATTTTCATTTAGTTCAAAATATTTTGACATTTTATCACACACATATATATATGTATATTTTAAAGATTTTACTTATTTATTTGAGGGAGAGAGCCCGAGTGGGGAGGAGGGGCAGAGGGAGAGGGAGAAGCAGACTTCCTGCTGAGCAGGGAGCCCAATGTGGGGCTTGATCCCAGCACCCCAGGATCATGACCTGAGCCAAGAGCAGACACTTAACCAACTGAGCCACCCCGGTGCCCCACGTATTTATAATTTATATATTTTTAATAAAAATTGTGTATATGTAAGATATACATGAATGTTTGATATATGTATATTTAGTGAAATGATTACTACAGTCAAGACAAGTAACATATCTCCTCACATAGTAACCTTTTGCGTGTGTCTGATGAGTGCACCTGAAATCTACTCTCTTCATATATTTCCAGTGTTCAAAATATTTAAAAATTTCTCTTGATATTACATATTTGACCCATGTGTTACTTGGACATGTGTTGTTTAATCTCCATGAATTTTGGGACTTTCTAGTTATCTTTCTGTTATTGATTTCTAATTTAATTCCATTTTGCTTTGAAGGCAGACATTGCATGATTTCTATTATTTTAAATTTGTTAAGATCTGCTTTATGGCCCAGATTGTGGTATATCTTGGTAAATGTTCCATGTGAGCTTGAGAAGAGTATGTATTTTGGTTTTGGATGAAGTAGTCCATAGATGTCAGTTACATTAAGTTGATGATGTTGTTGAGTTCAGCTATGTCCTTTCTGATTTTCTGCCTGGTAGATCTGCCCGATTCTGAGAGAGGAATGCTGTAGTCTAACAATGATAGTGGATTCACATATTTCTCCTTGCAGTTCTATCAGTTTTTGCCTTATGTAGTTTGACACTTTATTGTTAGGCACATACATGTTAGGAATTATTGTCTTCTTGAAGAATTGACCCTTTTATCACTTCTTTATCCCTGATAAATTTCCTTACTTTGAAATCTGCTCTGTCTTAAATTAATAGAGCTACTCCTGCTTTCTTTTGATTAGTATTAGCATGGTATATATTTCTCTATCCATAGACTTTTAATCTATATGTATCTTTATATTTAAAGTGGGTTTCTTGTAGATAACATATAGATAGGTTGTGTTTTTGGTCCCCTCTGACAATCCCTGTCTTTTAATGGGTACTTTTAAACCATTGCTGTTCAGAGTGATTATTGATAGAGTTGAATTATCATCTACCATATCTGTTACTATTTTCTGTTTGTTGCTCTTGTTCTTTTTTTTGTTGTTGTCTTTCACCCTTTTTCTGCCTTTTGTGGTTTTGACAACATTTTATGTGATTCCATTTTCTTTTCTTTCTTGGCATATCAGTTATACTTTTTTAAAAACTTGTTTTAGTAGTTGCCTTAGAGTTTGCCATATACATTTACAGCTAAGCCACATCCATTTTCAAGTAACTCTATACTTACTGCTTCATGGGTAGTGTGATTACTTTATAAGAACAAATAATCCTAATTCCTTCCTCTTGTTCCTTGTATCATTGCTGTCACTCATTTCACATATTTCATTCATATAAGCATACATAAGCATACACACACATATATACACATAAAATATATACATAAGTGTATATAATCAAATACATTGTTGGTGTTATTATTTTGAACAAACTGTTATCTGTTAGATCAATTAAGAATATGAAAAGCAAAGTTTTTATTTCACTTTCATTTATTCCTTCTTTGATGCTTTTCCTTACTTTTGTGGATCTGAATTTCTGACCTATATATTTTTTCCTCCTTCAAGAACTTATTTTAGACAATTCTTATCAAACAGATTTACTCCTTCAATTCCCTCAATTCTTATTTGTCTGAGAAAGTTTTCATCTCCCCTTTACTTTTCAAGGATAGCTTTATAGAATACAGCATACTAGGTAGGTGGATTCTTCTCTCAACACTTTAAATATTTCCTTCCACTCTTTTCTTGCTTATGTGGTTTGAGGAGAAGTTGGATGTAATTTTTATCCTTGTTCCTCTAAAAATAAGAAATTTTTTTCCTCTGGCTTCTTTCAGGATTTTTCTTTATCTTTGACTTCTCTAATTTGAAAATGATATGCCTAGGTACACTTTTTTGGCATTTAGCCTGGGTGGTGTTCTCTAAGCTTCCTTATCCATGGTTTGGTGTCTGACATCAATTTGGGGAAATTTCTATCCTTCTGATATTCCTGTTATACATATGTTACATTTTTTGTAGTTGTCCCACAGTCCTTGGATATTCTCTTTTGTTTTTTCGGTCATTGTTTTTATTGCTTTTTGGTATTTTCAGTCCATTCAGCTTTTTATTTGTTAGGATGGAATGGCTACTTCCCAGCTCCTTACATGCAGAACTGGAACAACCTCAATACAATAATTTTTATGCAAGTTTTTGAGCCTTAAAAGATATTTCAAGTGTTCCTCTTCAGTGAAAAGACTGAGAAAGGCCGAGTTAGTCCAAAACTCCAGAGAGATCCAGGGAGACAGACTGTGGTGGCAGAAAAGGGAAGAGGAGGGTCTTAGTCTGTGCAGGCTGCCATAACAAAATACCATGGACTGGGTGGCTTAACCTACAGAAATGTATCTTACAGTTCTGGAAGCTGGAAAACTAAGATCTGGTGAGAGCTTTCTTTCTGGCTTGCAGATGGCTGCCTTCCACTGTGGGCTCACATAGCCTTTCTTTGGTGCATGTGCATAGAGATCTTTCTCTCCCTCTTCTTACAGATCCACCAATTCTATAAGATTAGAGCCCCACCCTTACAAAATCATTTAACCTTTACCTCCTAAGGGCCTTATCTACAAGTACAATCATATTGGTGGTTAAAACTTCAACATATGAATTTTGAGGGAACACAATTCAGTACAGAACAGAGAGAGATCACCTTGGCACCCAAGTCCCATGGTAGAGGCCAAGATAGGAATGAAATCTCCAAGTAAAGTTGCCCTTCCTGGTCTCTCGAACAGTGTATGATAATATGCTTCTCTTTCTTTGTTTTCTTTTCTTTTTTTTAGAAGTGGCTGGCATGCTGCTCCCAGCTGCAGGGCAAGGAAATTCAGGGCTCAGTAGCTCTGGAACGCTTACACCCATGACCCTCGCTTGTCACCTTGTGCTCCTGTTGGGGGAGGGATTCCAAGGCAACCTGTTTCTCTCTTTCATAGTGACCAGTGAGTAACTCTCAAATCTCACACACACACATGCACACATAAACACACATGCACACACGCACATGCATGCACACATGCACACATTTCCCCAAGGTTAAATATTCATTCTTGTGTATAGTAGAGTTAAACTCAAGAGGGGAAAAAAAGATATTTTTCTATGTCCCATAATCTGCAAAGCAATCTGCACAATGAGGTAGTTCTTTGCATTATCTTTGTTTTTCATTCACTGTCATCTCCCATACCAATACTGTGCATGATTTCTTGTTCAGATTTCATCTCTTAGAGTCATAAAACACCATTTTTGAAAATTAAATATTTAGACAGAAATCATATGTTCTTTCATGTGTATTAACATAACATTAGAAAAGAAATAGTAATTTCTGCTGTTATATGTCCTGATCTGTATATGGAAGTTTCACCAGCATGCTCATAAATTGGCAATTCCACATATCACTGGGGAAAAAAAATGATATTAAAATAATTCTGAAAGTTCCTAAATTTGTTCTTACTCATCAATTAAAATGTAAATTATTTTTAATAGACTATTATTGTTAAATGTTATTTATTGTACTTTGAAAATTAAAAATTTATGTATAATATTTGTAGTAACTCAAGCAGAATATTTAAAAAGAATACCTCATTTTAAGACTCTGTTAGAAACAGAATTCTTTGTACTATAAAAGTTTCTACAATTTGCTTTATCTGTCTATCGACATATGTGAATACATGTGTATATATATGTCTATATTTATATACTCTTACTAATAATATTATTGGGAACAATAGAATAGTAAAAATCAATGGAATAAACTATATCAAGTCTGCATATTCATCTTGGTTAAAAGCTGTTTATCTGTAGTATGATATTCAACCAACTTTCTTTTTTTTTTCATATTTTATTTATTTGACAGCACACAAGCAGGGGGAACAGTAGAGGGAGAGGGAGAAGCAGGCTCCCTGCCGAGCAGGGAGCCCAACACCGGACTCGATCCCAGGACTCTGGGATCAGGACCTGGGCTGAAGGCAGACGCTTAACCATTTGAGCCACCCAGGCGCCCCTCAACCTGCTTTCTTACTTCATTCATCTCAGGGCTAACCCTCCACTCTGGAAAGTTTCACTTTTTTTCTCCCTCTCTCTGTACATGCACAGACATAAGAAATTTCAGAGGTAGAAGAGATCACAAAAATGACTTAGTCTAGCCACAACATTGTAAAGATGAGAAAAACGATGCCAAGAGAGCAGGGATTACTTGTTTGAAGACTCATGTCTGTTGAGGAGAGTCGAGAGGAAAACTCAGCTGTCAATGATCACATGTAGCCTTCTTTTCACTGCACTCACTCACTTACTCCCCCTATGGTTTTGCTCACTCTGTTCTTACCCCCGGGGTTCTCATTCTTCTATTTTGCCTGTGTAAAACTGAACCCTTTTGTCAAGCTTCCTAATTTACTCATTGTGTCTGCCTTGCGCAACTGCTTAATGTACCTATTGCCTAATCACAATCTCTTGATTATATTTATGCTATTTTAAATTACTTTCAATTTTTTGGCTGAGCTTAATTTTTAAAAAAGAGAATAGCAGTAATATGTCACTTATTTTCAGCTTACTGCACGCTAGTCACAACAACACTAATAGTTTCACATGCACATACTTCCCTTCAACGTTTCAACCGAGAAGTAATTATTATCTTCATCTTAGAGGTGAGGGAGCTGAAGTACAAGGGAGTTAAATGACTCATTTGACTTCATATGGCAACATGCAAGCTTTGCACAGAAGTCATATCATGAATACCATATTTCACTGAATTTTAACGTGAATATTTTCCTTTAATTTTTTCATCTCTGAATTTGGGATGCATGCTATAATCAGCAGCACTTTTTAATTGTGCCATAATTTAATTGGCAACATTTTTTCTTCTTTAGTGGTGCATATATCCATGCATCTTATGATAGATGATATCTTAGATTTGAGAAAATATAATACCTCTTTTGCATTTCTCAAGGGCTATTCATGTGCAAATATTTGTAGTCCACAGTTGAATTAACACTTCAGAAGACAGTTTGAATTAATCTTAAGCAAGGAGAGTCAAGTGAAAAATGGTTAAGAAGATAATATAGTATCAGTGTATGGTTTGGAAACCCTTTCTTTACTTACAGACCTTGTGTTACCATCCTGAGCTTTTATTTTGGGAGGTAGAGATAAGATAACCGGAAAGATAGCCTCAAGCAGTGAAACCCTCTTCCAATTGTCATGCACTGGAAATCTTATATTAGTAACAAATTATTATACAGAACTATTCATTTAAAGGTAAATGAGGAGTTTAAAAATATATCCTATGGAATGCTTGTGACAAAGATAAAGGTATTGAAAGAATATACTCTTAATTTGAAAACTTGGTGTTATTGAAAAGAGATGGCAACCATTGAAAGTCAACCATTAATGCTAATCAAGCATCTCTGCTTTATTATGACCTATTACTTCTCAAATAGAATTAAATTGCAAGCTATCAGAATTTGTGGTGTTTCTGGAGCAGTGAGCTTAATTACAGTTGCCAAGAACTGTCTGTTCTTTCAGAATTGTTCAAATTTGTAGTATAAGGGCTGTACCTTCTCTTTGCCATGAACTTCCATCTCATGTTTTTTTGTAATAATTCATTAAACTCTGAACATTAATTACATAAAAATTGATTAATTGCAATCTATTAAAGAAGAGATGCCAATTAAATGACTTTCTCAGGTTTGTAAATTTTGATTTATTCATTTTTTCAATTTTAATGTTTACATATAATTTTAATGCTCCTTTGAAACACACAGTATTATATTTTTCTTTTTAATCTGAAATAAATTACTATTGTAGCTATTTCCAGGAAGGCATTATTCAGAGAGAAAAAAGCATGGCATGCCAAAAAATTTTGATAAATAAGAACTCAACTTTTAATCTGGTGCATGACCAGACCTTTTAAAAAACAAATCACTGATTTTTGAGAGAAGTAAAAAGAAAGAACTGATAAGAGGGAAAGAGAAAATAAGGATTTATTTAATTTGATGTCACCCTGACTATATTTTTTTAAATGTGGTTTAAGTCAACTATGATTAAAGCTAATACGAACAGTGTGTATGACTAGTTTTTATTTAATAGGGAGTGAAAGTGATATGTTTTTACAATTTTGTTATAATTTTGGAGAGATATCTATATGATAAAGGAGAGGAAAAGAGGAAGAAAAATAATAATTTAAGATATTCTTCCTTGAGTTTACAGCATCTCCAGAAATTAGATATTATAAATATCGTACTTTAGATATTTATGAACTAAGACTCTAAAATGTTAAATAAGTCCTCTGAGTTCATGTAGATAGAGAAGAACATGTTGAAATCAAATGTATATAACTACAGAGCCAGATTCTTAATCAGTATGCTGTTTTAACAAGTATCTGGAATGGTGGAGAGGAATGCTTGCTCAAACTACCTAAAAATTCCACACCTCATTAGAGTAGCTAAAGTTGAAAGAATAACCAATTGTTAATGAGAATGCATAGCTAATGGAACACTCATATACTGTTGAAGAAATGTAAAATAGTGCTATCATTTTGGAAACCATTTGGGGAACCATTTGCAGGTTCTTAAAAAGCTATATATAAACCTTTGGTATGACCTTGCTATCCCGCTTCTTTTTATAGTATAAGCATATATTCAAAGATTTGTACACAAATGTTCATAACAACTCTTTCTGTAATAGTCCCAAGCAGGGAACAACTCAAATGTCCATCAACTGGTGAATGGATAAATTATAACACATCCATATAATAGAATACTACTCAAGAGTAAGCAAATATGAACCATTTATATATGCAACAATATGGATAAATCTCAAAATAATTATGCTAAGTGATTTGATTACTCTAGAAAATGCAACTAATCAGCAGTGACAGAAGTCAAATAAGTTGTTGCCTGAGGATGGGATTAGGGGGAGGTGTGGATTATAGGGGGGCACAAAGAAACTTTTAGGGGTAGTGGAAAAGGTCATTATTTTGATCATGGTGTTGGTTTCAAAAGTTTACACATGTTAAAACTCATCAAATATGTGCATTTCACTGTATGTCACTCATAATTCAATAATGTTATGAACTATAAACATGAAAATTAAAACTGCACAGATATTTTCAGTCTTTGAGTAACAATGACAAGAAATTACTGTTATATTTCAGAAATACATTTCCATAAGAATCATGTTACAATGACCCTAAATAGCTCTAGTTCAGTTAGCAATTTGTTTCTAATGACGCCTTTACTAGAACAACCAGGAGCCTGTGAGGTATGTCTATGAGGTTTGTTCGGGTCCCAAATATTTATTAATCACCTGCGATATGCTAGTGTAATTCTGGGCCCAGGCACCCTTGGCTGTGAATAAAATAAAAAAGGCTCAAGGAGTTCACAATTTTTAGTTAATAACAAATTAATGATCATTAAAATCAATTTCGTTGATTGCATTTAAAAATAGCATTTTTTAAAAAAATGAAATGAAATAGAACATAATGAGTAGAATAGATCACGGTACATCACATACAGCAGGGTAAATTATACTTAGTAAAATTCTCAGTTCTATATAGGTATATGTGCCCATACTGGGTTAATATTTTAACTGTACTTCTTAAATAGATGATAGTCAAAATGTAGCAACACTAGGGCCAGTAGAGGAGACATAAATATAAAAAAGAATACAGAAGGCAGTGAGAGAAGTCAATTAACAGAAGTGCACAGAGCAAAGGAAGGTGTAATGGTGATGACTGGGTGAAGGGACCAGGAAGACAATATTACAATTTTTATTCCAGAGGGGGAAGTTGAAGAAGTTGAAGAGAAGTAAACAGAGAAATGAAAATCAAAACTACGATGAGATATCACCTCACACCTGTCAGAATAGCTAAAATCAAAATCATAAGAAACAAGTGCTGGCAAAGATGTGGAGAAAAAGGAACACTCTTACACTGTTGGTAGGAATGCAAACTGGTACGGCCACTCTGGAAGACGGTATGGAGGTTCCTCAAAACATTAAAAATAGAACTACCCTACAGTCTAGTAATCACACTACTGTGTATTTACCCAAAAACTACAAAAACACTAATTCAGTGGGATACATGCACCTTTATGTTTATAGCAGCGTTATTTACAACAGCTGAATTATGGAAGCAACCCAGGTGTCTACTGATAGATGAATGGATAAAGAAGATGTGAGATCTCTCTCTCTCTCTCTCTCACACACATACACACACACAAACACACACACAGGAATATTATTAAGCCATAAAAAAAGAATAAAATCTTGCCACTTGCAAAGACATGGATGGAGCTAGAGAGCATAATGCTAAGCAAAATAAGTCAGTCAGAGAAAGACAAATACCATATAATTTCACTCTATGTGGAATTTAAGAAACAAAACAAGTAAGCTGAGAAAAAGAGAGACAGAGAGAGAGAAAGAGAGAGAGAAAACAAGAAACACACTCTTAACTATAGAGAACAAACTGATGATGATTACCAGAGGGGAAGTGGGTAGGAGGATGGGTGGAATAGAAAATGGGGATTCAAGAGGGCACTTGTGATGAGCACTGGGTGATGTATGGAATTGCTAAATCACTATATTGTGCACTTGAAACTAATATAACCCTCTATGTTAACTATATTGGAATTAAAATTTTAAAAAGAATTGTAAAGAGCTGAAGAAGATACTTGTAGTTTTGGATATGATGGATTAATTTATACCAAATCAATCTTCTCACTGAAAATAACTATAAAGATGAATAAGTAATCTTTCTGAAAGCTCTTTCAAGTCATGGAGAAGAATCAAGGCAGACTGGCTTCGAGGGGCAAAGATTCTAGAGAGAGGGAGAACAAATTGTGATGAGTCCACCATTTGCCACCATTTTTCCACATCAGGTATTTCTGGTTCAGTAACTAGTGATCCAAGGGCTCAAGTCTGAAGTTGTAGTTCAAACCTTTCAGCTGCCTCACAATTTCAAGGACACACAATTGGAGTTCAGGGCTACCAAGGCAGCCAAGACTTCAGAGGCCAAAATCTCAAGAGATAAGAGAACACAGATAAATGAGTCTGACATTCTATATTCCTATTCTTTTGAGGAATTTGCTTATTTTTAAGGTCTTCTGGGCCAAGATGGCTGAACTAAAAGGTACAGGTGAAAGGCTAAAAATTAAACCTGAGATTTTTCAGTCTTAACAGGCAGGAAACACAAACAGGAGAGACTCTGGTAAACACTCCAGTCTTTTTCATTAATGTGTGAGTAAGAAGCCAGAAGTAAGAAGTCATTATCTTTGAAAGAGTAATGATTAGGAAGGTGAACCAGGAAGACTTTTGGAGTGCTGGTCATGATAATTTCTTCATCTGGTAATACTTACATTACCATGTTTATTTTGTAAAAATTCATAAATACATTTTGGATATGCGCCCTCTTCTGTATGTATTTTAACTTGAGAAGAAATGGAAAATCAGCATCTCTTGCCTTAAAAAAAAAAAAAGATGAAGATTTGCTAAGGTAGTAACAAAGAGGCATATTTCACAACATTCTTTGTTTAAACAAATGAAGAAAGCATATTTGGGCTCATTTGTCATCCATACAGGGAAAGGAGTTTGAAAAACGATGAAAATTAGAGCTAAAAATGATTATTGTTATGTTTCTCCCTACTATAGTAATTGTACTGTGCTTATTTGATACATTCAGCTAGTAGCCCATGTTGGGGAACTAATTAGGGAAAAAACAAGAGAAGGCACCAAACTCACTATCCACTTTTAGTTTATATTTATATAATAGACATGAACACCATTTAAAATAACTGTGGGAGTTAAGCTTGGAGAAAGATCAGGAGATCAACATACTCACAGAAGAAAAAGCCAAAGTCTGAAATGGGCCAGAGTCTTGAGTGGGCCAGATCCGTGTGAGAATGCTGTATAATCCAGGAAAATTTTTCATTGCAACATATATCTTATTAGAATCCTAATTGTTTTCAGTCTCCAGCAGAGCAGTAATGGCATGACAATGTTTTTATATTTCTTTAAGAAGTCTTTTCTAGATTTCTCTTGGAGAGCTGTCTTTAACATTTGGTTTACTTTTGTAGTGGCAATATTTTTTCCATTGTTTTGCAGGCTAAGACAGCAATTGATTAGTATAGAATCCTTGGGCCAAGTTCTGCCCTAGGATATGTACGTGACCCCCACTAACTTCAAATAGAATTGCATGCACACATCCTCCAGTGGAATTTGGCTTACTTCCATGGTAGTCAATGAAAGCCATTGAAGTCAATGGGAGCCATGCATGGATAACTGACGGCAGAATTTGGCCCTTAGGAATTGAAAATCATTCGAGCATTTTCTTTGGAAAACAATATCAAAGGCTAAGATTTATAATAAAACATAATTCCTGGAATTGAGTATTTTTATCAGCCAGTTAAAATCTTACAGTATGTATCTATTAAAGCACTGTAGTGACAGAAAGTGAGAGGATTGCGATTTATTTCTAATATAATCCTTTGTTCATATAATAATAATTGAAACCAAAGAATAAAGAGACATTTATTTTCAGGTGATTTCATTAAAAACACATTAATTGTGGTAAGACAAAATGTTACTTTTTTAAAACCCTTTTAGAGAAAATCTTTAGATGTAGAAATGTCTCTTTATTGGACTCCCAAAAGTTTATGACTGAAAAAAGAATAATTATACTGGAGTCAATTTTAAAAGGTTGGTTCAGAGGGGCACCTGGGTCACTCAGTCAGTTACGTACCAACTCTTGATTTGGGCTCAGGTCATGATCCTCAGGGTCGTGAGATCGAGACCTGCGTCAGGCTCCCCTTTGATCAGAGGGCCTGCTTAAGATTCTCCCTCTCCTTCTGCTTCTCCCCCAGCTCATGCTCTCTTTCTCTGTCTCTAAAAAAAAAGTTGGTTCAGAAATGAATAAAAGATAAGTTAATATCCTTTCTCATTTTCCTGCTCTAATATCACTTGAGGGAAAGCTAGAGCTGTCTCTGTAGAGTACACAGTTGTTGAGGTGTATATTCAGGGACATTCTGAAAAGAGTAATCTTGAGCTTCATTTCGGCTTATTTTACTAATGTACCATCTCTTGTAGAAAAGGACAATACCTTTCTGAAAGTAGCAGTTATTCTTCCAGCCTAGATTTACAAGAACGTTTCCTCACATTCTCATTATGAAAAATTCAAACATTCAAAAAATAGGAATGATTATACAGTGGACTCCTATAACTTCCATCTTATTCTACAATATCCTATATTCCCTCACTCCTTCCCTTCCTTCTTCTCCCTCTCCCACCCTTCCTTCCTTTTTTTCTTTTTCTTGTCTTTTTTCATGTGAATTCTCTGATTAACCATTTTAAAGTAAGATGCAGACATATTGAGATACCACCCTAAAAATTTCAGCATCGTTGCCTAAGAATAAGAAGGTTCTTCTACAAAACCACGTTACTATTATTACATTGACAAAAGGTAACATTAATTCTCCAAAATCATCCTTAACCAGTTAATATTCAAATTTCTCCAACTGCTCCTAAAATGTCTGATGGCTATTTTTTTTTTTTTAAGATTTTATTTATTTATTTGACAGAGAGAGACACAGCGAGAGAGGGAACACAAGCAGGGGGAGTGGGAGAGGGAGAAGCAGGCCTCCTGCTGAGCGGGGAGCCTGATGCGGGGCTCGATCCCAGGACCCTGGGATCAGGACGCAAGCCAAAAGCAGACACCCAACAACTGAGCCACCCAGGCGCCCCCTGATGGCTGTTTTTAAAACCAGAATCGAATCAATATACATATATTACTTTTGATTATTATGTCTCTTTAACATGGAGTTATCTTCCTACCTTTTTTTTCTATGATGTTGGCTTTTTGAAGAGACCAGGTCAGTTCTCTCACAAGACATCTAACTTTCTGAATTTGTCTAAATATGTCCTTGTGGTATAATAAACTTACCCTTCTACACCCTGTATTTTCTGTAAACTGGAAGTTAGATTTCAAAGCATGATTAAATTTGGGATAAATGACTGTGGCAATACTTTTTTACAGGTAATACTGTGTTATTTATATTGCATCACATCAGGAAGTACATTGTGTTAGGTTATATCATCAGAGGTGATACTAATTTTGATCACTCGGTATGGCAATGACTACTAGAATCTCCCCATGGAAAAATTTTATATATATATTTTCAATTAATAAGTCATATGTTAGATGGTACTTGGACATGATGAGACTATCCTTTCCTCCAATAGACTTTCAAACAATGGTTTTAGCATCCTTTGGTGACCTTGCTTATAACTTGTATTTCTTTGGGGTTTCTAATAAGAGGTTCTTTTTAAAGGGAAAATAATAATGTTTAATTTCTGACACACAAAACACATTTTAAGTTAGCTTTTGAAGATAAAGATAAATAACAGTTCTCCATTCAATAAATATATTTGCCATGTAGAATACAACTATGCTATATGTTAGCACTACCAAGCACTAGCATCTTAGCACTGTAAGAAATGTAAGAGATATAGACAGATAAATGTTGACTTTAAGCTTTATGACTATGGATTTGAGGCAAGGTAAAATTTTTTTGTTATTGATAAAATAATTGTTTAATTTGTGTGGTGTATGCAGGCGTGATGAAAGTAGTTTAGGCGAAGACAGACTGCAGTAGGTATATTCTAGGAGAAACGTCATTGCTTTTTTTATCTTCCTGCAATAGTTGGATAAGTGATTATATAAGGAATTAATTTAGAATAACATTCAAATAAATGTTCCTTGTGCCAGATTGTTTCTTATTCCATCCAAAATCTTCAAAAAATTGATAGTATTCCCAATTGCCATATGGATCTTAAATTCATAGAGCCAGGCAACATTGCCCGAGGGATAAAAAACACATTCATTCAGTGGGAAATAATACACTTACACTCTTCTTAGATTTTTTCTCAAATAACTACTTAACCTTTAGCAAGTTACTTATCCTTTCTAAATCTGTGGTTTCCTTAACAACAACAAAAAAGGCAAGTTAGACTTGATACAGAATGAATCTGCCAGCTCTAATATTTTGATTTCTTCTCCAGATATCTACTACAGTTCTTATTGCTATTACCTTTAACATGCATTTTATACTCCAGGATCAATAGTTATTCTATTTGGGAAAACATAGCATGTAATCATGATATTAACAATTTGGATTGTTCTAGAGTGAGCAAAATGAAATGACCAAAGATGAAGGCTATTTAACATATAATTTTTGTAATAGTGTTAAAAGGAATGTATCTTATGGCATTTTTTCATGTGTTTCTGTTGGTAATTGTCAGAAAATAGATGCAGAGCATTTAAAGAACAATATGAATGTTGAGCTGGATCATATTCCAGTTTTCTTCTGCACATTAAGTCTATACCATAGACAAATTACATAACTTTTCTGATTCTCACAGATAAAATAGGGATAACTACATTGTGTGGAAGCAGATATTAAAATAAACTCTCCCTTTATAATCTAACAAATGCCAGATATATAATTATAAAATATAAATGAATTATTGCTCTAATCTGTGGCCTGTAAGAGTGAAATAATCAGTCATATATAGCAGCAACCTTTTTTCCACATAATGTCACAGTCTTAGAATTCAAGCTCTGCTTGTCATTGCTTTTCATCAGTTGTGTATCAACTTGGCATTGATAGCATTCTTGTGGATTGGACTGCATAGGGTAAGACCATGTATTAGTTATATCTGCCGGATACCCCATCCCACTCTTCTAGTGATAGTTATATCTGCCGGATACCCCATCCCACTCTTCTGGGAAGCTGACTTTCCTCCACAGCATGTTTCTGATAGACCAGACAATCAGAGAAATTCATCCCAACACCATCCCTAAAACATAGGGATGAGTCCATGTTTCAAGTTAGACCAAACAATTTTCTTTCCAGAGAGGAGGATATAGTAAACATTTTAGCCTTTGAGGGCCATATGGTCTCTGTTTCAACTAGGCAGCCAAAAACAATACTTAAATGAATCTGTGTGACTATGTTTCAATAAAACTTTATTTACAAAAATAGGAAGAGGTATTGTAGTTGGCCCGCAGGCAGTAGTTTGCTATTCTAGAGAGACAATCCATGAACTGCTTCTGAGCTTGAAATTTTCCCAGATCATCAAGAATCAACTGGGCAATTCCTATCTCTCATTTTTTTTCCAATCTCAGCTTCACTGAGGTATAGTTGACATGTAAAACTGTAAACCATTCATATTGTACATCTTGGTGGTATACGTTACCCATTGTGTAAAAATTTTCCTCATCTAGTTAATTAATATATCCATCATCTCACATATCATTTTTTTTAAAATGAAAACATTGAAGTACTATTCTCAGTAAATTTCAAGTATAAAATACAGTGTTATGAACTATAGTCACCATGTTTTACGTTGGATACTCAGATCTTACTCATCTTATAGCTGAAAATTTTTACCCTTTCACCAATCACTCCCTATTTCCCCCAATCTCCAGGCCCTGGCAATCACTTTTCTACTCTGTTTCTGTGTATTTGACATATTTTTTGTTCTTTAAGATTCCACACGTAAGTGATACCCTGTAATATTTGTTTTTCTCTGTCTGGCTGATTTCACTTTGCACAATGCCCTTAAAGTCCCTCCTTATTTTTGCAAACAGCAGGATTTCCTTATTTCTCATGGTCAAATAATATTCCATTGTGTGTGTGTGTGTGTGTGTGTGTGTGTATGTGTGTATCTATATATATATATATATGTATATATATATATAACTACATCTTTATCCATTCAACTGTTGACAGACACTTGGGTTGTTTTCATATCTTGGCTATTGTGAATAATACTGCCATAAACATAGGAGTACTGTTACCTATTTGATATCTTGTTTTCATTTCCTTTGGATATATACCTAGAAGTGGGATTTCTGGATCATACGGTAATTCTATTTTTAATTTTTTGATGAACTCTATACTGTTTTCCATAATGTCTGCACCAATTTACATTCCCAGCAAAAATGCACCAGGGTTCCCTTTTCTCTACATCCTTGTCAACACCTGTTATCTCTTTCATTTGATGATACCATTCTCACAGTTGTGAGGTGATCCCATTGTACTTTTGATTTGCATTTCCCTGATGATTAGTGATGTTGAGCACTTTTTCATGTACCTGTTGGCCATGTGTATGTCTTCTTTAGAAAAATGTCTAATATTTAATTCCTCTGCCCATTTTTTAATCTGATTGTTTGCTGTTTTGCTATTGAATTGTAGAAGTTCTTTACATTTACAATATTTTGAATATTATCCCCTTATTTGATATAGGGTTTGTAAATATTTTCTCTCATTCTGTATGTGCCTTTTCATTTTGTTGATGGTTTCCTTCGCTGTGCAGAACATTTTAAGTTTGATGTAGTCCCACTTGTTTATTTTTGCTTTTGTTGCCTTTGTTTTTGGTGTCAAATCCAAAAAATCATTGCCAAAACCTATATAAAGGAGCTCACCCCCTATGTTTTCTTCTAAGAATTTTATGGTTTCAGGTCTTATGTTCAAGTCTTTACCATATTTTGAGTTGATTTTGTGAATGGTGTAATATAGGGTCCAGTTTCATTCTTTTACATGTAGCTGTCCAGTTTCCCCAGCATCATTTATTGAAGAGACTGATTCCTCATTATGTATTCTTGGCTCCTTTGTTTTTAAATTAATTGACCATATATTCATGGGTTTATTTCTTGGCTGTCTATTCTGTTCTATTGCTCTATGTGTCTGTTTTTATGCCAATATCATACTGTTTTAATTATTATAGCTTTGTAATGTAGTTAAAATCAGGAAGTTTAATGCCTTCAGCTCTGTTCTCCCTTAATATTAGCTTGGCTATTCAGAGTCTTTGTAGTTTCATACACACTTTAGGGTAGTTTTTTTTTTCTATTTCCATGAAAAATGTCACTGTAATTTTGATAGGGATCACACTGAATCTGTAGATTGCTTTGGGTAGTATGAGCATTTTAACAATACTGATTCTTCCAATCCATGAGGGTGGAATATCTTTTTATTTATTTGTGGTTTTTTCAATATCTTTCATCAACTTATAGATTGCAGTGTAGAAATCTTTTATCCTGTAAAAGTTATTCCCAGGTACTATATTCTTTTTGATGCAGTTGTAAATGGATATTTCCTTATTTTCTCTTTCTAATAGTTTGTTATTATTATATAGAAACAAAGCTGATTTTTGTATATTGATTTTGTATTCTACAACTTTACTGAATTTGTGTATTATTTTGAACAGTTTTCTGGTGGAGTCTTTATATAAAATCATGTCATCTGCGAATAAAGACAATTTTAATTCTTCCATTCTAATTTGGATACATTTTTGGTTTTTTTCTCTCCCAATTGCCCTCTCTAGCACTTTTAGTACTATCTCAAATAAAAATGGTGAGAGTGGGCATCCTTGTTTTGATCCTAATCTTACAGGGAGAGATTTCAGCTTGTCACCATTGAATATGATGTTAGCTGTGGGCTTGTCATATATGGCCTTTAATATGTTGAGGCATTTCACTCTATACCCAGTTTGTTGAGCGTTTTTACCATGAATTGATGTTGAATTTTGTCAAATGCTTTTTCTACATCTATTGAGATAATCATAAGATTTTTACCCTTTATTTTATTAATGTGGAAGATCACATTCATTGATTTGGAGATGTTGAACCATCCTTGCATCACTGGAATAAATCTCCCTTGATCATGGTATATGATCCTTTTAACATACTGTTGAATTTAGTTTGCTAATATTTTGTTGAAGATTTTCATATCATCAGGGATATTGGCCTATAATTTTCTTTTCTTGTAGTGTCCCTGTCTGGCTTTGGTATCAGGGTTATGTTGGCCTTGCAAAATATTTTGGAAGTGTTCCTTCCTTTTTGAAAGAGTTAGAGAAGGACTGGTATTAATTTTTCTTAAATGATTATTGGACTTCACCAGTGAAGCCATTTGGTCTTGGACTTTTCTTTGTTGGTTGGTTTTTGATTACTGACTCAACCTTCTTACTAATAGTTGATTTGTTCAGATTTTCTATCTCATTATGATCCAGTCTTGGTAGGTTGTCTGTTTCAAGGAATTTATCCACTTCTATACTGTATAATTTGAGGCATATAATTGTTCTTGGTATCCTCTTATAATCCTTTGTATTTCTGTGGTATCAGTTGCAATGTCTCATCTTTCATTTCTAATTTTATTTACTTGAGTCCTATCTCTTTTTTTCTTGCTAAGTCTAGCTAAAAGTTCGTCTTCGAAAAATAAAGTCTTAGTCTGATATTTTCTATTGTCTTTTTAGGCTCTATTTTATTTCTTTCCCTCTGAAAAACATTAAAAAACAATTTTGATAAGTTTTTACAACATGAGGAATGTATACTTTCTTCAATACTTTTATAACTGTTATCTATTGACTAGAAGGGTATAACCGTGCAGAAGAAAAACAAGGAAAAAGTTAGGACTTTAGAGTAAATATAAGCTATTTAAGGAGGAGCAGCCGTGGCAATGGTTTTGTTGATTGGGATTGCAAAGAAAGAGAATGTGGCATGTAGTAAAAACCCTATTCAAAGAACATTTTGTAAATAATACAGGAGAAGAATGATATGAAGAAGTAGGTTGTTACATTTTCTTATGATTCAACTCAAAATATTTCTAGTTTTCATCATGATTTCTTCTTTCACCCATAGTTTATAAGTATCTTGTTTGATTTTCAAACATTTGAGGATTTATTTATCTTTTTATTACTGATTTCTATTTTAATTGCTCTGTGGTTAGAGAATATATTGTATATGATTTTGTTTAGCCCATCATACTATCTATCTTGGCAAATATTCCATGTACACTTTTTAAGAATATCTATTCTGTAATTATTCCAGTTTTCTGAATAAGTCAAGTGGGTCAATTTGTTAATCACATTGTTTAAATCTTCTTATGCTTTCTAAGATAAATGATGGATAGAGAGATGAGAGATAGATGAGAGATAGAAGTGGAGATGATATATAGGTATAGATATAGATGTATTTGTTGACTTAGTGTTACAAATATAATAGCATGATAGAGGCTTTATTCTCCTTTTAGTGTTAATTTTTTGCTTTATAAATTTTGAAGTTATGGTGTTAGATGTATACAATTTTTAAATTATTATATTTTCCTGGTGAATTGACACCATTCTTAACATGCAACATCTTCTGCATCTTTAGTAATTCTTTTTGCTTTATAGTTTGCTTTCTCTCATATTAGTATAACCACTAAAGTCTTTTTTTGCTTTGTGTTTGCATATGTGCTTTTCTATCCTTTTACTTTCAACTTCTTATATTTGAAGTGTTTTGTATGAGCATTATTTATTGTCATTGTGTTCAATCCAACAATATTTGTCTTCCAAGTGGAGTATTTACTCCACTTATAGTTCATATAATTAGTCATATGTTGAGTTTGAAATTTATGCAATCATCCTATTATTTATTTTCTATTTTCCCTTATTTTCTCCATTTTTATTTCTTACCTTCTCCTGGATTAATAGTGTCTTCTATTATAGTTTATGCTCACCTTATTAGTTATATCTGATGTTATGATTTTTTTTAGTAGTTACACTAGAAATTGGAAAATATAAAAATCTATCTTTAATTAGTACTTTTGTCATTTTCCAGGCAATGTAGACTTTTCCTTCATTTACTCCCTTCTCATCTTTAGTGCTATTGATATGTATTTTAGTTTTACATAGGTTTTTCATCTCATACAGTAGCAATATTGTAATTATTTACTTGGTTGTTATTGGTGTTTTAAACAGTCAATATACATTATGATTTATTACCCATATTCACCCTTTTCTATATTTTTAATTTTTTACAATGATTCCATTTGCAATCTTATTTCTTTAGACTGAAAAACTACCTTTAATGTTTCTTTTAGTGTGTGTCAGATGGTAACCAATTCTCTCAGATTTTGTTTGTCTGATCTACCTTTATTTCATCTTCATTTTTTTTCACTTTCATTTTTAAGAAAATGTTTTAACTGGGTATACAATTCTAGGCTTGAAGTTATTTTCTTTCAAAATTTTAAGATGTAATTATGTTGGTTTCTGGCTTCTATTTTTTCTGTTATAAAGTCAGCTATTGGTCTTTTTTGTTACTCCTGTTTTTGCCTGCTTTTAAGATACTCTCTGGTCTTTGGTTTTCAGTGTTATTACTATGACATTCTCAGATGTGGTTATCATTATAGTTATCTTGTTTCAAATTTTTGAATCTATGCTTCATCAGTTTTGGCAAATTTGCAGCCAGTATTTGTTTAGATAATTCTTTACTCCTTTCTACTCTCCTTCTGTGATTCCAGTTACATTAGACCATTTTACAATGTCTCATGTATCTCTCATGTGCTTATGTTTTCCCAAGTCCTCTTATTTTCTCTGTGCTTTAATCTTGTAATGTTCTACTAAGTTACATTATACTTTATTCATCCTCTTCCTTGTTGTGTCTAATTCACTATTAAACACAATATTAAATTCTTAATGTCAGTTATTGCATTTTGCCTCAGGATGATATTGCTGTGGCTCCCTTTCTTTGAGATATTCACCCCCCATTTCTAGCCCACCTGGCAACCTGAGCTCCAATTTCTGCTTTCCTGGCAGAGAGAGTCTAGTTTAAGCTCTATGCAACCACATGTAGCTCTGTGCCCTACAATCTGAATCAGCAAGTGCTCAAGAGGAAAATCAATGGCTTTCCTGTATATTCATCTCAATGCACTTCCCTTCTCCCCAGGATCTTGCCCCATAGCTGCCATAGATTTTCTCAAATGCCTTCAAACTGTTGGAGGGCAGGAAAGCAGTTTAGTGTGTATTTTGTCCAGTGGTCTTTATAATTATTCTTGGGAGGAAAAAAATCATCAAATAACTTCTCATTATAAGAAATCATATTATGAAGGTAACATTTGTATTTTAAAAGTAGAAATGCTTAATTCAAAGGAAGCTCTGAGGCATACCACATGGGGAATACAGAGGAAAATCTTTGTTGGCCAAGAAGTTTTGTAACATTTTAGTATATTTTATGTCTCCAACCCCTTTATATATTGTTTCTCTTTACATAGTCTGGAATAGAGTAGAACAGATGGACTCAACATTATTTACTAACATCTACCCTCATTTCCCATCCTTATTTTTCAAGTGGTTCTGTATTTTCCCCATGTTAAAAAAAAAAATTAAAGAAGGAAAGAAGCAGGCATCTTAGATAAATAGAGTTACTGTTAACATAATGCACTTTAAAAATTCAAAGTTTGGATCATATTCATAGTGTTGATGAATCTCCTTTCTAAGACTTTTCTTTTAATTCAGATTTCCTCAATTTTGATGCTAAGCAAGAACCCTCATTCTTGATTCATAGATCAAAAAAGAAATGTATAACTCCTATTTATTATATATTACTTTCATCCAACACCCCAGCCAAAGAAACTTTATTTGGTTACAAAGGGCTATTTTCCTAGGTACAAATAGATGTTTTGAAAATGCACCCCTGTCCAGGCCTTTGTTGCTTAAACACATAAATGGCTGGTGCAGACAGTGCTATAAAAGAATTAGAGCCAGGGGCTGGCAGTTACAGTATAAGGCAATCTTGTTAGTTTTTTTAGTGCCTTGAAAATTATTTCAACTTCTTTTTGCAGCTATTAAGACTAGTTAAATGTATAGAAAAAGAGATCTTATAACTCAAAGGATTTGGGTTCTTAAAGTTTTGTATTTGATTACATTTGAATGCAATTATGGAGGCTTGTAATGTAATATTTTCTTTCTACTGGATGAAAATTACAGATATGTAATATGGGTTTACTTACCTGATTGCACATTAACTCTAATACTTTCAGATAGCCTGAGGCATGGGCAAAAATAAAAAAAGGCTGTGTTGTTTGGTTTGGAACGAAGTCAGGTATATCATTGGTTAAACACTCTGCCTGTTTCCTACAAAGACGCAACTTTAATATAGAAATTGTTCTATACGTATGGTTTTCTTAAAAAAAAAAAAAAGAGGGAGGAGCCATCTGGCCATATCCAGAGCAAGTTAAAAATAATCCAATATAAATTGTCAGGTCCCAGATATTTTCAGAAAAATTTTGATTTGTGAGGATATTTCTTCACCAAAGCCCAAGTATTATATGATTAGATAATATGAAAAGTCAGGCCTATGACCTTTTCAGCTAACCCTTACAGGCTTGAAGATTTCCCAAAGAATGGAAAACCCTCACATCATTATGGAAAAGGAAAATCCAGTCCCTGAATAGTCCTAAAATTATCTCCAGGACCAAAATTTAGAAATCTGAGATTTTAAAAACCTTAAGAAGTTCTCCATCAGGAGAACTATATTAAATATAGTTTAATATATAAATTATATTAAATATAGTTTTAAATATAACAAGCTATATTAAATATAACACAAGATAAAATAATAGGGGAAATAGCAGCTGAGTATAGGAAACACTTAAATGCATTTCTGTGACATAGGGGAAAAAATATATTGGTATTTACTGTATACAAAGACCTGGGTTAGGTTTTCTAGAGGATTACTATTTGAGGGAAAAATGTGACTTCTTTCTTCCAGGTGCCCACAATCTGGGGGAGATAATGTATACATAAATAATGTTCACAGAGGAAATTGTGATGAATACTGCAATGAAAAGACAATCAGCAATGGGAACATGGGCCATGGATTCCAATTCTGTTCTTGTTTTAATATATTTGAGATTACAAAATAGTAGGCAGTTTTGCATCTCATTTCTCACATTGTTACCCAGCATCTGATTGGCACATTCCTGTTTTTACTAAGTATCCCTGATCTGAATTTGAATTGAAAATTGATTTATATGAGCAACAAGAAGATTATTTACTGGACTTCAAAGTCAGAAGTAAATTTATCTCTTTGCTTTTAATTCTTTTCTCCTTGTTTGGCATATGCTATTTATCTTTATCATTTACTTATGTGACAAGTACTTGAAACCGATTCCTATGTGGTTTAAAGTTCTGAATATACTCCTTATGAGAGGGTTAGCATGTCATCAAGGTAGAATCTAGACATCAATGTGAGTTCTGAGGAATGGCACAATGACATATTGAATAATTGCTTAAAAATCTTTCTAAGAAGGACTCCATTGAGCATGAGCCTCTGGCAGGAATGAGGCCACTCATTTTTCCTTACTATCACTTACCTTCATGTTCAATTTTGTATCTGCATTTTTGTAATAATAGTAACTGTTCTGGTAAGAGCTTACTACGTCACAGGAAGACAGTATTAAACACACATATCTATCAGTTCAGCTGAAGACCAAACTTAACTACAAAAATATAATTTCAATCCAACAGTGGGGATGATGTTTAGCATTGTTGTTTTATAGGAGATCTTAGCATTCCAACCACAATCTTCCTCCGTCTAGCATTCTTCTCCAAAAACAAACAAAATTAAGAGCAGTGATGAAAAACACATATAGATATATCCAGAATATCTATATACTTGGTTTGGATATAACAATTATACCTATTTATAGAAATCAGTCATTTAATAACAATCCTAATTTGAAACTTTGAATTTAAGAAGATTAGAGCTTAAATATTTTATGTCTAATTAATGATATCATTTATAAGTAGTTTTGCCAATACTGGAACAGTTGAATTCATAATTGGAGATTTAAATGAAGAAAAAAATGTGTCCTTTTGTCCCACCATGATTGTTCTTATATTGGTATTTATTAGACCATATATTTTACCAAAAAGAAAACTGCAGGACACTGGGGTATCTTCCATTATCAATTTAAAAAATTTAAGAACTCTAGGGGCACCTGGGTGGCTCAGTCAGTTAAGCACCCTACTGACTCTTGATTTCGGCTCAGGTCATGATCTCAGGGTCATGAGATTGAGCCCCGTGTGGGTCTCTGTGCTGAACATGGAGCCTGCTTAAGATTCTCTCTTTCTCTCTCTGCCCACCCCACCCCCCACTTGTGTGCGCACTCTCTCTTTCTCTCTAAAACGACAACACAAAATTTAATTAAAAAAATTAAGAACTCTAGAGGAGAAATAAGTGAAAATATCTTCCCTTGCCCTAAGTATTTACCCTGTTAATTCATATCATAACATTGCACCTAAGTTCCTGGTGCTATTTCTTGAGTTATTTGATAAAGAGAAGTTAATGCAAATCCATCTTCATTTTTTTTGCTGACTTATTCATTAAATCGTGTTTATATTTAGTGGGAGAGAACATAGTTCCAATGCTTAGAGTCCATTCATTGATGAGATGACAAGAGGACAAGGTCATAGAACAGACATATGGCTTTCAACTGGGGAATCCCCAGATGTTGCATCTCAACTTCAGTTTCGCCTGAGTTTGAGGGCAACTGATCATTGGAGTACTTGACGGCTCTTGTCATCACCTCAAGCAATAATTAACTTTGTGCATGATGACATCAAAAGGCATTTATTTTATTTTTTTAAAAGATTTCATTGATTTATTTGAGAGAGAGAGAGAGAGCAAGTGGGGGGAGGAACAGAGGGAGAGGGACAAGCAGACTCTGCACTGAGCACGGAGCCCCTCGTGGGGCTGATTCCACAACCCTGAGATCATGAACTGAGCAGAAATCAAGATTTGGATGATTAACCGATGCCCCAACAACAAAGGGCATTTAGTCTGTATTTTCAACCAAAAAAACAAAATTGGATGTATTTCCCTATTGGCTCAACTTCTAATTTTCTAAAACTTAACATGAATTTTGTATCTGGATGTGTTTAGCTGCAAGTAATAGAATATTTGGGGGAAGAAAAAAAGAATTCTGGCAATTCTAGAGCCAGTACAGTGACTCAGACTTTTTCTATTTTTTCCTTTTATTTTTCTCAGCATTTTGGCTTTTTTCTTCCTCTAAATTTTCAATTCATGATCACAACATGGCTGCAGCAGTCTTAAGCATTCTAGTTTTACACAACCAGAAAGAAATAAAAAAAGGAAGAAAAAAAGGCCAATTTCCAAATACTCTCTAATTTATCAGGAAGTACATCTCCCTTCTACTGCTAGGGCTCTTTTCACATTTTATGTATCATTTTCAAAACTGGATAATATGACCACCCCTAGGTCATTCATTGTAACATATGTGTTTTTCATGATTGGTTGAGGCCCCTTTGAAATAGGGGAAGGGCGTACCTTGTCAGAACACACTGATGACAGACCAGTATATGAACAAAAGAGACTTCTGTTAGCAAGATATGCACGTATGTGCAGGAAGAGGTTAGAATGGTTTGGTTTGATTACTCACAGTATCTGCCATAGTTACCAACCAGGGAGTAGCATTCTGTGAGATATTAAGATGGGGAATCATCATTAAATTAAAGTGAAGTACGCAATTCTTTTCTCCCTGGGGTACAGTGTCCTTCTGTCCCAAAGTCTTACTGCATCAATACTTGTTTACTGGCTGCTCTTGCAAATATTGACATAATTCATTAGGCAAGAATCCATGATGATATCAAAAACTCCATGAGAAATGAAAATTCAAATAGAATACAAGAAGAAGTCAAGGTCATTTTCTCATTTCAGACAGATTGTGATTTTAATGTGGAGAAAAGTTTTAGATAAATATTTATCTTTTTAGAACTAGTACTTCCCCAACCATCTTCTGGCATAATATGGAAAGACTTTCATAAGTGGCCTCTAAACACTAGCAACAAAGTGGAAATTCTCCCATTCCGATGGATTTAAAAAAATACAGTTAGCCCATTTTCATCTGTAAGAAAAAGATTCAGCAACAAAGTACAGATGATAATTGAAGCAATAAGAAATATGTGTGTAGGCTTGTTCTTTGGGAGAAGGTCAGTTAGTGATTATAAGGATTTGACTTATCACTAGTTTAGCATATATCTAATATTAGATATTCTATAGTTCTTGAATAACACATCTGATAATGGGTGGTTGATTTAGTACTTCAGAATTTCATGCACAGAGAGGCTATGGTAAGCTTTTAAGATCATTTTTTAAAAATCAGAATGTTTGCTGAGTAGCTCAGAATTCATTCCTTCCATTTTATTAAAAAAACTATCAAGGCTTGGAAAAGACAGAATTGGTCTCGATTTTATGGGGGCATATTGTGCTATTTTGTCTTAAGACATAGTCAAGGCCAAAGCTCAAGTGTAATTTCACTTGTATAATAGGAGGTACAGTGTACTAAGGTGACAGATACAAGCAATCCCAGGTTATCAATTCTTTATTTCTCCATCTTGAATGTAGATTTGAAAAAATGCAGTGCATAGTCTTAGGAGAATGACAATTATAATTAAATCTGATGTATTTCCAGTGTATTTCAATTTAGAATGGGATGGGATATTACGAAGGTGTAAAATGAATGTTATCTCTACAAAACAATCACTTAAAAGTTGTATTCAAATTTAAAATTAATGTTTTAATTTTTTTAAATGAAATTTTCCATTGCAACTGAGTTAAAACACATTTTGATTCTGCTTATCATCATTAATTTTATCAGACTACAAAGTTTCAAATACCTAAAATGCAAGAAAAATGGTTGAGTATACAGAAGGCAAATCTTAATCAGAGAATTTTACTGTTTTTATGACATTAAATATTATAATTTTTGTTGTCAATTTTCATGCTCCTAGATAGACAGTAATAATAAATTTGAATATGCTTTCTCATGAAGAATAACAGTGGAATCATGGACTGCTGTTGTTCGCTAAACTAGTGCTTGCGAAACCGCACTAAATGGTACCTAATGACCTTAAGGAGTTAACAATCTCCAAAATGTAGGTAATTTGTTCTCTTCTAAGAGCTCATTGTTCTCAAACGTTTTGAGAATCAAATAAATTTTCATTTATTTATCCCTAATTCTGTGTGATCCCCTTTGTCCTCCCATGACACTCAGTGACCTGGCAATGAGCAAGATAAAATAAGGTACCTTGCTGTGATTACAAGTAAGCAAAGAAACAAAAGAAAACATAATAAAGCTGATGCCAGCCAGTTAGCCAAAGCACAGGCAATGAATGAGGAACATGGCAGAAATGCTGGGCAGAGGTGCAGAGAATAGTAAACTTAAGCACTGAGGGCAATTGCAGTTCAAGGAACACGCCTTTTTAGGTGGGCAGCCTTGTTTAGGTGAGTTCCCATGTTACCCACCCCTAGACTATGTCAACAGCATGAAGAAGCTTCTTCCCAGAAGCAGATGGATAAAATCTCTCTGTGTGGCCATTCTGAAACTAAAAGACTTTGTTTCAACTGTAGAGATTATGCTCGTGGCTTTGGTCTCTAGATGAATGCAGTGGAATATTCTTGACTAGCTATCTATTTATTTTATCATTTGCCACACAGTGTGTATTGCCATTGTATGAGAAAATCCCTTCTGGTTAAATGAATGCTTACAAAGCAGCATTTTATATCTTTTCCCATCTCTGAGGAATTTGTCACATCTTCATATAAAAATCCCTTGTTGCCTTAGAGTTTTTAAGACCAAACACATTATAGTTCTAAGGGTATGTTTGTTCTTGTCCATCATTTTTTTTTTTCACTTTTAAAACCATGTTTATTTATTTTTGTATCATAATATGTATGACTTTTTTTTCTGACTTCCTTTTTCCTTCTCCCAAGATAGTCTGAAGAATCAGATATTGGATCTCAAGAGGCTTCCTCAAACTATTTTAGGAATGCAAGAATTCAATGTTTTGCTAGCTCTCTTTTGTTGATTTGCCCCAGCAACTGGGGTTGGTAATAACTGCACCTTACAATTATAACTGGAAATAGGTCTTTAGAATAATGGAGACTTGCATGACCAAATGCATTCTACACCAAGGATCATGATTCTATAGGTAGGGGTTTGATGATACCATATAATTTTAAGTTTTTTATCTTTTCCTCACTTACAGCTTCTATCTCATTTTTACCTGCTATACCTGTATTCCATAAAATTTCAAAATGTTATCAAAGCCATTTTCATAAAATGATATAGTCATTCAGTACTGTGGCAAGAAAAAGTTTCATATTTTATTTCTAGAATGTGATTCCCTGAGAAATCACAACCTTGGCCATTTCTTTCCATTTTGTTCATGGAGTTTGGTGAGAACAGAGAATGGCAAGAGTTTTGGCAAAATCTCCCACAGTTAAAATGTGGTATTCTTCTATCTATGAGTTCATTCATTGCATCTAGTCCTTAAACTAATTATTTATTAAATAGAAAAAGTTCTAAACAACAAGTTTAAAAATAAGTCTTCAGAAATAGTTAAAATATATTTAAAAGTCATAGAATTGCCAAATTTTATATTGGGAAATAGTTCATCCTCTCACATAGGATAGAAGCCCCTTATAGAGAGAGCAGATGAAACATATGTTTGAAAGACCTATGGTCTACAAAGGCAGCTCTTTCGATTTGGATGAAAGCTAATTATATAAAGAGTTCTGTGGAAGGAACCAGAAGCTGTTTCTTTATAGTTTCACTTATTGGTTCTGGTCTGGCCTTTTAAGATGATATAAAGAAAAGATGTATGCTATCTTTACCGTCCCTCCCCATAAGATGTCCAGGATAAATCACTTAAATCTTTAAATCATTTTTTAATGGCTTGTAGATACCTAACCATTTTAGTTCTCAGGTTGTACTCTGATGAACAGTATTCTTCATAAAAAAGAACGCTTATAATTAAATATTGGTGGAAGTTTCTGTGTGTTTGTAACAATCTAACATGTGATGTTCCACTTGAGAAAGTGAATTATTTCACACACTAAGTAGTAGGGTAATAACATATCAGAACTCTGTTGGTGTAGAATGCATCATAACTATGATGTTTATTTTCTCTAAAATCACATTCTTCTCATGTTAAAAAATATACACTCTGTAACAAATCAATTCCACTTCTAGGATTGTAACCAAGGAATTAATCTAAACTATCAAATTAAAATATTATGCACAAAGAGCAGAATTTTGATATGAAATATCACAAATATATATGGACATAAACTAATTATCCAGTGATAGAAAATATTACAATAAACACATTCATGGAATGGAAATTTATTCTTTGGATATTATGCATCCATAAGAATTATTATGTAACATGAAAACAATAATGATGTGATAATAAAAAACAGAAAAATATGCATGATATATATATATATATATATATATATATATATATATATATATATATAAATGTGTGTGTGTGATGGGTACATATACACTATTCATTCCAAAGATACTGCAAATGAAAAATCAAAAGTAGAGTTATCTTTGTTTGGTATACTATTTCATTTTTTTCCCTTCTACTTTTATACATTTTCCCAATTTCTATAATTACCAAATATTTACTTAAATAAAAATGAAAGATCTCCAATCAATTTTTGTTTTTAACTATTAGGTTTTCCTATGTGGAACAAAATTTTTTTTCAAGTGATTTGATGAACAAATTCCCATTCTCCCTGTGTCACCCCACTAGGTAGTTTTTGGTTTCATTCTGAATCTTTAAGGTTCATGTACTGGAGAACAGGACAGCCATACCACTTGCCCTGGTACCCATACATTCTTGTCATGATGGAAAATTGATCTATTTGGGCTTGCAAAGTATCTCTTAAAACTCATGTGTTCTGCCACTTTATTTCTTCATGGAGAAAAGGGGAGATGAGAGAGTGATTGATTGAGGGGAGAGGGATTGGATAGAGAAAGGCAGAGTGTGTGGTAAAATGGACAAAGAGAAAGCTGATTCCAACAGCTGCTTTGCTTATCTGAAAGTTTTAACTTGACTCTTGCTCACATCCCAGGTGACCAGCTAATAAAAATAATTTAAGCTTTAACAAAACAAGGGTAATTTATAATGTGAAAACTGTAGTCTGGCACTTGTATCAGCACCAGAAACAAGGTTTCTGAAAATTCCTTAGGGGAATGAAACTACCAGGGACACACAATTTAATAACAACCTTCTTTCCACTCAACCACCCCATCCCAGCCCCCCACCCCCTCCTGCCTACTCAACATCAACATCAAAGCCTTGAAGGAAACTTAAAAAATTCTGTTTCACTGTTGGATTTTTCGTATCGTTTTTATTTTATTTATTTTAAAAGATTTTATTTATATATTTGACAGAGAAAGAGACAGCGAGAGAGGGAACACAAGCAGGGGGAGTGGGAGAGGGAGAAGCAGGCTTCCCACTGAGCAGGGATCCCGATGCGGGACTCAATCCCAGGACCCTGGGATCATGACCTGAGCCGAAGGCAGACGCTTAACGACTGAGCCACCCAGGCGTCCCTTTCATATCATTTTAAAGCAACCCTAAAATTATATAATTTTGCTTCTTTACATGGAAATATTTTAAAATTCAGGACAGTATTGTTTTCAGTAATATTATTGCTACCACAAATCTATAATTACTCACGAGACCCAGTTTAAACAGAAGTAATTCCATTTTTGAACTAGAATGTCTATTGTATACTTCAAAATGATACCTTTCTTGGAAACAGGGCCTCTGGAAATGGAAATGTCTCACAAAAAGGGTAGATTTTAATTTTTTTCATCCCCATTGAATTAGAGCAGAAACTAATTTGCTAAATGGAAAGCTACTGTCATACAACATATTGCATAAAATGAATATACACATGGAGATTAATAAAAAAAAGCACAGCATCAACTTCATAGCAGTGGCATGCTTAAAATGAACTTACATTTTTATCCTGCTGGAGGATACGCAGATTGTTTTGTTTTAATGGCTTCCAGCCATCTCCATTATATAGCATAAAGATTCAAAGGGGAAAGCAGATTTTAGTCCTCAGAACAACATCTACAAGGAAGGGGTTTAAGAATGCTGATTAAGCAAATGTTGTCGGGTTAGTCTGTCTACTTCACATTTGTGTTTAAGTCATTGTGGAACAAATATTTAACTATTGGAGTGATTGTCTGGACATAATCAAAAGCCTGGATGAATCCTGGGCACCTCTGAGAATACATTTTAAATGACAGGAAGAGCTTGTTTAAAAGAATCCCTTGCTAAGGGAGAAATTAAGTGGTATTGGATGGCAATAAGTTAACCAATCATTAAAAACTCAGAATCAGTTAAGTTCTTGGAGGCATATGGGCTTTCACCGTGACAGACAAATGTAGAGTGAGAAACAGATGATCAAGCATGATTCTGTCACATACCTACTGTGTTACCTACATTAAATCATTTAACTTTCTGACCCTCAGTTTCCTCATTAATGAAACGGAAATCATAATAATAATTGTCTTGTCTAATTCATGGGGCTGTTCTTAATATCAAATGAGATAATGAGTATAAAAGCATTTCACACCTTTAAACAATAGGGAAAATTTATTCACTATATTAAGGGTGAATTCATGTGCATTTGTGCAGTATTCTTTACAGATATTTGATAAAAAATAAGAAGACTGGAATTCTGATTTGGAGTTGGAACAACTTGGTTCATACCCAAGCATTGACAATAACTAGTTCTATTACAAGAAGCAAGTTAGTAAATTTAAGCCTCCATTTTATATATCTATCATGAACTTAGTAATACTTGCCTATTAGAGGACCTGAAGATCAAATGATGTCATATAAATAAAAACATTGTAACATTACTATTATATTTTCATTACCTTTCAAAAATTCCCTTTGATGATCAAAGAGATAATTTCTACCCAATAGACCTCTCTTCTTTATTGAAATTCTTCTCCATGCAAATTAATTCTCTTTGGAAGCTGTAAATCTTCTACCTGGAACTTTGTGCTTTATTTATATGTGGTAGCAGAATAATTTTTAGATGATTTTACCAAATTCCCAAGGAAAATTTAAGAAAACACAGTAACTGACGAAATTATTATGTTAATGGACTATAAAGATAAAATTAGCAGAGTAGAAAAACCTATGGAAACAGCATGTTCCTGGGATGCCAACTCCCAAATAGCTTAATGCAAGAGCCCTGGGAGTAAGGTGAACTGGGTTCTAGCTTGGATTTGACACCAATTCACGGGGACTTGTTTTTTTCCTTTATGTAAACTGAGGGACTTAGAGTAAATAGTACATGGGACCTTTCCTGCTTTGATGTTTTGTTTAATTATTAAAGTTTAAGCAGTGTGTGGATACTTAGGGGTAAAAGGGCTCTGAATTTACTTTTCAAAACTGCTTGGAACGTTACAGCTTTCTACGTAATAATGTCCTCATGGTAAGAAAAAGCTCCTATGGGTTCCAAAGAAGTCTTACTTTGTTCTGGAAAGTAACCTAAGTTCTTGCAGAATATGATTCAAGAAGGCATGAATTAGTGAAGATAAAGCAGGAGTCCTCAACTTTACATTTTTTGGAATGGGAAAGTTCTATTTTATGGTGTTTGTTATAAATTATTTCAAATCTTTGAGAGCAAAATATGTATGTGCAAATGTATCTAAAGTTAGGTATTACTTAAAAATGCAGTTGCAGGCATACAAGGGTGAAACTCAGCAAGTACTTCCTATTTCTTCTTGATATTATAAAAAGGGTAAAATGCTGGATTTCTTAAGGCACATAAGTCTGTCAGAAATATTTTAAAACAAAATCTGTTAAGTGAAAATTTTGTAAAATAAACGAACATTTCTGTATTTTACAATTTTTAAGTACCTTCAAATATAGTTTATTTTTAAAATCTAAACTTTAACTCAATATCTTTTACCTGATTTGATTTATCCCAAAGAACTAAAGCCCGGTTAGTGATACTGATTTTTAGAGATAACGTTATGAGCTGAACTATAATTTTCCAAAAAAAAAAATTAGTGTTTTTATTCATAATATGAAATAGTTTATTATTATATAATGAGTGTCTTGGCCATTCAGAATTCAACATTCAAACTCCCAGACCCTTTACTTAAAGTTGGATCACTTAATATGCAACAATATACTATTACTTCTGTTTCTGCATAGTTTACAGGAAAAGACAATGATGTCCTTAGGTGCCTAATTTAGGTAAACATTTCAAATTTCAGACCTACATATTGGCTATAAATAATATGTGAGACCGACAATTTCAAAAAAAAGGTAAATTTTCTGAGTTAATACTTACATATTCAATTTCAAATCCTGCCTTTTGGGAAAATGTGTGTCATAATATGTTATAAAAAAGTATTAGTCAGGTATTATGGTGAGGGAATACACAAGAAATTATACTCTTTCCTCTAGTACTTTTATCTTCTCATTAGATATGGCATCTAGAATAAAACCATGTTTGTGGCATCATTTAAAACTTAGACATAAATCACCCTAAGGTTGTCTTACCTATAGGTAATATTTTTTAGTGTATAAACATGTTCTGCTTAAAAAAAATCTGATGATCTCAAATTCTAATAGGATAACTGGAAAAAGATATTTGTCAGTGTTAAAGTTATTTTTTTCTATTCAGGATATTTCTAGAATTGCTCTCACTTACCGTGTAAAAAAAAAATAAAGAAATTCTAGCAACTTAAACAATCTATTGGTATTGTTCCATTCTACTCATTTCTAATTTCCTTCAGCCTTACTGTCCAGGAAAAACATGAGGCACACCGCTAGGTAGAAGTCCCCCCAAAAACTTGAAGTGTGAGTCTTCCCTACCAAATAGCAAACTTCCAAACACTGGAATAATAAAAACAATAATAACAGAAACCCATTAATCACTGTTCATTGAAGTCTGTGGGAAATAACGTCACAGAAAAGATTGCCTTATGTTGGATTCCTCATAAATACTGAAAAAAAAAGTATTGAAATTTTATGAATTTAAGCAGTTGTTTTTGCTCAATGTCTCCTTGAAATGAATAATTCTTTCTTTCTCTCTGTATGTATACACACACACACACACACACACTCTCATACACACACATATACAGATTACTAGGCAAATACTTTGACAACTGACATAGAAAATTACAGGATAAAACATTCGATTCAGAATGTGTGGACATTGGTTACATGCTTATTGAGATATAATAATGGTATTGCCATCTAAAAATTTAAAGGTTGCATTCTCTTAGTTCATGATAAGACAAGTTCTTGGCTATATGCAAGACCACTCAACTCTAGGCACCGAACTCCTTCCATGAGGTTTTTTGACAAAAGAAGTGCTTTTGGTAAGTGACCCTCCTGTCCCCACAGCCTTCTAAGGAGAAGGGCAAATGGAAAGAGGATCTTAATGCCAATGTTCTACATAATCCATTTAAATCAAGACCCACACATTGAGTTTAGATCTTTGTCTTTTTGGAAGTCTTATGCTGTTCCGTGGTATAGAAAACTGTTATCGGGTATCATGGGGAATGAATATGCCATCAACTATGTTCTGTTCCTTCTGACACTCTGAACTTCTTGATAATTAAGATATAAGGAAACAAATGCCTTCAATATGATCATTGGAAATCAAATTCTTAATTCTCTTTTGAAAACTGATGAGTCATTATGTTGAATTGTCTCAGTGGAATAAGGGCCTTTTACCATGATCTTCTTTGGATTACTTAATCATATCATCTCTTAACAATCTAACACTGCTTGCTTTAGGAATTTCGTAGTAGGCTTAATAATACAACACAAGGATTAATCAGATAAACTCTTTAGGATATTTTTAAAATCATTGTGAATAAGATAAAATTCATTTGAGTTGCAAAATAGTCTCTTTTAATTCTAATTGAACAAGTGTTATATATTAATTATTACTCATTTAATTTCATTTCATCAGCTTATTACATGGTTTAATTCCATTATAGTCCATTCTATTTGCATTTACATTTTATCCTTTACTGTATATTCAGTTCAGGACTAGATATAATAGTGGTCTTGCTATTAATTTTATTTTGCCTCAGGTGATTGGTATGCCAATCGATGGTTACCTAATTAACATTCGTTTCCTCTAGCCCTGGACTGGATCTTGAATGGGCAAGTCTGACAGGGCTAGTATTATTGAAAGAGAGGCTCGCTCAGATCATGTTTGAAATACAGCCAGCTTCTTCTTTCTTTTCTTTCTTTCTCTCTCTCTGTCCTTTTATTTTTATCCTCTTTGCTAAATATGAATAAAAAGACACATTCCCCAGTGCCTGTGGGCAACCATATTATTATATCAAGGGAAGCAAAATTTACACTTAGAAGGTAATTTGTGATATTGTTGGAGGCAATAAAAGATATATTAAAAATGATTAACAATGCTATAAGAAATAAAAGAAATACAAGCATGTTTGTTAGTTACGTAAGAATTTGTGTCATGTGGAGGCTTGGAATTGCTTCCTAAAACATACATGTAATTTGAATATCTAATTGAATGGATAAAAAGAGAGCTAAATCAATCCTAGAAAAATGGAGGATGAAAATGGGATGCAGACTACAGAACAGAATGAAGATGGTGAGGAAACTGGTTTGGTTCAAGCCATGTCTTTGTGTTGAAGAGCTTAGACTTACTAAGAGAGAGTGCAAATAATAGCAGCCTTCTGAATTCCTGACTTTATACTTGGTGAATATTAAGTCAACTCCTAGTGCCCCTCTTGTTGGGAACTGGTGTTGGAGGATGGCGTGGGGGGAGTATGTCAGTTGTGTTTCTGTAGGACTTTAAGGAATCATCTCTCTTCCAGCCCATAGAGTCCTGGTAGGATTGTGATCATTGAAATCTGCCAAAAGCCATAGTAATGAGCATATCGCTGAGGTTATACCAATTATTGCTCTGAATTATTTTGGACACAGTATGGTTCCAATGATAGCATGTATTTTGATCAGAGAAAGGGCAAGGAAGTATTTTTCAACGATTGATATGTAGACACTAGAAGAAAGAGCTACTCTTTCCAGAAAAATAAAGTTATGGTTCCGCCAGGGTCCATCTTGCTTACCATATGGTGAGAGCCAGCCTGCAGAGGAAAGCCAGGCAAAGCCAGAGAACAGGAGGTGGAGAAAATTAGGCAGTCTGTGCTCACATTTGAGTTCCTATGTTCAACAGTGCCAAGAGACAGCGGGTTTTACTTTGACTTCCCAGTTATGTGAAGCCATATATTCCCTTCCAGTTTAAGCCAATTTGCCTTGGGAGTCCAGCACTTACAACCAACAGAATCTTGACTGGTACTGTTATTCAGTCACTGGGAAGAGGACTGAGATATCCACAGAAGCACTAACACTAATCATCATCAGACAGTACTTTTATTTTTATTCATATATTATTAATATTCCACAAATAACAATATCATTTCAAGAGGGTTTGGTGGACATGACCTGGTTTAAGGTAATCAATTTCATGTCACTTGGAATGCCTTTGATACAATGGTGTAAAAATAAAGGAACCAAACGGCTGTAATGCAGGAGCTCCCCATTTTGCTAATCTAATAAATAAATACATGATAAAGTGGTCAATTTACATAACTGTCTTCAGTCTTACATTGTCCCTTGAGAGACTGTATTTTTAATAAAGATTTAGGTTTAAGAAATGAAAATATCACCTTTTAAAAAGAAAGATATGCCAGAAACACAGATATGAGCCTATGCAGGTTGTTATATAAAATCGAGTTCTACCTCCCCTCCTCACCTCTTGGCTCTGTATAACACTATAAACACACCAGATGATTTCAACGAGTTCACTGGGTAGGTGGAAAACACCAGCCAGTGTGGCTATTTGGCATCAAATAAACAAAATGACTGTTGATGGGACAACCTTTTCTCTTTTGAATAAGTAGTTGTGTCATTAACCTAATAGCTAAATAAAAGATGAGGCAATTTCCAATGACAAGAAAATATAAAACTCCACACTGGAAGGTTATATCTCTTACAAGATGGAGTTTTGGCTCCAAAAGACCTGGACATCAGGTGTGCTATGTGTAATGTGTATGTGTTTATAAGAACAAATCTCACACTCTATACTTCTTACTGACGTGCAAACATGTACATAATAGCTGAAGAAACATTTAAATCCAAGCTGGAAAAAAGCCTCCTCATCGCTAATGTACATTTAAACTACCCAGTCCCCGTGTTGTTGTAATCACAATGCAATTTGATACCAAGTGTGGAAAGATGTACTTTGGGGGATGGGGGTTTGAGAGCTGTCAGGGGACTTGCTCCTTTGGCAGTGATTAACAGTTTGGTAATGAGGGTCTGTTGTGTGGGGGTGAGAATCCAAACACTGTGTCAAATGGTTAGCTGCTCTTTTAGTGACCCCAAAGTACGCAGCAGTCCTGGAGCTGAGAGAGAGGCAAAGAGAGAAAGAGAGAGCTAGAAGAGCATGACAAAGATTCCAAAATCCTTATTTTTTTACAGAGACAGAAGATTCTTCTCTACTGTGATTAGTCCACAACCCCCACACCCTATCCTTCCAAAAAGACATTCTGGTAGCGTTATCTGATAATAATAACAAAATAACCCAAACAAACAAAACTGAAGAAATTTAGGGCTACAGGTTTAGAAGTTGTTGAGTCCATTAGCAAAATGTTTTTTTTTTTTCACTGAAAAAATTAAACTTGAAAAGAAATACCTTTTTTAAATGTGGTTTTAAAAATAGCTTCACAATAAATTCAACTCTTATGTAAACTTTCTCATTTACTTGTTAGTTTTACGCCTTAAGAAGTGATCTTTTTACTCAGCTTTGTATAAAATAAAGTAAAAAAGAAACTAACTCTTCAGAGAAATCTGAAGGGAAAAAAGCTAACTGCAAGGTTCAGTGTCTTTATATTTATTGGCTTGAGGTCAATCTGTTATGAGATGTCTTGGATATTGTGTCTGTAATGGCTGTGTTTTTTTTTTCTTAGCTACATATCCAGAGCTGTGTTATTCATAGGGAGACAGAAATACTTGGGCATGAATTCTATACCTGTCAATTAGTGTGATCTGGGGAAGTTACTTAATCTTGGTTTCCAGTAATAATATTATAATAATACCTTCCTCTTACAGTTATTGTAAAGATTGAATAAGATAATACAATGTCTGATACATAAGGAATCATGAATAGATACCAGAACCATTTCTTTCTCCACTTTTGTCCTATTCAACCTAACATAGCTTTATGATTATTATCAATTTGGTTAATTTTGAGGTGAAATGTATGTTTTCAAGATATATTATCTTTTATTATGATGTTGCACAGTTTACTTACAACTGTATTTTGATGTATTTCAAATTTTAATTTAACAATGAACACATTAGTTAATTTCAGCCTCAGCAACAACAACAACAAAAAACAAAACAAAAAAATAATTTGAGGGCTACATATCTCAGTCATCACGTTTCTTTTGTTAAAACACTTGTCTGTAAACAAAGTTTAGTGTGCATTTCAACTTAACATAAAATGTTAATGAATAAAGTACAAGACTCACATGGATATGTAAACCCCAGAAAATGTCCAAAGTGGATTTTGGCTAAAATCATCTGGACAGTTGCCTCTGTAATACAAAGCCAAAGCAAAGAGACGGTGGGCCAAAGGAAGCCTAAGTACATAAACATGAAACTACTGAACTCTGAGGAAATTAGCGAATGAGTTAAATACTGATCCGGGAGCTCTGTCCATTTTTATCAGGGGGATATTCTACTGCTGTAAGCAGGCATCTGGTTTTCATGTTTTTCAGAAAAGTCCCAGGCTAGTGGGGGATGTTAATAACGAGGGAGGCGAGACACATGTAGGGGCAGAGGATATATGGGAAATTTCTGTACCTTCTCAATTTTGCTGTGAACCTAAAATTGCTCTAAAAGATAAAATCTTAATTTAAAAAAAAAAGTCTAAAAGTATGAAGAATGGAAGACAAGCATATCCATATTTAAATGTTGGTTTCCTTTCCCCTTTATAAAATGTTCTTCTAAGAATTAATGAAAGCTTATTAAATTTTATGTAAATTAGAATTTTCCTAAGGTGGAGTAAATAAACCTCATCTTGAAAAGGAAGTTTAAATTTCTTTTTGTAGTAAGTAGATTTTTTTTGGTTTGCTCTTTAAACTGAGGTTTTTAATAGATCCTTTGGTCTGTACATAGAAAGCAGGAGATCTATGATGAGAAAACATTTCATTTTTGTTTTTGTCTTCCTCTGACGCAAATTTAGCATTTTCTGGAATTGTGAATGTGGTATATCGTAGCTCTCTTCATGGACTATTACAGTTGCTGCAGACATCTTGAAATACCATGTGTGGTCATCATCACTTTGAAGTTATGGTAGTTATTAGACTGCCAATGATGTCCACAGCAAAAATAAGGATATAGATCCTTGCAGTAAGCCCATGAATTTGCATCTGTTTCAATTCATGAAATATGTGTAAACTTGGTGGATGTATTGGGTTGGTAAAAGAAGGGACTTTCTCAGGGCACCTGGGTGGCTCAGTCGTTAAGTGTCTGCCTTTGACTCAGGTCATGATCTCGGGGTCCTGGGATCGAGCCCTACATCGGGCTCCCTGCGTTGCGCTCCCTGCTCGGCGGGAAGCCTGCTTCTCCCTCTCCCGCTCCCCCTGCCTATGTTCCCTCTCTAGCTGTCTCTCTCTCTGTGTCAGATAAATAGATAAAATCTTAAAAAAAAAAAAAAGGAGTTTCTCTGTTTCTTCCCCAACATATTCTAGTCTAACAATTTTCCAACTCATTCATATTGCCCTCTATATAGCAATATATTTCAGTCACAAAGTAAAGATCATGAGGCTAACGTCTATTTCTTCATTTAAGGCCCTAATAACATCTCAAATAGTCTTAGCATAGAGTTTGCTTATAGAGTAATGATAACAGGTTCCCTAGGCATATCTGCAAATTGAATCTCTTCCTTTAAAACCCTTCTTTCCTATGTAGTACACTCCAGCCTGCCAATCAACATTTGGAAAAAAAGATTGCAGAAATTTAAGCAATAATATCAAACCTCAGTTATCTTCGTTCTGTATAAGAGAAGATGATAAAGAGAAACTTTGTCTTAGACTAACTGTGTCAAGTGGATAAAAGTTCATAAATGAGATTATCCCAGTGAGAGTAAGTATTGAACAAAGTGTTATCCCTTAAAATTAAAAAAAAAACAACAACAAAAAACCACTGTCACATTGAAGAAAAACCGCCCCCCCAATCGTTCAGTAACTACTGAGTTAAACGTGTTACAATTTTAATCACAAAAATAGTATTTTAGCATTGACTGCTGTAGTGTTGATAAATATATTTTCAAATGCAACCGCCAACTAATTAGGAGCGCAAATACCCAATAAATGTACCATGGCCATCACATTGCGGGTAAAGTGCTTTCAGAACTTCAGCAGTGGAAAGAAACATCATTTTCATTAATGAATTCTTGATAGTGCTTCCATTTTAGTTGGGAGTGTTGTTTGCTGTGGAATGAAGAGAATGACTGAGAACATCAAGACTGACTTCATTTCTGAATAAGTAGCAAGTCACTGAAACACTCATCTGTAATGAGGAGATTGGTCCCATCAAAGAATTAAAACTCCAAAATTATATTATTTCTGTGACATTCAAATAGAGGTACCCAAAAATCTTTGTCAGAAATCACCCTCCCCATGAAGTATTTTGATTTAAAAAAATCAAAAGCAACTAATATAGAAATCGATTTTTCAATCTTATATAGGATGTTCAATCTTACTCAACATTATATGACCTTTCCCTTACATTTGGGGAGGTAAAATTTTTTTCCCTTCAAGGCAACTTTTTGTTCAGGAAAGGCTGACAGGCAGAGTGGTAAAACTAATGCTGTTTCTTGTCCTTCTCTAGAGACCAGTTTGTGAACCTTTGAGATTGGACCTGAAGCAATTTCATTTTCTCCATTAAATGTGGAGAAGAAAGCATGGCAGGAAACATGGCTGGTATTTGTGTTTCTATTTCAAGCCACCTAATACTATGACTTTGTATAAACAATTTTTCCCTATTTGTTCTGAGTCAGGTCTTTGGAAAAGAAATATGCATGATCAGGTGGTTAGTTCTGGGATATAGAACTAGAATAAAAGAGGCAGATTAAAAACCAATAGTCATTTAAGTGAGTTTAGAACACTGACTTACTGTGATACAGCCTTTTAGATCTGACTTGTCTGAGTTCCTAACCCTGAAAATACTGATTGCCACAAATTCTATAAATCAAAGAAATTCCATAGCTTTGTGTTTCTGCTCATCATATCATTGAGGATATGACATCCACAAAGAAAATAAACAAACAAAAAGAAGTTATGATGTGGAATATTCATGAAGAGCAATGTGCAGGGCTGCATTTTCAAATGCATTGTTCTGTTAAGGGGGAATTCTGATGCCTTGAAAAAAATCAGGTATCATCCTGCAATTAGAGTGCCATGAAATATGTATTTAATAACTTGCTGATGCTATAAATAATGCAGCAGCTCATTCATTCATTCATTCATTCATTTATTCATTCATTCATGAGAGCTTATCATGGACCCTAGGTTCTGGGATACAGAGATGAACAAGATAAGCAAAATCTCTGCCCTCCCAGACCTTACACTGCAGAAGCAAATGACAGGCATAAATTAATAAATATTTATTATAATGACAGGTAATGATAAGTGCAATGAAAAAAGTAAAGCACCCCAGGAGAATAGAGATTGAACATGTACACAAATGAGTGGAGGAAGTAAACCAAATGGTGGAGGAGGGAACATTTTGAGTAGAGATGAACAAAGGCAGAGAGATGAGGGAGGGATCCATGGGGAAATCAGGGAGTGAGAGAGGAGGAATTCCAGCAAGAAACATGAAAGCATGTGAAGTTTCTGATGCCTGTTCAAAGAAAGGTCAGTGTGTCTAGAGAAAGAACAGGCAGAGCAAATGGAGTAGGGTAGGAGATAGGGCTGAGAAAAGGAAGGGCAGGCCAATTGGAGTCTTTTAGGCCATCTTGAGGTGTTTGGTCTTATTCTAAATGTGATGGGTTACCAAAAGATGGTTTTGAAGAGGGAATTAGTATTGTAGCATTCATGTTTTATTTATTTTTTAAAATTTTATTTTAATTCCAGTATAGTTAGTATACAAGGTTATATTAGTTTCAGGTGTAAAACAGTGATTCAACAATTCCATACATTACTCAGTGCTCATCAGGACAAGTGCACTCCTTAATCCCCATCTCCTATTTCACCCACCCACCTCCCTTCTGATAACTATCAGTTTGTTCTCTGTAGTCAAGAGTCTGTTTCTTGATTTGTCTCTCTCTCTTTTTCCTTTGCTTGTTTGTTTTGTTTCTTAAATTCCACTTATGAGTGAAATCATATGATTTCATTTGTTTTTCTCTGACTGGCTTATTTTGGTTAACATTATACTCTTTAGCTCCATCCATGTCTTTGCAAATGGCAGGATTTCATTCTTTTTTATGGCTGAATAATATTCCAGGGTGTGTGTGTGTGTGTGTGTGTGTGTGTGTGTTGTATATATCTTGTATATATCACATCTTATTTTTCCATTCATCTATTGATGGACCCTTGGGCTGCTTCCATATTTTATTACTATAAGTAATGCTGCTATAAACACGGGGGTGTATGTATCTCTTTGAATTAGTGGCTTTGTATTTTTGAGGTAAATATCCAGTAGTGCAATTACTAGATCATAGAGTAGTTCTATTTTTAACATTTTGAGGAAACTCCACAGTGTTTTCCATAGTGACTGCACCAGTTTGCATTCCCACCAATAATACACGGGGGTTCCTTTTGCTCCACATCCTCGCTAACACTTGCTGTTTCTTATGTTTTTTATATTAGCCGTTCTGAGTAAAATGTGAGGTGATATCTCATTGTAGTTTTAATTTGCATTTCCCTGATGATGAATGATGTTGAGTATCTTTTCATGTGTCTGTTGGCCATCTGGATGTTTTTTTGGAGAAATGTCTGTTCATGTCTATTGCCCAATTTTAATTGGATGATTTGCTTTTTGGGTGTTGAGTTGTCTCAGTTCTTTATATATTTTGGATACTAACCCTTTATTGGATATGTCATTTGCAAATATCTTCTCCCATTCCATAGGTTGCCTTTTAGTATTGTTGATTATTTCCTTCACTGTAAAAAAGCTTTATATTTTGATGTAGTCCCAATAGTTTATTTTTGTTTTTATTTCCATTGCCATTATTGGATATTTAACCAAAGGAAATGAAAACACTAATTTGAAAAGACATATGCACTCTCCTATGTTTATTTTAGCAGGAAGCAGTGGTGAGGAGAGGTAGCAAAAGGATGTCAAAAATGTGTCAGAAAAGTTTTGGGGTTTTAGTACAAGACAACACATAACTGAGATCCCCCATGAGGCAGTGTGATGTCATGGAAACAAAATTTTCAGAGCAAGACACACTCTTCTATGAAGCACTTGAATTTGGGCAGATGTGAAGCTTTTGACCTCTGTGGAAAGTGACAATAACAATAAATTCCTTGCCAGTCTGTTATGAGGTGTAAATAAGTTAACATAGTTCAAGTGCCTAACACTGTACTTTCCACATAGTTGGTTAGCTCCCCATCCAGCTGAATGGTTAACAGTAAGCTTCCTTCTATAGCACCAAACTTGTTTAATAGTGGACAGTTCTATAGCTATTCTCATGCTCACAAAATGCAATGAATACTAGATCTTGGTTATATGATTTACCCACTCTGTACGGGTGTTGGGGGGATTAATTAATTAATGCTTGTAAGGCACTTTATGATTCACAGGTCAAAGGCACTAGTGAATGCAAAGTTCCCTTATTAAATTTTACCACCTGCAGACTCTACTGCTTTCCCTCAGAAACACTGTGTGAGAGAAGAAATGCCTTTCAGGAAAGCAAATTTTCTCATGGTTTTCTTCTGCCACCACTGGAAGAAAAATGCAGTATTTCAATGAGAAATATTACCACATTGTTTGTTCTTGAGCGATTTCCAGAAGAAATACCACAAAAATGCTTTTCTTTGAGGGTATTCAGACAATTTCCTATAAATTGAATATATAGCAACACAGCTATATATGGGTAATATATAGTCTGGGTTTTTTGTTGTTCTTATTGCTCTAGAAAGGGTGCCATGTGGAAATCCAAGGAATTCCTTTATTTGGTAGAGAATAGAGAGTGATCAGTCAGCTAACACGAAAGCAAATTCCTTTTAAATTTCCTCTTATCTCCAGCTTCTTTTTTGTGAAAGATGGGGAAAACCATACCACCCCTTCCGTTTGTTGGGAGGATTAGTACAAGGTGAATTTTTTTTATAGAGACTGCCCCCAAACTGATAGTAATGTTGCTGCTGCTGAATATGAAATAATATGGTTATTCAGGAGTTTATAATTTATGTAGGGCAACAAAACAAACCCAAAAGCTGATTTTAAAAATTAGGCATTATGTAAGTGAACATACTGTAAAATATTAAATTAATTTCATGGCTATGATCATAGATTTAAAATTTTGTGATTAGTAATAAATTTTACAAAACCAAATTTTCAACATGCTCACTTCTAGCACTTTTTTGAGGCTGACAGGCAATATCTATTAACTTTATTATAAAATCTGGGTATCTATTTGATATTAGTTGATTGGTTGGATTTTTATTTTGTTATCTTCATTACCACTTCAGTAATCTCTTAATTACTGAATAATAATGGTAACTTATGAAATTATGTTCACTGTCCTCAAAAATGGAGCCTGAATTTCTAACTCCAGCTACCAAATGCACCAAGACTAACTTTTGAATAGTCACTGAAGTAAAACGTCTGGGTTAAATTTCTATTTTATGCTTATCAATGAGAAGTGATACTTCAGGCAGAAGAGACAATGCTCATTCTCCCCAACGAAGAGAACATGAGACATTCCAGGTCTTTCTAGTGCAGTTGGTGATGCCAAGTTACCCAACTTTGGTCTGTTTTCTTTAAATAAGATGGCTGTGCGTGCACACGTGTGTGTATGTGTGTGTGTGTGAGAGAGAGAGAGAGAGATCTCATTTGAGTAATTGATTGGTTACTTGAAAGACTTTCAGCACCTACAGTCAATTAAAAGGGCAAAACACAGGTTTTAACTTCTCCCTGTATTCTTGTTACTGAAAATTTTTCTTCAGAATCTGAAGCTCAAACCTTTTTTTCTCTAACCCAGCCTTGTTAGTGCTGCCACCTACAGGAAGATATGGTGGCAAAACAAGAGGCGTTCATGTGAAACCCTGTAACTAAACCCTATCTCCTTCCTCCTGTCCCTACACTAACCTCTTTCAGCCACTCCTATCAAACCCAAAAAATACATGCACGCATATGCATGCATGCACACATAACACACCCTCTTCCCAAAGTTTTTGCACCCAGGCGTTTAAGTCCAGATTGCGTCTAGTCACTTAACTAGTAAAAGGCAGCATCCTAGATTGCAATTCTCTCCTTTAACCTAGTCACTGTATATTTGTAAGTAAAAACTGATTATCTCTTGTCTGCCGTGTCTGAATTGGATTTCTACATCCACTTTTACTCAGACTGAAATGTCAAGCTGGACACTCATAATTATATAACATGGGAGAAAAAGTTGAGTGACACGGTGAATAAACTATTGGCTTTTTGCCAGAGAGATACAGGTTTCAATCTGACCGACAGCTCTTTACACAATGAATAGTCTTGGTCCTGTCCCTGTGGGAGAGTGGTCTATGTCAGAAAAACTTCTGATTATAATTCAACACAGTAGGCAGTCCTGTTAAGTTGAGAGCTGGGGCTATATTTGCAAAGAGGATTAAATACTTTCCTACTGAGAGAGAGAGAGAAACTTCTTGATAGGGGCTCAATTTATTGGAAAGATTCACACCCGAGTTATTTGTGTCTGTCACAGAGAAGCAACGATGCCCACTTTCAAAACCAAATTACAAATGTCCATATTCATGTTCTTTTCCCTTCATGCAGTTGGTCTGGCTATACTTTTGGTGATGAAGTAGAGCAATTTCCTCAAAACCCTTAGGCCAATATCACCATTAAGAACGTTTAAGTTCCCCAGCTATGCCAAGAGATGCGCCAACATGGTGAATGTGTCAACTCAAATGCCTGTTCAGTCAAATTGCTGGTAACTTCCTGGAGAGCTCTGCGGAGAAGTCTGAGGTAAAGCCAGAGCTTAGCAGGAAATTGTGCCCTGATTAAAATACTGGCTGCCAGAGGTGGGATCTGTGGAGGTGGTCCGTTGTATATTATCCCTATTTTGCCATCTTTGGACTAGGTGTTATAAAAATAGTTTAGAAAGGGTTAGCTCAAAAAATAATTCCCCCACTGAAAAAAAGTCTACAGGAAGTAGAGAAATATTGAAAATGGTGATATAAACTTAAATTTATAACACATTTCCATCATATACAGACAAGAAAGCAACTGTAATTGGCAGGGTGTTGAGTGAAAACAGGATTGTGGGGTTTATCCATTTAGATGGGTTGGGGAAAGCTGGAAGTGGGTGAGTATGGAGCAAGGATATGTTACCACATTTCTATTTAAGCCCTGTTAAGGGATTTGCCAGCACTCTAACGTGGCTCATTTATTCACACTGGCAGACCCCCTTGTAAGACTGCAGCCTGAGACTGGCCTATACTCTGCAAGATTTCCTGTCTGAGTAGCAAATATTTGAGTCTCTGTGCCCCTTTGGTACTGATATCTTGTGGCTACTGATTTGACTTGCCTTTATTTAGACTTCTGATACTTGTCTATCTTCCAGTCACTGGGTTTCTAATCTCTCTTTGTCTTGGCAATATACTCAAGTTTTTAGTATCTTTCCAGTGGTCCAGATGGTGCCCATACTTGCTTCCTATTGCAGAATCTTTATTCTGATGCTTTGCATGGCCCTAGTCCCCTGTACGAGGTCAGTGCAGCGTGTGATAACCTGAGAAAAAAGAGTCTCTCCAGCAAAGGAAAGAGTTCAAGACAGAAGTAGAGACAAAAGTAGGAAAAGGTGGAGGGGTAAATGAGACAATTGGGGTTAGCTAGGAGAACATGGAGAGGACAAACTGAAAGAGCTCAAGGGAAATGATCTGTGTGGTCCCATAAAAAACACAAGCAGACAATTAAGTAATGCTTTGGTCAGATCCATTGTGAGAAATAGAGAATATAAAAAAAAAAATCATTTTCTCAAGGAACTTGGAAACTTGGTGCCTTAATGAACTGTCAAAGGAGATTCTGAGGAAAACAGTGATATAGTGTCAGGGGACAGCGAGGGAAGGGAAAGGAAGGCATGATCGGGGAGCAAAGAGGGAAACCCACAGTCACATTTGGTAATATGCCATATTAATTCTAGGCGGCAATTCCCTGGGGGTCCAACGACTCTTAATACCACCCACTCCTGAGTCTCTAGATGATTATATTTTAGTGGCAATTAAATCAGGGGTGAGTGTGTGTGTGTGTGCGCGCGTGTGTGTTTTAATAAAGTAGGCTTATGTGAAATTGTTTCAGGGAAAAAGCCATCCCCGGAGCAACATGGATTTCATTCCCAGGACCCTTCTTTTCTCCCCCTAAAAAAATAAAATAAAAGACCCTGACCGCAAGATCCAGTTTGAGAATGTCTGGTATAAGGCCTGCTGTTAAGACCTCACACTTTTAGAGACTAATTGGGGTAACTGACGTGCCAGGGAGCAGGAGAACAAATCTCTGATGGCTTTAGTTAAATCATAAATGGGAAGGTGATTCTTAAATTCGCTGTTTCTTGCTTAGTACGTATACACATCAAAGTACCAACATCTTGCCCATTTCTCTAACCATAAATTTCTGAAGGGTCCAAAAGAATCATACTCTCTTAAAACATGCAAACAGTACAGGTATGCATTGATGGATGAAGCACCCAGTAAACAAGAGACACTCCTTAAAATAGCTCTAAAGAGGCCAATTTATGTACTTTTTTAAAGAATTTAAGAGCAATCAAACTAGAGAGGCATCTAGCAGCTGAAATATTTCACAAATGAAAGGTGCATTATAAATGGCTTTTCCATTAAATCAACTTGCAAGAAATAATCTACTACTATTATTGCAGTTCATTTTTGGTTTGGAACTTCTTTTTAAATGACCTGGAAATAGTTATGTACAAGATTTTTCCCTAACAACTCACAGATCTCAACAGACTTGGTATCTTCAACCAGCGGAACAGAGAGTGCAAAAAATTACACTAATTACAGAAAAAAAATCTTCAAAGTTGTTTACACATATTTTCAACTAATCTAAAACTTCCTAGAATGAGATACAGAAAAAATGCTTGGAATAAAATCTGAGGCCATCCACAGTTTGAGAAGAGAGTCCCAAAATTAACACATTATCATTCATCAAATTCTGGGATCCCCACATCAACTACAGAACAACCCTGGCTGCTGGAAGTCACCAAGCCCAACAGAGCCTTGAAGACTCACTAAATGTTTGTCTGGAATCATATCCATGGCAGAATGTAAATACCTTAGGACTTTATTCTCTTAAAAAAAAAAAAGCGTAATATCGGTTAGGTCCCCTTATTACAAAGATGGAATGAACCAGCAGAGAGGAAAAAGTCCCACAACACTCATTAAGAGGAAGGAGAAAGAGCTCATAAAGATAATCTTAGAAAAAGCACAGTTGAACCGCTTTTCACTGAATCGTATAGTTAACAAATGTCACCATATGTAATAAGCTAGACACTTATGGCATTTTGGAGACCACAAAAAGATAAAATCTTTACAAAGCCCAAAGAGGTTGCAATGAATTATTACAATGAATAAGGTAATAATTACAGTGGGCATCTGGTTAGAATTTTAATTGTGGCTAAATAGGAACAGCTTGGGGGAGAGGGGAAGCCTCTAAATCAGAGTAACTTGCCTATTTTTATTGCTCAGACCAAAGTAAAGTCAAAATGAATCTCAAGATTTCAAAATCAAATTTTCTCCTCTCTGTTCCCTCAGAAAAGAGACTGTGTTTGGAACTGTCTTTTGGCCAGTGGAAATTGATAACATTGTTACTTTGAACGGGAATAGTTGAGCTTCCTTTTCTACTCATGGTGACTTATACTGTGAGGATCATCAGATAAGTTAGCTTATTCCCATGCTCAGAGAAGTCCAGAATGGCCTTCAGTGCAATTTAATTACCTGAGCAATTGTTCCAAACTTCTGCTGTTTTCATTGTGATTGCCTGGCCCAAAAGCAGGAAAGACCTGAATCACCCCCATAAGACACTGAATGGAGTTTACAGGGGGTCATAGCCCGGCTCTGTCCCACGCACTAGAGCAGGCATTGGGATCTTTACAAGGTTCTCTTGTTTCTGGTATTTATATCTGTGATTCTAACCACCTGCGTGATGATAATTTCATGCCTCATATTTTACCATCAGCTTTTTGACTTTTGCCATCCACGTATCTCTCCATCTACTGGTTTCTGTAAGCCCTGTTTTTCTGGGTTGACTTCTGTTCACTCGATTTCTGTCTTGGTTTTGCCATTCCTGCCTTCTGGCCAACTAATCTCAATGTCTCTGGTGGGGGACTCCTCCCAGGTTCTCAGAATACTTAGTACAGTAAAACTGTCTGTGGAAGCAAAAGTGCTAGAGGAATTGTCCCTCCAATTTCATAACTCTAAATTGCAGGAGTACACATCAAAATCACTAAATTGACTAGTATTTAGAGAAATTCCCCTTTCAAATCAATTATGTAAGTTTTTTCTGTTTTGGTAATTTACACTTTCCTAATTTAGGCACATCACAGAACATAAAGAAATCATCTCAGCACATCCAGCCTATCTACTCATTATCGGACTCATCATAAAGGTGGCCCAAATTAGAAAACAACCACCCCCACCACAGTAAAACAAAACAAAACAAAACAAAACAAAACTCTTGGTCACAGAGAATGGGAAAAAAAAAATCTGTGATAAGTTTACCACTTAGATTTCTAATAAATACCCAAATTATGATGGAAACTTGCAAAAAGAACTTAGTAGTGCCTCAATATAATTGAAGATTACTTAATCTAAAAAAGTTATCTAAAAAAAGTATAGATAAACTTTTCTCTGTATTAATTAATGGTAAAATCAAGGTTCAAAGTGAAAGCATAGTACAAATGTTTATTATATAATTAATATGTATATTTAGCCTTTCAGGTAAAATTTGCAATGATTTTGTCATGAAATTACTCTAGGTAGAAATTCTATTATATATGGTAGAAGAGAGAGTTGTTTAAAAAGATCTATTATCTACATATTGTTGAAATGTAGCTTCATTATGAAGCCAATGGAGCTTGCATTTTACATGATTATCCTCTGTCTCCTCCCAGTGAGTGATTAATCACACCGCTTCTCACTTCCGTTTCAGAGGACTCTGTGACTATAAACGTCCTTCCCTTTCAAAACAGTAAAAGGTAAAAGACCATCCTTTGTACTTGCTTACAAACTAAATACCAGAATAAATATATTTATATCCACTTGAATTTCTAATGTTTTTAGCCAGCATCATCTTTTCCTGCTATGACCACCATCACCTATATCTGATATTTTGGGACACATCCTAATATATCCCATTTTATCTCTACCTCCAGGTAATACATATTATTACCAAAAAAAAATTTTTTAAGATTTATTGGAATGACTTCCAATGGGTTTTCAGATAAAACATAAATCCTTAACACAGTCTAAAAGCCTATATGCTCTGCCTCATCAAGTCTGTCCAGCCTCATATTGGACCTTTCGGCCCTTGCTTTCTTCACACCAGCTTCTTAGGACTTTTTCTGTTCCTTGGATGCTGAGTTCTTTTTGGCCTCAAGGCTATTGTCTGTGTTGTTCCCTTCAATTGTTCTCTTTTGAAGCCCTTCACAGCACCCCCTCTTATTCCTGATCACTTCTTACTCATTCTGAGTCAGGTTCCTCTGATATATTAGCTCTTCTCTTTAGACAATATAAATACCCAAATTAAAAAGTACTTGAATAATATCTACCACCTCTTCTATAATGTAAGCTCCATAAAGGCAGGGACCATGTTGGTCCTACACAATCCTCTATATTCAGTGCTTAGCATGGTGCCTCATAAGGAGTAACAACTCAACCGATATTTGTTCAATATGGAAATGATCAAATAAAGGAAAGAATTAAAATTATCATCTTCCTATGAATAGAAGAATTGAGATCATCTTCCTATTAATAGAAATATTGCTTTTTCTTAGTGCTTCTACCTTCTTATGTCAAAGTGAAGTAGGGGATGGCTGCAAGAAGAGGGAGCCCATGTCAGAGTAAGGTGGTGATAAATGCTTATTGAAAGAGAAATGGACAAGTGCAAGCATGTAGATGTAGTTTTCTTGCCCCATTTGGTCCTTAAGGGAAATATGAGTGTAGAGGATAAGGCCAAACAAGAGTTTGATCCCAGATTGTGGTGAGAACTTTCAAAAGCTAGGCTATAAACAAGGGGAACTCCTTTTATTTAGGCTAAAATTAAAGCAGGCCAAAAGCTATGATTTCCCTTCTCCTACCTATTCCTTTGGATCCTGGATTTTATTATTCCAGCCAGAAAAGACCAATCAAGAGCACTCAAGCATCAAGAAGCAAACAGAGGAGCCAAAGGCCTAACAGTTTGAGAGCATTTGCCAGAAAGTCTAGATGAAGACAAGGGGCTGGAAGAGAACCTTCTGGTTGGTAACTAAACCTTGAGAATCCATTGCTCTAGTCCTCTGGTAATTTTAGAGAATAAAGGTCTAATTAATATCCATTTTCATAGGACTCTCCAAAAGTACATATGGCTATTTTTTAATCACTCATAATATGTGAAGGAATAAGAACATTCCTAATACTTTTAAATTCTATACTACTATATATATTCTTTTTTTCTATATTATGAGAATTCAGGTTCCATCATTCAATGAATATATACTGAATTCCTCTTTTGTCCTAGACCCCCAGCTGTGGATACCGGCCAGCTGTAACTAAGACAGTGTCCAGCTTTTGTGACAGAATGCAGCTTATCTTTCAGGGATGGAGACAGAGTTAAACCATTATCAGGAAGTAACAAGTACTAAGAGACAACAAAGGTATGTTAAAAAGGGTAAATATAACCAGAGGTAACTGTGTGTAGGATTCTAATCAAAGGACTCAGGAAAGAACTCCCAGAAAGATGATGTTTGAGCATAGACCTGAAGGAAATGAGGAAGCAAGCTGGGGGAAAACCTGGGTCAATGGCCTTCCAGGGAGAGGGAAGGGGGAGTAGCTGGGCCCCGGAGCAAGCACAAACCTGGTGTATTCAAGGCTCGTCCAGGAGGCCAGCGGAGGTGAAGTGGAGTAAGGGGTAGTATGTAGGAGACAATATTGAGGAGTTAACCAGAGACAGGATCGCACCCAATCCTGTAGGCTTACAGATTTTATCTAAATGTGCTGCAGAGTCATTGGACAGTTTATACAAGGGAAGTGACATGCACTGAATTATCTTTTTTGAGGTTTTCTCCAGCTCCAGAGAGAAGAATGTACTGACAGGGAGTAAAAGCAGGAGCAGAGCTGTTAGGAGACTACTGCAGAGGCATCAGGAATATCGCCTTGGTTTCTGGCCTGAGCACCTGGTGAATGGTATTGCTTTGTACAGAGTTAGAAACATTGACATTGGTCTGGGTGGGAATTCAAGGACTCTATTTTGAATGTGTTAACTTTGAGACACCTGTTAGACACCCAAGGGGACATGCCTAGTAGGTAGTTGATTATATGAGGTAGGAGTTCAGGGAGAACTCAGAAAAGAAGATATAAATTTAGGAATTATCAGCATATAGATGGTATTTAAAACCATAAATCTGGATGAGATCCCTTAGGGAATGACTATAAAGAAAACTTAGTTTTTTAAGGAGTGAGCTACGGGTACTCCAATACCAAACTTGCAATGTGTACAGCCCCTGAGGCTAAGAAAAGGTAACATATCAAAAAGGACAGATCAACCATGTAAATCTACTATGTCAAATGTTCCCAAGAAGTCAAGGAAGAAAAGATTGAAAATTGACCATTGGATTTAATAAAATGGAAGCTGGTGAACTTAACAAGATTGATTTTGGGGAATGAAGGGCTGTAAATATGTCCTGCTTTCGCTCCTCAGGCAATTTTGAGGTGCTTTCTATAAGGCTCTTCAGAGGATTCTTGGTAAGATAGAGTCCCAGTGGTGAACAGCTAATTAACAAGCCACAATTTGCCTTTCCCTCCTGCCCTGTTTCACTTCTATCGGCCCTCCACTCCTGTTCCTTGGGGTCATTTGCCAATAAGCTACCTAAGCAAAAGCCCCTGTCTCAGACTCTGCTTTCCAGGGAACCCACACTAAATCATTGTGATGTTGGGCACCTGGGTGGCTCAGTCATTAAGCGTCTGCCTTCGGCTCAGGTCATGATCCCAGGGTCCTGGGATTGAGCCCCGTATCGGGCTCCCTGCTCCGCGGGAAGCCTGCTTCTCCCTCTACCACTCCCCATGCTTGTGTTCCTGCTCTCTCTGTGTCTCTCTCTGTCAAATAAATAAATAAAATCTTTTAAAAAAATCACTGTGATGTTGTGATTCATAATATATACTTTGGTCTTTATCCAAGGTTTTTGGTACAAAGCTCCCCAAATCCTTGAAATTACCTAAATTATAAGAACAATGGGGACATCTTTGTTATAATATGTAGTCTTTTGTCCTCAGTTCTTGAAATCCTGAAGTGGATCCAGAGCCATAACGGGCAAATGGGTATCTTGTTATTCATAACAAGACCCTTTCAATCACACTGAGTTTACACTGATGAGGTGACTTTTGGAAAGCCACTAGGAGGTAACCTAAAGAGGAGGGCTGGTTGCCAGGGGAACCAACCATCTGATTAGAGGGTTCAAACTTTTGGCCCTACCCCCCCCAACCTCTGGGGCAGGGAGAGGAGCAAAAGATTGAGTTCAAGCACAATTGGCCAACGATTTAATCAACTGTTCCTATATAATGAAGCTTTCATTAAAAGTCCTAAACACAAGGTTCAGAGACCTTCCAGGCTGGTGAACCAGAACACATCCACATGCCAGAAAGGTGACACACCCCAAATTCCAGAGGGACAGATGCTCCCTGTGTTCAAGACCCCTTCAAACCTTTTCTTACGTATCTCCTCATCTGACTGTTCATTCATACCCTTTAATATCTTTTATAATAAACTGGTAACCTAGTAAGTAAACTGGTTTCCTGAGTTATGTTGAGGCACTCTAGCAAATCATTAAACCTGAGGAGGGGGTCACGGGAAACTGATTTATAACCAACCAGAAGCACAGGTAGCAGCCTGGACTTGCGATTGGCATCTGAAACGGAGGGTAGTCTGGTAGGATTGAGCCCCTTAACCTGTGGGTCTGATGCTATACCCAGGTAGACAGTGTCAGAACTGGGTTACATTTGTAGGTCACCCAGTCAGTGTCCACCTAGAAGTGGAGAATTTCTTGTCGGTTTTGGAAAACACACATCAGAGTCACTTACCATCAGAAAGATACACTAATTTGTTTCCTCCAGAATAGGCAATGTCTTATGCTTAACATTTGACCATCTCTTTTTTGGATACTCTCCTGACCAACTACATGGCATTAGAGAATGTTGGCCAGGTTTGGGGACACAGACTCCAGCCATATAAATACAGAGATCTCCTCTGAGGTATGTCGACAGGTCCTTCTAGGGAATAGTTACTTACCCTTTTTACTTAGTTAGGCACATGCTTTAACCAAGTAAGCCAATCAAGCCAGAAAATGAAAGATCAAAGAATCAAAATTACAAAATAAGTCAGCACATCCAATTCCACCAGAATGATAGATAACTATGCAAATGCTAGGAAAGGAGGGAAATTTGTCGTAGATGCCTGAATCCTTTCAGTTCCCCTCCCCGGAGCCTATCTTTCCCTCTCCCTGGGATGGCCTTCTGCTGTTCTTGGCCTTCTCCTCTCAACTGGCTCCAGAGAGCAGTTCACCAGAGAGTAGGAGAAGTGCTTCTTGGCTAACAACCTTTTCAGGTGGTTGGCGTCCAACCTGGACTATTGAGAAGGGCTCCTAGGAATGATCCTCCTGATTATTTTCCCAAGCAGCTGGTCTCTTCCCATTACCCATCTGGGGGGAGTTGAGAGGAAGCAGTCAGAACAAAGAGGAACACCACGGAACACTGTCAGGTGGAAGATCAGCAGATCCCACTGTCAAGTGAGTATAATCCCTCTCCAGGGCTCTGCCGACTCCTTCCATCCCTTGGATCTGCCCACTGAGGGCCAAACTGTCTCCTTGGCCAGCCGGCATGCTTCATGATTCTTGGAAACGCATCAGTATCTTTCATAAAACATTACAGGGAACATCCAGAACCTTCATAACATGTTCATAAATATAAATCTTTAAATAAAATTATTTTTTCCCTTGGATGAAATGAACTTGTGAAAAAAAAGAAGCGTTTGGCATTCCTCAAACAGCTTTGGATCATGTGCTGTTTAAGTAACTGTCAGTTCACTGCTGGGTTCATTGACACTTGGTTCTTTAATGGTGCTTATAGTGAATAATGCTGTCTGCTCAGAAAGGGTAAAGAAAACAGTCATACAAAATTCAAACCGTTGTCTGGTGGATGGTGAGAATAAATATTACTGATATGCTTATTAAAGTCAAAGCCTGAATTCTCCTCACATGCAATCAACAAGAAGTCGAAATAATTTTTTTACCCAAATACTGTGTGTACAGGTTCAGTCTATTTTCATAAAAGAAAAAAAAATTCAACAGATGGCTAGAAAGAGTAGTTTAAGACATCAAAAACAGCTGAATAAACTTTCAGTTTCAGTCTGGGGTAAAAGAGAGAGAGGGATGAAGAGAGGGAGAGAGAGAGAGAAAGGAAGAGAGAGGGACCAGAGAAATAAGCTTACATTTTAACATTCTAGCCCATTATATATTTATATGCACTGAGGGTTCATTGAGTTATGTTACAAAATACATTTTAACATGTATTCACTGATTTTTAAAATGAGAAAATATAATTCAAAGGCATGCTATAAATCATAAAGTCATACGTACAACACGTAATATATAATCACATATACAATACAATATAGTAAGCATAAGTACAATAAAAATTACTATTTTGTTTTTTATAACTATTTTGTTTTGTAAATAATAAATTTAACCACACGTTAAACAAATAATGTTGCTTTATTAGCTTTGCCATAGGGGAGAGCAAACAGTATCCAGAGAACGAGAGTTCTGTATTAAAAGTTGAAGAAAAAGAAGAAGAAGAGAAGAAGAAGGAGGAGGAAGAGGAGGAGGAGGAGAAGGAGGAGTAGAAGTCGTTCTCTATTGAATTATGACAGCAATCTGGATTTGTTAAACATTGTATGGAGATTCTGACCAGGATGAAATTTTCCTGGAAATTATGACCTTGAAACAGATAAAATAGCACAAATGTCCTATATGGCACATAGGTATGGGTTTCAAGAGGCTTGACTCTCATCCCTGTTCAAAAATCAACTTATTTTTGTGACTCTGGACAAAATTGCTTAACTTTGCCAGGTCTTGGTTTCATCAACTCTAAAATGAATAGATTTTAACCACAAAATATCTCAGTTTCCTTCAGCTCTAACATTTAATGATTCTAACAGAAAGAGTCAGCCTTATCCATATCATGTGTTGAAGCTTAAGGGGAACAAAAACTTGTCCTCTCCCCGACCCTCCTCTTCCCATTCCTCTTCCCCTATCCCAAAATGTCTTTCCTACAACATAATTGTTGTAGGAAATGATACTGGAAAGGGGCTGATTAGTGGCTCTTAACACTTTATCTGAAATTAGTTTGAACTACCAGTTGCATGGTGAAAACACAGACTTAGTGAGAGGCATGTGTCCCCAGCAGGCTCCATCCCGTGGACGGCTACTGGATGTCAGAACTGTGACAGGGGTCAGAGTAGGGACCTGGAACACTGAAGCACTAGCACCAACAAGGAGAGAGGAAACCGAATGGACACATTACCATTTTTTTGTTTGTTGCAACTGCCATGACTAATTATTAGATTTCTCAGCTAAAATGAGTATGTTTTGAAGGGGACACCCTTCAACACCCACTCTTGCTTTAACTCCCTGTTACCAAACATTTTGTCCATTGTTAATTGGAAAAACAAAAATTTCTTAGAGTTAAGATCTTCCTTTAACATTCTCTCTTTCATTCACAGGAAGTTCTAGTACCTTCTATGGGAGTAGTCTGGCTATAATAGCTACTAGTATTAAAAACATATCACTTGGTTTATGCAACCTACAATCCATTATTTATATTCATCAATATTTATATTTGGAAAAAATAATTTTGCAAGCATTGCAATTGTTCATCTCACATCTTAAGATACAAATACCTCTGACTCCTAATTATTACATCATTGAAGGACATTGGTTTAATCTGACATTAATCATTCTTTCAACCTGGATGTTTATTATGCAATGTCCTGTTCTAGTTCATGAGTCCACAAAATGAATTTTGTTGATGTATTACAGAGAACACCTAGGTATTCAAATTCTTGTACATTCTTACTCAAAAATAATGTTACCTTATGGTTTTAAGCACTGTTTTAGCCCTAAATTCTTAAATGAATGCTATTTTTTTTTTCTACACCACCAAACTGTTTTCTTGTCTATGAGACAACATCTCTACTTTACACTCATGTGAAATTTGGCTCCTTCTTAATCCAATACACAAAAATTTAGATTTACGTTAAAAAAGACAAAGCAGGAAGTATTTAGGCATGTCACAAAAGAGGTATTTAGTTTAAAACAGAATTTCCTAAAATTAGCTTTCAAATAGCAATCTGTTACTCAACTTAACAGTAAGCTGCTTTAGTACTTTTCCAAAATCCACTTATTGTATAAAATAAGACGATCGTCTTATATTTTGAGATACCATTATTTCTAAGCTTAAGTACCACTGACAATAAATAAAATAGTTTTAGCCACATAATAGTCAAAAACTACAAGTAATCCTTGTTATTGAATAATATGGCCGGGGGAGTGCCGAAATCACAGGATTGTCCAAAGTACAGGAATAAAGAAATGTACTAATTCCTTTCTAATTTAGCATATTTATTCCACCAAATCTGTTTAATTAGCACATCTCTTGGCAGTTTGCTATCTTGTATGAACATTTGTTAATTTTTACTGGATTCCATATGTAAAATTCCAAGTGATAGATTAAATGTGCTAATTGTATGAAAATCTATCTGCTAAATCTAGCTTTCTCTTTACTTTCTCCACTCCTCACTTTTCTTTAGAAATATGTTAGAAAAAAAAAGAATTTCTACAGATCACTTTTGAAACAGAATCCATCACGCCGTGTGTGACTTTGTGGAAGGACCTAGTCCCATAACATTTGTCTTCTTGCTTACTCCATTATACTTTGAGTAAACAAGAAACAGTAGGCTGGGGGCTACATGTTAACATAGATTCAGATTCTCCAGGGAAGTGATAAGAAAGAGACAATTCTCACATGGCTTAAATATGCCTTAACTTGAAAATGGGTTTGTCTTATTATTTTCCTCCTTATGACTGCACACTCCATTGCCTTCCACTCTGCCTATTGGGAGGCTTTTATAGGGATGCATGTAGTTCTAAAAATTCTCCCTCGTCCTCAGTGCTACCCCTTTCCCTTTCGTGGCTCTCTCTAAAGCCTTCCAAAGATCCAGGGCAGGCGTCTCCATTGACCCGGTGGCACAGCCAGCCCCGGCCACGTGCAAATGAAAAATTTGCTAATTTAAAAGATAACCCTCTATTCTGGATCTTCATGCCGGCACCTCTCGTTTCCTGTTTTTCCAGACAAACCGGGAAAGATATATACAATATTACCAAGCCAAACCATTATGGAGGTTGCAAAGTTTTATTTCCTGTGAAGAACTAAGGTTTAATTAGCTAAAAAGGAAGTGAGCAGAAGAATGATAAGTAAATGTTGGTGTCTGTCTCTCTAGTGAGATTATCCTCAGTACCCGTGAACTTTATTATCCAAACAATGAGGGGATGGCGTGACTCGGGGCCTCCGATCATCTCCTGCTCATTATTGCTCATGCAGAGCTGTGAAGAGGCTGTCAGCTATTGCAGTGGCTTTGGACGAAAGAGGAGCAAACCTCAAAAGGTTTGTGATTTGGAGGAAGTTCAGATATGCTTCCAGAATTTGGCTGCTTGTCCAAAACTTATCCGAACTATCTGAACCTCTTAAGTCTTCAGAATTGGCCTGGATATTTCTGGCTCTTTCTTACTGGGTCTGGCTTGGAATTACATAAGGGTGGGCTTTTATAAAGATTTTTGGCACCTCTGGGTCTGATGCTTCTTACAAACTGCAAATAGATTAACAAAGACAAAAGTGCATTTTAATTGTTGTAGAACATTAGTAGGTGTTTGGGGTTTTGTAAAACAACTTTCTTAAATACTAACATGTTTTGCTGGTCCTTTTGGAATACTTTGTCGATATGAACTAGGGTGGCCAGTTGTTTCAAGTTGTTAAGGATTGAGAGGATTCCTTAGATGTGGGACTTTAGTTCCAAAATGGGGAACGTATCAGGTAAGCTAAAACAAGTTAGCCACCCTAATGTGAACATTTCAACAGCAGACCAAATTCTGGTTAAAGTGGAATGTGATGAATAACATATTTCTTAATTTTCTTTTAGTTTATACACTTATCAGTGTTAATTGTTATATAATTGGAGTTTTGACCTTAGCCAAAGACTTTAAAAGATAATTCTTTTTTTTTCCTACTGCTTTTGTGGTATGAGATACAACCCCATTTGATTTACTAGTGGCTGTAATAAAGGCATAATCTTACATACAAACAAATAATGATGCTTGAGAAACAAGAATAAATATAATTTTTGGATTTTTATTCTATGTCATGACCATGAACTAAAATTCCATCTTAATAAAATCAAAAAACAAATGATAAATTACATTTAAATAATTACTCCATGGAACATTTTAAGATAGTTTCAGGGATTAAGATAGAGTCTAGTAAAGAATAATGACCCTCAGAATTGTAAACTAGATCACTATCACTGAACTTTTAATTTGCTCTAGAGTGATAGAGACTTTAATATTTTCTAAGAACATGCAAATTTCTAGATTGCATGCTTCCGCTATTTTATTTCTTGGTCCTTATAGAACCATGCAATTTCCTTTAAATTATTTACAGGGAATGCCCTACTTCTCTACTCCCTTCATCCATCTCATTTCTTCTGAAAACACTTCAACTTTCTTTCCCCAACTATAAGACCTCTGGGACTATGGTGGTAAAATTTATTGTCCTCATCAAGACATTTCTAAAAGTGAAAAGGGTGCTATTAATAATTAAACTCAGATAAGAGGTGTAAATCTGAGACTGTCCAGAGCATATACTACAGACAGTCACGCCCTAAATCTATAAAATGTGCAGGTGACAGTTTTAGAATTTGGTTCTGAGTCCCCCATGCATATCTTTATTTAATCACTCCTGCTCTCATTTCTCTTCACACACAAATACAATTTCTTTTTCCTTTCCGAAATATCTCCTAAATTTCTCTTGATACCACAGCTTCTCCAGTTAGCCAGGGTTCGTAGGAAGCCGGTCTGTTGTGCTTCTGCGATAATCACTGGTCTCTGGTCACTTGCCTCTCCTTCCCCCTCCCTCTCCCTACCAGCTTCCTTGCCTTCGATGTGTTATTTTTTTAAGCTCCAGAATTTGGGTATGGTTATGCTACAGTGGATGAATTGCTTTTCCATAATGGTAACATTTTCCCTTTAATATTCTCCGGATTTTCTGGTCTTTAAATACTTTACTTCTTTGTTTAATATCTTGTAAGTAACTTTATTCCCCTTTCATGTTCATACTCTTCTGCGAGGAAATTAGAACGAACTTGACAGTTTTGAAACAGTCTTCCTCTCACCTCTCAGTGTGAGAATTATAACCTGGAGACTTGGGAGTGCAAGAGTAGACTTGGCTCTCTCTCCCAGGGGGCCTTGTAACTCCATGTAACCGCAACTGTGGTGGGCCACCCAATTTGCAGAGTTCCCTTAGTTGGTACATAAATGAGACCTCTTCCAGGAGCTTATGCTCTAGCAAGAAAAAAAAAGCCTCAAAATCAACCTACAATAAAATGAAAAGCAAAAAATCATCAATATAGTTACTCCAAAATTTTTTTTTCAAGTAATAACTAAGCAGTGGGACAGGGATTTCCTTTTAATTTCCATGTAATGTCTTAGTTCCATGATGACTTTTGAGGTTTATCATGACTAGTTTTTTTTATTAGTGTTTTAATATATTATTAAGAATTGGTCTTTTTTTCTCTCCGTTCCCCCTCCTTTTCTCTCTTTGTCTCCCTTCCCTCTCACACAGATCATACCCCTAAACACATAATGAACAAAACATAATATGATAAGTCAGATTTTGAGGCTCTTGTCCCAGTTCTCCCTTTAAAAGATTTATTTGATTTTTTTTCAGCATATGCCTCATCCTTGGAGATGACAATCAGGCTATCATCTGTTTTTTATTCCCACAACAAATCTATGTATAGTGGTACCTCATACCGCCCATCCCTCAGCTTGTGGAAGTTCTGAGATGCTTCTCCATTTTTTCCACTGCTGGCTTACAATATCATTTTCTAAAATCTCCCAAGTCTGTTACTACTCTGCCATCTGCTTCCTAGGCTTCTAAGTGTTGTTTCCCCTGGTTCGTCCATTCTTTGTCTTTGTGTACCCTTCCACAGTCTTGGGAGTGGGTTCTCTGGTGCATCCAATCCACCATCTTTAACTCAAAGTTTCAATTTAATATCTCTGAATCTCAATATTTTTTTAATCTCTAAATTAAGAAAGTAGGATAGATTTTTCTTTTTTTTAAAATTTTTTTATTGTTATGTTAATCAGGATAGATTTTTCTTTATGATCATTTCCCAATATTCTGAGGCTATAAATTCTAAATAACATATTGCACATTTTCTTTAAAAAGCAACTAAATTTACCTCAAATTTAACATTGCATTCTCTGGACCCTACATCAGACTGTCTATGGATGAAAGCTTCTGCCTATGATTTAAAGCCTTGTGTAACCTGAGTCAATCTCCCTTTGAAAACAACAAGAAAGAAAGAAAGAAAGAAAGAAAGAAAGAAAGAAAGAAGAAAGAAAGAAAGAAAGAAAGAAAGAAAGAAAGAAAGAAAGAAGAAAGAAAGAAAGAAAGAAAGAAAGAAAGAAAGAAAGAAAGAAAG
>NW_022589712.1:36449440-36672157 GCF_004348235.1 Phoca vitulina
AAGAAAGAAAGAAAGAAAGAAAGAAAGAAAGAAAGAAAGAAAGAAAGAAAGAAAGAAAGAGGGAGGGAGGGAGGGAGGGAGGGAGGGAGGGAGGGAGGGAGGGAGGAAGGAAGGAAGGAAGGAAGGAAGGAAATTACTTCCAATTTGCTTGTAATGTCAATCTCCATAAGCTAATGTAGTTTCTTGATCAGTTACTTAATGTCATAACACTGCTGGATCCCTAAAGCCTAGCTTAGTTTCTGGTCCTTACATATGTGTTGAATGTAATAATGGATGAGATAGGCTGGTGTTCAGGGTCATGGGTTTTAGCAGATAGAAGATATGATCTGAAAATGAGTATTTATTTCACTGACCTGAACGAACTAGTGCACCTCTCAAAGAAGTTATCTACTTACCAATTCACAGAGTATAAGGACCTAGAAAAGTATTTCTTAGATTAAAGACCCCATATTTTCAGTTTTCATCTCTCCAGACTAGTGGAGAGTAGTAGGGAAGAAAGGGTAAAATACATTTGATTTAGTCATGACTATCCACTGTTTCTAGAGCCCCACTCTGTTTTGTATTCACACAGAAGGCAGGAGAAGTAAGGAGGGTTGCAGACTATATATATTCCTCTTGACCCCGTCCCAGATCCCTCTCCCTCTGTACTCCCATGGGGCCTGAAAAGAGTCGAGGTTCAGAGGAAAAATGAACCAGATTTGCTAGCAGATGGGACATTGTCTGTACCTCACCCCCACAACTCAATGTCTTCCACTTTGAGCAGGACTTGGCCATGTCCCAATGTAGCATTTTTGTGTGGCCTATCCAGAAGATGAGAAGCCCTGGGTATCCCTCCTTGTAGGTGCCATTTGACCTGAGGGAGAGATGGTCATGACCAAAGTGTGCGATGATGGACTTATTTTCCATGTCCTGTTGTCAAGCAATTTCAGTTAAACCTATTGTTGCATTTAGAGCCATTCTTCACTTAGCTATGTTACAACAGACCTTGAACACTCTCAACCATGGAGAAATGCTGCCTTCCTGGCACTGGGTAAAATGGCGAAGCACATCAAGTGAACTTTCTAACCCTTAATTGATAATGGCAACAAGTCATGCCAATCATTCAGGAACTCCTCATCCCCATCTCAAGTAACCTTGTGGATGAGGGCTGGCACGGCCCCTTGCCTTTCAAACATTTCAGATACTGTTTCTTGCTTTTTGGCGCAAACTCTCACAAATTCTGGAAGAAGACCAAGATATATCATGTTGTTGCTTTTTCAATCTTGACTTTGCTTTGCTTTAGACAAAACGCTGCTTGATCAGCTAAGAGTGGGAGGGAAAAACCACCCCCCCTTCTTCTCATTTTCCCTTCTCATTGGGGGCTCAAGGTGATGTCAGGAATGCTATTAAGTAGCACCTTTTGAGATGGCATGCTGGACACATGGTAGTCAGATCCATTTCACATGCACCTCAGTTAATGGGCTTTTTATGGTACACTTGTGCACATAGAGTTTATAGCTCATTTCCTAAATTACCTTTCGGAGGAGGGGAAAATCTCCCAGGACAGCATGATGTCCTATTGTGTTTAGGCAGGGATATTACTTAGAAAATTTAGCACACCATTCATTTGATACCATTCTTTAAGGTATCCAAACTGAACCACCATACATTAATCTACAATTTTGCACTGAGTACAAATTCTCTGCAGTAACATTGGCCATTGGCATAGGCAACCCTCCCAGGTGGTTTCTTGTCCCCCATACAAAGTTGCTGTCACCCGCTAAGTCACACTAGAAACCTTAGAACAAACTTAACACGGCCACAGTAACCTCCCTGATGACCCCAAATAGGCAACTGTTTACTTTAAGTGATTTCATTTGCCTTTCTTGGGCGATCTGATATGCAGCTGATTCTAAGGCCAGATCAAGTTGCAGTTCTTTTCCCTCATATGATTCCATTACCAAAGGAAATAAAGATCCTCTACCCCCTTGTACCCTCATTCCCCCAGGAAAATATTTTATTAATAATGCAGGGGCAGATAAAGGAGTGACACCTTAGCCCCCACCATAAGATCAGAAGTAGCTAAGGCTTCCTAAAGCACAGTGCTAGGGCTTGTTCCCTGACACCAAATGACTGCATTTCACTCCAGTTTCCCTTTATTTTCCTTACTCCCTGCAGAGGACCCTATCATTTTACCATCAATGTTTACCAGTACGTTACATGTAAGTAGTACTACTATTTTAGGAGTAAACAGATGTAGCAAATAGGCCATTCCTAAAAGCATAAAGGGGGAAAGAACTAGACGGTCTGTAAGTGATGAAGAAGTGAGTTAAGTAGTAAGATTACCAAAAAAAAAGAAAAGAAAAGAAAAGAAAAAGAAAAGAATTGGAAAATCCCCATAAGTGAGAGAAAATAGTGAGAGATAGAGGAGAATAGAACTAGGCTAAGGACTGACGATCTGTTCATTGTATTTTGAAATGACAGAAGCAATTTGCCTAGAAACTCTGTACTCAAAAGAAATTCAGGTTTGCAACGGAAGCGCTGACTGCCTAATGTTTGGATTCCACAGGCCTTTTTAAATCATTAATAATTAAATATCGACCTAAAGAGATTGTGCATATTTCTAATCGTTCTCCTAATATGTTGAAGTTTAGATAAATAGAAGAGAATTTCAGATGAAAGATAGTCTTGTATAAGTCTATCAGTTCAGCTCCCTTAGACAAGTGTTTACATCAAAAAACAAAAAGAAAAGAGGGGTGCCTTGGTGGCCCAGTCAGTTAAGCTTTTGACTCTTGATTTCAGCTCAGGTCATGATCTCAGGGTCCTGGAATGGAGCCCTACCTTGGGCTCCCTACTGGGCTTGGAGCCCACTTAAGATTCTCTCTCTCTCCCCTCTCCCTCTGCCCCTCCCCCCTCTCTAAAAAAATTAATTAAAAAAAAAGAAAGGAAACTGAATAGAGGTGGAAAATTCTAAAAAATTTGTCTAGAGTCCTCGAATTTTGAAAGAAATCATATAGTCATAAATAGTATGGAGAGGTGGGTTGACCAGTTCTTCTCCATCTCCACTGAGAGAGTATGAGGAAAAAAACAAGCGGATGCCATAAGGAAATGATTTAAATTAAATAGACGGGATATTTATCTTGCAGCAAGGGCTGTGAAAAACCAGAATAAGATAATTAGGCAGGACTTCATTGCCTCTCCGGTGATCTCCAAAATTGAGTTTAACCTTTCTTGGTTTGCATTAGTCTTGGGACAGTTAAGGCATGACAGGCGATAATCTGTCTAACTTCTTGGGCTTTTTCAGTAAGAGGACTTAAAATTATCTTATAGACCAGGGGCCTAGTTAGTGGGAATATTTGTTTTTCCCTCTTTTGTACTTATATGTTATATGGCCTAAGCTAGGGGACTAAGCCTCTTCATTCTTTTAGGTTGTGTAATTGGCCTTCAATGACTCACCTGGACAGGTTCTGAGGCAGAATTCTTCAAATGGTGTTCAAGGCAGTTTCTGTAGCTTAGGGGTAAATTTTTACTGAAACTTTTTTCCTTTCACCATAACTGCTCTCTGCCATCCTCACCTCTCCTGGTGTCTGTGTCTGGGAGATCAGTGAATGAACAGTGCCCTCTGAAATGTTTAGCAGGACTTTCCAGTTTTATTTTATTAGATTCTAATTTTTAAAAACTGAAATGATTACCATCAAGATAATGACATCGATTTTTTTCAGTGAGACAGAGCCTGAATATTCTGTCTACAACATGTGCAAATTATAATAACTGTTGTAATGGCTGTTAAATGTAAAGTTCCTGGTTAACCAACTCCCCTAGGCAAAACCCATTATTTTATAGAAGAATAAAAATCATCCTTCTGGTTGCTGCAAATTCTTGCAAACCTCACTTACTATTCCCTCATCAAATTTTCTCACATCCCTCACTAACTTCTCTCTATGCTAACCTCAGATTTTCTTTTTTTTTCGTCTCAAGTAGAAAATAGAACTTAAAACAAATCAACAATCAACACCACCTATTTGTCTGGAAAGAATATCCTGATTATAAAAGAAAACTTAAAAAGGGAAGCCATCAACCAAAATATGTGATATAAATTAATATCACTTTAATATTTCTATACTGTGTATCGATGCTTTCCATTGTAACAAGGAGTTTATTAAAAACACTGATTCCAGGGCACCCCCATCTGGAGATCTTCATTCCATTGGCCTGGGAGGGAGGCCCTTCCCCTCCAGCTTTGGGAATTGCAACACTTCCTTAAGTCAGGCATATGCTGTAGAATTTAAGATCCTAAAATCAGTAATTAGCAATAAGACAGAGAAAATAAATTAAGATAAAATATTTTAAAAATTGCTCTTAAATTTTTGCTGTCCTTTACTATACTGTCCTTGTTGACCTTCCTTGTATTTTTGAAGTCCTAAATTAGATGCCTATAAAGTGGGAGAGACCTTCTTTTACTATGGGCTTAGCCAGCGAACCAATCACCAAATCAATTGACCTGTTTTCCTTCTCTTCCTGTTTGCATTCCAGGCAAGTTCATGTGATTAAGTACAATTTGAACTCTGGCTGGGAAGTAAGGTGATGACAAGACATGAGGAGAAATAAGCCACCTCAACACAGAGCCTGTTATAGAACATAGAAGGGCAGATGTTTGCTTCCTTGTTTCACTAAAAGAAAGCATTAACTTCTAATTCCTTCGATCTAAATGCAGATTCAGCAAACAGCCTTTGATCATCATGTTAATTCATGCAGTGTAAAAGTTCATATTTTGTTGATTTTCTGGTAAAGGATTTCCAGTTTTCTGCATTTCAGGAGATTCTAGACTTGTACTGACTATTAATTCTGGGTACTTACATATGAGGTAGAATGGCTCCTAAAACAATGGGAAGATGCAAGAAAGGAGAGAGACCTGAGATTGACAGGATAACATTTGTCCAATAGTAAACAGAGTTGGAGAACTCTCCCAGCTACAAAGATTGGCTATGGATGCAGTCCGATAACACTTCGCAGTGGGACATGGGCAAGAATTACAGATGAGATAGAGCAATAAGCCACCAAGATCCCATTATTATAGGCAGCAAGACCATGATCACTTGTATGGGATTCAGGAGTGGGTTTCTAATTCCAGTGCTAGCAAGACGATTGTTGGGTCACTGCCATCATAGGACTCCGGATTCTGGGTATGACTGGGAGACAGAGGGCCCAACGATCAACATAAAGATCTCTGAATACCAAACTTGAACAGAATAGAGGAAATATGGGTTGGGAGATTTATTTTGTTTCAGAGAATGAGAATGAAGGGTCAGATATTCTCTTAATGGAAAAGTCACTGAGCCAAACTGGGGAAGACAGAGGCTGTGGAATGAGTCAAGTGCTGAAAAGACAAGACGCCAAGTGTACCAAAGCAGTCGATAGAACAATATGCCAATGGTATTTCTAGCCCTGTTGGGAACAGAAGTATTTTTAAATGTTAAGAAAGAATATTAAATTCAGTTTGAAATTTTAAGAAGAGGGAATAACTCAGAGCAGACTGAACTAAAATTAAAAAAAAAAATTATCTACACTTCATCATTTAGAGCTAACATGGCAAGTTAAATTTCCACTGATGAATTCATATATACTCCTAACAATCTCTTCTTAACCATAACTATATACATCCCTACCCAAAATAGCCTGCCAAGTTTATATAAGCTAAAGTCCAGACTCCTCAATCGGCATTCAGATAACTAGGTTATGATTCCAACCTCTTTTCTTCTTTCATCCTTCCATGGGCCCTCTGCTCTGGCTACCCAAGTCCATTCTCCAACTCCTGAACAAATTTCACAAGTTCACAGCTTTGCTTCGACTCTTCCACTAACCAGAAATAGTCTGTTTTCTCCCTGTTCAAGCATATTTTATGCAACTCAAGTTAACAATTGCCTTCCATGATTACCTATCAACAAAGACTGACTTTTTCTTCTGTGTACCCTGATTTGTTCACTTAATTGTGTCTTGGAATTAATTTGCCTCTCTCTTTTTCTTAGTCCGAGGCTTTGACCAAGCCAACCAGAAACCGAGCTCCATTTATGAAGAGATTATTTTTTGTTCATTGTTCATTGTGATAATCCCCAGTGTCTAGTACAGAATTTTACACATGGCAAGGACTCAACAGACATTTTAAATTCAATAACCATCTGTCTAGCATAAATGAAAAATTTGTATTCTGATTTTATTTAGTGTTTAAGGAAAGGCACAGATCTCTATTTGGAATTCAAGAGAAATACCTTATTCTCTAATGATTTACCTCCTAGTTTCCTAATGAAATACCTCCTGTGGATTAATCTTTGATCGATGTTTTCAGTATAACATGTTAATTGTAATTTTTTAAAATATGTTTAAATAATATCGCACTTATTCAAAGAAAAAGTCCCCCATTTCAAAGGTGCAGTCCATTCTAATTTTTGAAAGTATACCAAGTAAACTACGTAAACTCCAAATCAAGCTACTGAGAGTCAAAGATTAAAGTAATCCTTTGCCTCTTTTTCCATATGAAAGTTTCATTTTTTCCACTTTATTTCCAGTCTAGCCTAGATTAGAAAGGGAACATTTCTCTCTTCCATGCTTGATGTCCACTTTAGATCTTTTGGCTTCATTATCTTTGATCTGTTTGGCTAAAGCTCTCTGGAGGCTAGAAGGTCAGCCTCTTAGGAGATAGAAAAAAGCATTTTAAGTTTAACCAAAGCTATACCTCTAGTCAACAGAGGCCCCAGATTAATGAGCTCTGAAGAGATCCAGGTCTAGTCCCCACTGGACTATGCTGTGGGGCCTGGAGAGGACAGGGACACCAATTGAATGATAGAGTATCTTGGTGACAGTGGAATTTATTCACCCCAAAGAAAAAAAAAAATCACCATTAAAAGCAAATAACATCTAATTAGAATCTTCTCTTCATTCAGGTTTCTTCTGAAGATGAATTTTCTTTCATTTCATAATAGATTATAGGTCCATCATCTGAATTCAAATGGCAATTCCTTTCTGAGATTCAGAGGAGATAGATAACTCAGATTCCTTATTCGCTGGAGTCTACACAAAAGAGCGATTTACGGAGTATACACGCAGAGCACTTTAAAAATGGTCACAAAATCGTTTCATTTATATTTTTAAAATATATTCTCTCCAGAGAATTCCACTCATTGTCGAGGCAACAGCTGTTTCAGAAAGGTCTTTCTTACTCATATCTTCCAGCTGGGTTGAACAAAATCTTGGAAAGACAAAGTTACTCTTCTCAGGTTGGTGGACTCTGCCAAAATGGCTAAGGGAAAGAAAGGTAAGAAAAAGCATTCCGCTTATTTATCCTAGAGTCAAAACTGGAAGAAAGTAAACAATTGCTTAAAAATTTTAAGAACTAAGTCCATCAGCTATAAGAAGCTATACATGTCACTAAATAGTTCACTGTCAAAATAACTTGCATATTGACCTAGTAGAAGCTAGTATGCAATGCAATTCTTTCAAAGCAAGTCACCTCTTTGAAAGTACTAAATTACTTAGAGATTAATATTATATGTTCACAATGTGTTAGGCAATTTATATATTCACATTTAATCTTTATGGTAAACCTGAGAGATAAGTATGAATATCCCCACTTTAAGGAGGAAAGGCGTGAGCCTCAGGGAAGTGAACGTCTCACTGCTTAATATGTATATGGAAACTGGGTTCACACTTACGTTGCCCTTCTCCAAAGTCTGTGTTCCTTCCACTAAACTACATTGTCTTTCTAGGAAAAATAGTCTTCAGAATTATTAACTTACTCCATATTGCTTCATCATGAGAATGCAGAATTACATTAGAGCAAATCTTCTCAGACCCAACCGTTACATGGAAAAAACCTAATACAAAGAGTAACTCTGTAAACAGAAAACTATAAATAAAGCTCCCATAAATCTTTCCTGGGGGGCAATTTTTAAAAATTTGTCATCATACTTAAACACACAATCTTTTTTTTAATATTATGTTAATCACCATACATTAAATCATTAGTTTTTGATGTAGTGTTCCATGGTTCATTGTTTGCGTATAACACCCAGTGCTCCATTCAATATGTGCCCTCTTTAATACCCATCACCAGGCTAACCCATCCACTGGGGAGGGTACGTGCTATGGTAAACACCATAATCTTGATGTTAATTTTGAACCAATGTTTTAGCATCTTGTTTGATTAAAAAAAAGCAGATGAAAAGGCAAATCCAATTAATTATTTGTTCCTTAAAATTCTTTCTACAGCTGGCTTCTGAGACAGCACACTCTTTCTTCCTTACTGGCCATTCCTTCTCTATGCCCTCACTAACTCCTCCTTATATCCTTGATATTTTAATAAGCCTAGTCCTCTCACTTATGTATTTATCCTTAGTCCCTTGGCAAGCTCCTGAGTCTGACTAGTCCCAAATAATCACATTCATTCATGAACTTGTCCCCCAATCTTGATACTCATAATCCAACTGCTTTCTCAAAGTCTCCATTTATATGTAGGCATCTCAAGCATAAGTTGTCAAAAGACAGATTTCTGATTCTCCACTATCAGGATGTTCCTCCATCAATTTTTTTCTAAGTAAAGGACAATGCCATCCTTCTAGTTTCCTAGGCCAAACACCTTACAAGCATCCTTGATTGCTTTTTTCTCTGGCACTTCGGTCTTTGAATAAATCGTCTCATCTTTACCATCCAAAATATGACCAGAATTTGATGGCTTTTTCTGACCTAACCCATCATTTATGACATGGATTTTTTTTTCAATAGCCTCCTAACTGGTCTCCCTGCTTCTTCTACTCTTGCCCCTGTCAGTGAATTCTTACAAGTAGTCAAAATAGATCTTTCAAAATAAAAATTTTTATTTTTATTCATACCTCTGCTCTAACCCCATTCAGTGACTCTTTATGCCGCTCATCCAATGCCCTAAAAATGGTCCACAAGGCCTTCTAAATTCTGCTTCCCTCTGACCTCTTCTACATTCTCCCCATCTTTAGCTATTCCTTGACCATGCCAAGCACAGGCCCACCTTAGTCCCTTCAATTTGCTGTTGCCTCAGATTTCTACATAACTCGCACCTTCTGGTTCTCTGCTGAAATATCCCCTCATCCCTAAAGGCTTCCCAGACCACTGTATCTACAACCACAATCCTCCTTCACCTCAGCAATCCCTATCCTCCTATCCAGCTTCAATTTACCCTTTACAGCTTTCATACCTGATATGGCACACATTTATTTGTACATTGAATGGGTCTCCCAACGATAAGCTAACTGAACTTCTAACTTCAATACTCTTTTCCCAGCTCTTAGAACAGTGCCTGCCACGAGCAAGGTGCTCAGTAAATATTAATAGAATAAATAAATGAAGGGTAACCAATGAGATAAATGGGCAATCAGAATGTCCTGAAGTCTTCATTGAGAGTGGCAAATATCCTTACATGGCCAGAAAATGTGAATAATTTGGAACATTTCAGACACAAAAGGAGTAATGTAGCAAAAGAACAGTCAAAAAACTGATGTAGGGTAATTTATATGGTTTCATTTTAGAATGATAGCTTCAATTCTAGGATCTCAGAAAGAATCCTAAGCAAAATACAGTCAAGTCAATACACACAATACAATCTTAACACAGATTTGAACTGTGTGGGTCCACTTTTATACAGGTTTTTCTCAATGAATACAGAACAGTACTATACATATATTTTCTCTTTCCTGTGATTTTCTTAATAACATTTTCTTTTCTCTAGCTTACTTTGTTGTAAGAATGCAGTGTATAATACATATAACATACAAATGGACTGTTTATATTATTGGTAAGGCTTCAGGTCAACAACAGGCTATTAGTAGTTAAATTTGGGGGGAGTCAAAAGCTATAGGTGGATTTCTGACTGTGTGGTGGGTTAGAAAACCCGAACCCCAGAATTGTTCAAAGGTCAACAGTAACTTAGCTCAACTACTAATAACCATTGTGCAAAATTAGCACTGTGATGAAACTTTCAGTCCACTGGAAGTTATAATTTAGTAGAAACCACTTTTCGTTTCACAGGTCTTTAAGAGATTTAACTGATGCTCATTTCAACAGACCCTTAACAGATCACACCCAGATAAACTGAAATAGTTTCTTGGTAAAATGTCACTAAAAGCCTTTACAGATGACTTTTAAAATTTTTAACAAGGTCTGGCTACCAAATCAAATTTTGTCTTTAACAAGGTTTAAGACTCTGGATGGGGTGTCGTGCAGCTCCTTGGAGCCATGTTTACTGCTTGTAAAGCAAGCATAGATAGCAAATCTTTTATCACATGGTTGTGATGAAGATCAAATAAGATATATTTATTAAAACAGTGTAGGGTCATGGAGTAAATAATCAAGATTCTGGATTTTAGCCCTTGGTCCCATTTACTTGTGTGTGGCCTTAGAGAAGACACTTGATCAATGAGTTTCAGCTCCTTTACCTGTAAAATCAAGTGGCATGGCTATTTGATTTCTCAAGTCTTCAAAGTCTAAGAAGATATGCTACAAAAGCTTTGAAAAGTGTAACGAGGCACCTGGGGAGCTCAGTGGGTAGAGCGTGCAACTCTTAATCTTGAGATTGTGAGTTTGAGCCCCACATTGGGTGTAGGGATTACTTAAAAACAATAAAATCTTGGAAAAAAGAAAACTGTAAAGTAAACCTGTGAGTATGGGGTACTAATACCAACAGCTGCTGCAAAAATGATACTGGTATCATCTATATCTATTCAAGGACAGCTTCCGCCATGTTCAACCAACCCCGCCCCACAACCTCTACTCCAAAGTTATCTGTAACAATCAAGGGTGTGCAGGTCACCTATACACCCACCAGCCCAAGAACAATAGTTACTGTGAATATTAAGATGGCGAAGCCATCTTTATGGTTATCAAGTATTCTGTATGTGTACAGCCCAACATTGTCGGAAGTGCACCACCTTTTATATTCTTCATGCCGCTAGATTTTTATTCAGCAAATTATGTCAGTGATAGACAACAACAACAGCTTCTTAAAAACTTCATAATTAAACAGCAGTTTTAGATACAGGAGATCAAAGCCTTTTATTTCACTGTGAATAAATCAGCTTTTGACTCAGTTTCCTTATTTTAAAAAAACAAGATAATTTGCCATACCTCAGAAAGGTCATAAGGAGACAAATACTTCCAAGTTACCTTTGTGTTTTGAAGAACAATAGTGTAAGTGATCTTTTATCTCAGATGCCATCAGCTATATATCTCTTCGAAATATCTCCAATAAAGTGATAATTGAAGCTCATTACTATTCTAGGTTATTGCATGGTCCTGAAGAGCACTCTAATAATAAAAATAATAACTTAAAATCAGCAAGGTTGGCACCACAAGCATCTTATCCTTCTCCAGTTGTTAAAAATGTGGCTCTCTTATGCAAAACAAAGGACTTTTCAACCTCCAACTTTTCATCTTAAAAACTAGGTTTTCTTGGGGCGCCTGGGTGGCTCGGTCTGTTCAACGTCTGCCTTCAGCTCAGGTCATGATCTCGGGGTCCTGGGATCAAGACCCAAGTCATGGCGGGCTCTTTGCTCAGCAGGGAGTGGGCTTCACCCTCTGCCTCTGCCTCTGCTCCTCCTCCTCCCCCACCCCCACTGGTGCTCCCTCTCTTTCTCTCTCACAAATAAGTAAATAAAATCTTTAAAAAAAAACAACAACAACTAGGTTTTCTTGAGTTTAGCCCATCTTGAACCATAGAATAATAAGCACTCAGGGGCTAATCTTTATGGTTTGCCTAATATCTTGTTGAAATGATCAGCGAGGATACTACTTTTTGAAAGTACAATGAATTTGACATGATATAGTAAGGCCTAGATATGAATGTCTATTAAGATTGGCAGTAATTACTCCGCTTTCTGGCATCACATGCCAAGAGGTTTTACAAAGCAAGGTGGGGGGAGTAACAGATACCTCCCTTCTTACCTCACCCCCATTTTCTGAAAGTTCTTTTATGACTATTAAATTATAGCAAATAATTAGTTCTTCAATATGCCTATAGCCTGTAACAAGCCAAAAAAAATCTAAGCACGTTCTCTAACAATGGCCCCTGAAATAGAATAACATTATTCTATGAGAATTCAGTGTTTTAAATCATTTGAGTGATAATAGTTCTTTCTCTCTTTTGTAGCTACAAATTAAAAAGGAACCTCGTTTTTGTTTTGGGACAAATCTCAGATGGAGACAATAACATCACAAATCTTTTAGAAACACTCAGAATGGAATCATATGGAAGATATCTTTGTTTGTTTCCTGTTCAATAACTTAAATCTTCTATTAACTGTCATATGTATTAAGTGGCACTGTGGTTTGCTTGCCTTCCCAACAAGGCAGTCCTTCCCTTCCCTCATCTTCTCCACTCCCAGCCCGCCCCCCCCAACAACTTCTACAACTTTCCCCCTGTGCTAATTTGCACAACTCACCTGCTCCCCTGTAATTGACTGTCGCTATGTGTGTGGTATTTGCAAGGACAGGGAAAAAATAATGAGAGGAATGTGTGTGTCAGCTTCCTTTGCCTGATACACAGTCAGTCACTGGGGTTGGGTTATTGCCCTCTCCTTGGAGTGAGTGAAAATACATAAGTAATAATCTTGATCCTGCATAGCACCTTGAATATCATCCAAAGAACCCAAAGTGCTTTATAAATACGATGCCCTTGACACTGAGTGCCACTCATTATTCTCTTTCTGGAGAGGCAAAGCAATCCCCAACCCAGAACTCTGCCTTTGAGGACATTCGGTGCTAGACCCTTTGACATGCACATCTGGGAATGTGAACTGAGCGATCGCTACCACTCAGGCTCTGGAAGTATCCTGAACTCAAAAAGTCTGCGTGATTAAGCAGGCAAGCACAGACATCAGCACCACCACCCTCCCCAGGCATTTCCCCTGATTAGCCTGAAATTCAGCCCATATTCTTAATGTGACTATTTTGGTCTCTGGGTTCATACTAGGTTCACAGATGAAAATAAGCAAAATCAAGATCCAAAATTCCACTTGGAGCCAGGAAGAAGTTGAATTTCCACTTTAGAATAGTGTTTTGTTTTTGTGATTACCAATATGGGTTACCTGAGAATTTAATTGACATTAAAGTCTCTTAAATGAATATTGCATACGAGTCTTAAAATTAAGATCAACTTCTACTAATATGTTGTTTTTAATTTTGTGACTTTGGGGGGAAAATCTCTCAGAGTAATAATAAAAGTTTATGGCATTATTTTGCCAGCCAATAAGTGGAGGAGGATCACCTTTGCAATTCCCAAACTGTTTGTGACAAGCTTTTTCCTTTATTAGAAATGGCTAGTCATATGTTCATCAGGTAAATAGGAGACAAATCTTATATACTGGATATTTGCATTTATGTCCAAAAGGCAGATTCAGAGACCATATCTTTAGCTAATCATCCTTGATATGATTTGACACCCCAGGGATATTTGAAAATCATGGAGCTAGAATACATGTTTCAAAAGCAAAGAAGTACAATAAGCAGTTATGAATTAACGATAGCTAATATTTTGACTAATTAGAGAAATTTTAATTTTTCTTCCCTCACTTACTTGAAGTGAACCATGCATCTGGATGGAAAGAAAAAATAAAAAAAATCCTGAAAAAGTAAAGTACAGTGATTGACACCCCAGCTACTTTGGTGTGGCAAAGACACGGAGGGCAGGGAAATAAAAGAAGTTGTTCCTTTAATGCAACAGAGATTTATAAAGTCTCCCTGCCTTATTCCACAGTAACTGGAATTCTTGAAAATGAATGTGGTCATTAACCATCTGGTTTACTATGAAGTTAACTAAAAAAAACCTGTTTCTGAAACGCCAAAACTGGCTTAAACTCCTAACGCTGGTTTATTGCTCCCCGGGCACTAACATGCCTGCCCTCGAGGGAGGGCGGTGCTGTACTGAGCGCAACACAGCAACACCTGGAATATATTCTCCAGAGTGAAAACAGCAGGGAACTGACCAGAAATAACCTCTCGCATATTATTGCTTCAATTAGACCAAAACAACTTTCCCTTTGAAAACTTAATAATAAACACTGCGGGTCATTCACTTGTTTTGAGCCCCTTTGGGAGAGAGGAGCAGACGTATCCCCTTAGCCAGCCCCCTTGCTGCATTAGAGACAAGAGGCACAAATCAGGACAGATACTGATTTTAATTGGAACCAACAACATCTACATGCCATATTAATTTTCACATCTTGCAAAAAAACCCATTTTTTTTAAAGGTTGGTTTTGGTTCTGTCAGGTTGATTAGACAGTGATAGAATTAACGCATTCATAGATTGAACAATACCTGAGTAAACTTAGGTACCTCTAAGAGCCATATAGTGTACAAAAAGTATAGGAGAAAACATCTTTAATACATTAGATTCTTGCTTATAACCCAGTGAATTGGGCATTTTTCTTAGTCACTTTCACTGGAGTTTCAAAAGATGCCACAGATAGAGAAAAAGTGGTGAAAAGAAACGTTTTAAACCTAGACTGTGTTATTTTTCTCCCCTCGATTAGAATTGCCCAATGAAATTGTTTCCACATAAAACAAAATTGACCTTCCAATAGGACTTCTTTACCCTCACCAGTTCCTCATCATCCTCTAATCATGAAGATAATGCCACTGTCTTTAAGAAAACACATATTTTTCCCCCAGTTCTATCTTTCCCCATGAGAAATTAATTCCACACATGCTGAGAAGTGCAGTATGTTCTATACTTACTCTATTAACTGATATGCAAAATTTAGTTGGTTACTGGCCCCACCCCAAAGTAGTTCTCAGACTTTCCTGGGCTCCAAATTTAGAAATTCCACGTGAGCAGGTCTAGGCTGGGGCCCAGGAGTCTGCATTTATAACCAGTTCTCCAGATAATTCTGATCCAGATGGTCCATGTTTTGGAGAACACTGACCTGCCAGCTTTCAACCTATGCTACGTAAAAATGAAAAAGACATAAGAACTAAAAGGGAGAAATTCACTGATTCCCACAGTGACAAAACAAACCAGCTGGTAAAATTGTAACCATAGATGTCGTGAGATAATATTTGTCTGTGATTTAGCTTCATTTGTTCAGCTGTCCAACTAATATTTATTGAGAACTATTGTTTGAGTAGTATTGTCCTGGGTATTGAGGGAGAAAATGTTGAACAAGACAGAGAAGATTTTCTTTTTTTAGAGAGAGAGAGCATGCAAGTTGGGAGCGGATGCAGAGGGAGAGGAAGAGAGAGAATCTTAAGCAGGTTCCATGCCCAGCAAAAAGCCCAACGCAGGGCTCGATCTCACGACCCTGAGATCATGACCCGAGCTGAAATCAAAAGTTGGATGCTCAGTCGACTGAGCCACCCAGGTGCCCCAAGACAGAGAAGACAGAGAAGATTTGTTTATTGTAATTCCAGGTTACTGAGATGGGTCTGTGCTTTATGTGTGTGCGTGCTCTTATTTACAAGGTTTATCTGAAAGAAGAGGAAAACAATACCATAAGAATAAAGAGAGTTATTTGGCAGGAAATAAGCTAAAACTATTAGCTCTTTTCCTTTTATCTACCATCAAAAAATCCCTATTTTCAATTTTTCCTCAAATATATTTTTTCATCATATCTACAGGTAAATGGTTGCTTTAATAGAAAGTGATACATGCATACTGTATCATTAAAACGATGCTTTTGTGTTTAATGATAGAAGGATGCTAAGTTATAAATTTAAAAACAGCTCTCGAAATATTATCTATGTATATACTATAATACTTTTTGTGATAATAAATAACTATACACAGAAAAAAAGTTTCTATCTAGTGAGATTACAGATTTTCTACTCTCTGTGCTTGTCCATATTTTCTAAATTTGCAATAATTACATATTACTATTTTTTTACATATTACTTTAATAAGAGGTAAAAAGGTATTTTCAAGTTGACTATTACATAACAACTAGCAACTTGGTGAAACAGGCATGGTGCCAGAAAATAAGACCAGATGAAGAACATTCTAGAAGGGCAACTTCTTGGGCTCTTTTTATCTTCCTCTTTTCTTCAGCACTCCCAGCCTTTCTGGAGGGAGTTTTAGGACAGGACTGTAATTTAGAGATAAGACCTGAAGTTAAAAGATAAGCTGAGGCCGAAGCAAATCTTAGATACAGATCTGGCCAGGATTAGTCCATCTCCACCAAAGCTTCAAGGAAGCATACGAAATCATATTTGACAACCTCAGGCAAAGTTAATGATAACTCACTGTCCCTGGGTTTGGAAATATCAATACTTGGAAATGGAAGGTACCCACCACTACCTATTACTATATTTGGAAATTGGGAAAATTAGTAGTAGTTTATAAATGTGTGGAAATTTTTGAAGAAAGTTAAAGAACAGTCCTAATAAATTGTAATTATATTTGGTTTATTTTGTTGCCTTTTTAACATTTGAGGTGACTAACCAAAAAGACAGTACTGTAGAATTAAGAAAATGTGAATAAAACAACAAAAACAAAAAGAAAGAGTGAGGTAAAAAAACAAAGAGAATGATACTAAACCCAAGGGTCTTAATATTACTTGGCTTGCATAAAGACGAAGGAAAAAGAAATGATGATGACAACAACAAAAACACAATAAGCACAATTTACTTGAGCATCTGCTGAGTGCCCGACACTGCTGGGTAGTTCATGCAAATCATCTCCAATCTCGATGCAACCCTAAAAGGCAGATAATAATGACCACATATGCATGTGAGGGAATACAATTCAGAAAGATTAAATCAATTGCCCAAGGCCATTTCACATCTTGCAAGTGGTGGAACCACTCCATGTTATACCATGTTGCGTCTAAAATATTTAGAACATTATTACATTCTTTTACTCGGTCAGTCATTGAACAAACCAGTGGTAAACAAATAGACAAAACTCCTTGACTTCACAGCCTTTCTAATTGGAAGAGACAGTGATAGAATACAGATAAGTAAATTATGTAGTATGTTGGATGGTGGTCAATGCTACAAAGGAGAATAAAGCAGGGGAAAGACTGGGCAATGGTGATGGGGGGAGGGGCACCTCCAGGGGGCCTTAGTCTTCCTAAAATTTAGGTCCTTTTTGAAACATTTTCTGAGTGGTAGAGACACTAGGGTACCTTGATTATTTTCAGAGTAAGTTATACACAATCTTTCCCGGTGGAGGTGGGGGCTAGCAGAAGGCGATTTCACGTAGAAAAAATAAGGTACACGTGATCTGACAGTTCTCCATATTTTACTCTTAGGAGTAGGGTCTCTTCAAGAGGAATCTCTAGTCCCTTTTACGTGTGTGTGTGTGTGTGTGTGTGTGTGTACTCCTTTTTCTCTCACTTCACTGATTTTAAGTCAGTTTGGGGAGCTTGGCAAGATTTGTTTTTGCCAAAGCTTCCTTGTTCTCTAGCAGGTTTTCCCAAGCTTGGGTTTAAAAGACCCCCTGGAGAGGCATTACAAGACAAACACTAATTAGCGTAACAATTTATTAAGGAAGATCTTTGATCTTTTCTCACCTACCCAGTTGCCTAGTTCTGCTTTGTCCCCACAATTATAAAATGTGTTTACATAACTAATTAACACAACAGATTGAGTTTTACTGGGTACATGATAATAAGTGGTCCAAATGGTTTGATCTCAAGATAAAGGAGGAAGTGTTCGGAATTAGCACTTCCGAAGAGATCCAAATGGGAGTAACTATCCTTGTGTTCCCATAAAACAAAAGTTCTTAATGTTCCCAAATGGGACATTCTATCACAGTAAGCTTCAGTATTTGAACTCTCACGACAGAATGGTTTATAAGAAAAAAATGTAAATAAAGCAAATTCTGTACTATTTTCGGAGATGAAACAGGCTTTTTAAAATATTGTGTTTATGTCCCCCCTGTAAATTCTCCTATTTATAACTTAAACTAATTTTAGATAAACTATTTTGGGGAAAGAAAGTTTGCACTTGCACTTTTGCTTTGTTAAGCTCACATCTAAGAGATGAAGAGCTGATAGTTGTAAATAAACCCAACTGTGGAGATTATGACTTTTAAAATAAGTTTTTTGTTAGAAAACAAAACCCTAATTATTATTCATAGTAATATTTATTTATCATTTTAAAGAATTAGACTCTTCCTGCTCCATTGGCACCTTCTACTGAATATTTTGAACTCTAAAAATATTTTTTCTTGGAGGGAAGAATTACATATTTTCAAGGGCAAGTGAATGTCTACATCAAAAGGTTCGAGTTAGGGTGAAAAGTCTAAAAAGCATTTCCTCAACCAAGAGCAGGTGAGATATACACATTTTTGCCCATCCTTGATTTCTGAATTTGAAATTCAGTTCATTCTTCTGAGAGGTTATTGTTTGTGCACACTTGGAAAAACCCAACTTTCTGTGGAGAGAGAAAGATAGAGACTTGCGATTACAAAACAGCTTGACAACTTAAGTGCAAATGAATCAGAAACATGTGGATTAAATTTCCCTTGAAACACACATGATTTTTAAAAATTAAGAGGAAAGGGGCTTGGCAACAAGCATTTTAGTTTTTGCCAAACCCAAAGCATTTGAAAAATAATCCAGATTGTGGTTGGGCTCTCTCCTCCATAGTCAATTCTCAATTTCCGAATGTCGATATCAGAAGTTTCAGATCGCAAATTCAATACATAGATATATAAATACTTGAGCACACCTATTTTTACTATGTATACTTCCATGCTACTTTAGAATCAATGGAAATCAAAATGATTGTGGACAAGTGAAATCGAGGGGTTGGGGGGAGAGTCCTCTTTAGAGGATTGGCACAGAATCCCAAAATAAATGGCAGCAAGCTTATTCTAAAGGATACCAGCACGTGAATATCTCCCACAAGGAGAGAAGCAAATATATTCAGGGCAAATGCTAATACATATTTTAGGATAGTCAAGAAAATGAGAGTCCTGCAGGCCACTAGGAAACCCAGGAGAGGGCATACCTTTAATCTATCATGATTTTTTACACTAGGATCAACATTACTGAATGAAAAGTACCCTCAGGAATTCAAAGTCTCATCTATATTTACAGGAGATATACTATCCTTATATTGGGCATTTTTTCTTATAATTATAAAGTATTTTCCCCTTCTGGGATAATCTAGACAGCATAAATAATCCTGTTTACGAACAATGAAACTGCATTTTTAAAAATCCTACCTGCATGAGGGTTTTGGATTCCCATATAGCAACCATTTAAAAATTTGTTGACTCTAGACAAGGAAAAGGAAAGAAGAGAGAGTAGGAGGGATAGAGGGAGGAAGAAAGGCAGTAAAAAAGAAGGAAGAAAGGAAGCAAAACTGAATTCCTAGATTTCCTTCAAAGGTAGTTTTTGGAGAGGAGGAGCACAAAAGCACTAAAGATCTTTGGGGTAGTTAAGAACCAAACTGCAGTGTTGGGCAAGCTAACTGCAACAGCGAGCCATTACTATGAGCGCGGACTCTGTTCCAGACACTGCGGTAGGTGCTTTGAATGCGTTATCTGCTTTAATGTCAACACGAACTCACAAGAAAAAGAGAATTATAGGTTAATTAATTCACCTAGCTACAGGACCAGATTCAGAGTCAAGCCCTTCTCATTCTAGAGCCCAAGCACTTAATCACTTGTCTCCTCCCCTAACGTGTTCAGGAGCAAACCTCCTTCAATCTAAAACTCATTTGTTAGTTCAAACCCTTCATTATCAATTAGGAAACCGCTATCTAAACCAGTTACTGAGGTCAGCAATGTGTCCTTCCTGAGAGTCCAGTAGGATCCATGAAGCAAATTTTATCACACAGAGGTCAGTTGTCCCCAATTTAAATATGGACACATTTTCAAATTTAACAAACTCTTTTCTAGTTACTTGTTCAAATCTGTTCTAATTTCATAAATAGACAGTTGTCTTTTAGGATTTACAAAATAAGGAAATGAGTAGCCTGACATTATGTTAGTATGTAATAGAACCTTGCAGAGAATGAGGTTTTTAAAAGACATACATGTTTAAAAAAAATTTCTTTAGAAACCTCAAAAAAGTTGATTTTCTTGTATTACGTGTGATATATATGTTATTAACTTCCAATTGGAAGATAAAAGAAAATACAAATAAATCTCAGATATTTAGCCTATCTGACCAGGTTAATCACCTTCAAATGTATCTACAAATTAATAACACCTACTTTCTTCATAGATTGGTCTATGTTAATAATTAAGTATTAAGATAGGCTTGTTTAGTTCAACTGTTTGCTGTTCTGACTTCCAGAGTTGTTCTAATTTCCACATGGTCCAATTTTCAGTAAAAATGTTGCTATTTAAGAGAATAAATGTATCTCTCTTGAAATAAAATTATAGATCAAAATACTTCCGAATTAAATGATGTCTGGATCATGTTCCTAATGCTTTATGGTCATTTTTTTTCCTCCCTGAAATATTTAAGAACACCAAATTAGTTTATGGAAACTACCCTTCCCTAGAAATCTCTGTGAATATAAAATAATTATTTAAACTCATTGATTCAACATTTATTAAGCATCATTATTTTCACCACATTGTAGTGAATAATAAAATTCACTACAGATTACATTCTGCCTTTGAGAAAACTGAAGCAAACCTAACCAGTCTCTCAGTATTATGTATGATATAAGGATATATTCCCCCAAATACAAGAAGCATTCCTTTCCCCAAATGCCATCATGTCCTCACCATAGTGTGAAACTTCAGCACAGCACTCAACCCGTTGAGTGTATCTACTAATTATTTTTAGTCTCAAATGTTCTGCTTCTTACCTAGGTCAGACCCATTGAACCTAGGTTCAAATAGCAGCAAAGAAAAGTTGGGAAAGTGAAAATAGATATCAGGAAAAGAGCCAGAAAATTCATTTGCTTGGAAGTTAAAGTCATTTTGGAGCATATCCTATTCTTTTGACTTATTCATTCAATAAATATGTACTACACACCTCTGTTTTAGGCACCCAGGTACCAGAGATGAACAAGACCGACATTCACTGCTCTCAAGGAGCTTACATTCCAGAAACACTGAAATAGCCTCCCTGCTTCCACCCCGTTTGCCTTGGACTTCGCCATAGATGTAGAAGAGAGCCTGGGGTTCACCTGAAACCCTTTGTAATGTGACTTTCTTATTTTACCAAAGTCTAACATTCGTGTAATATTATACTCAAAGTAAAAACACTTGAAAACAGAATTTAAGATAGTCAATCAGCAACTAAGTTTTCTCTGAAGGACCTGCAACCACTAAAGGGAATTTATGAAGCGCACATTCTTCTTCCTCAAGGCAGTGTGAAAGGTAAGCCCCTTCAGAGTTGCCACCTGTGGGGTGTGGGATGACAAGCCCCCTTCTCCCACCGTCAGACCACAAGGCTCATTCTTGCCATAATGAAGAGGCTGATTGATGGAGTCACCTTCCCCACTGCTGACACTCTTATCTTTCTCAGCGTAGCAGTAACAGACAGGACCAGCTCCCTACCAGCTGGGCCCTGTGTGAGGGCCCTATCCGTCACTCTGTTTCTCCACTCCATCTGTTCGCCCCTCCTCCTCCAAATTTCAGCCCATATGCCGACGGGCAGCAACCAATATGTCTGTCTGTCAGTAGCTCTGTAATGAGACCAATTTATAAGGTCACATAATCCTGACTCTTCAGGAAGAAAAAAAAAAAAAAAAACCCTGTCCCAGTCAGTTACTGAGAGAAAGTCACCTTGGCCTCTAGTTCCCATGACTGTGGGAGGTCATGTACAAACCACCAAAAAAGTAATTTAGAATTATTTTCAAGTCATCTCTTTCCTACCAAATTTCCTTAAAAAGACACACACACCCTGTTTTGCTTTATTTGCCAATGTTTTTAGCTAGAAGTTGCAAAATGAAAATATTGACCTTTAGGGAGCAAACTAAGGTCTAGAAACAATGTAGCTTATTCTGTCTAATACGTGAACACTTTACTTCAATTCCAGTAGTGTTTGTGGTTAGCAGGACACCCCCCGCCCCAACTTGCATAGGAAGTTTGTGCACAGGATTTCCAAGAACCTGTCAGTAAGAGTCCCATGTTTGTATGGCACAGCAGAATTTTCCCCGGGAACATTTTGTGCCTTCAGCTGACTAGTGCAGATGAAATTCTGTGTCAGTTTTGCCCAGAGGCTAAGAGCACCTCATTACATTTTATTGAATCCAAATAACAGCAATCAAAATATTTGTAAGCACAATGCAACAACCAGTGAGTCTTATTTTGTGATATAAACTATCATGGGCAGTATATTACATTTCCTTTCTACAAGGCATGGCGAATTACACCATGCACTTCCCTAGAAACTATGCCCAACAACTGTTAATTAATTGTGATATGTGGATGGTACTTCGAGTTTAACAGAAACAGGTGAAGACCATATACCAAAGTGAATTAAAATTCTTTCAGGACACCTTAACTTTGAGAATGACCAGTTTTTGCTTTTTCATCATTTAGGGACTCATGTTGGCTGGTCAAAAAGCCCCTGCAGAATAGAGTCTTGAACTGCCTGGCCCTGAACTGCCGTATTCGTCAATGGAAAGAAGTTTTTCCCTTGGTATCCCATTTTAAGTCACTGACAGTATCCACCCATGAATCATGAACCTGCTCTGGGATTTAAGACCCGGGGTCACTGCTGTGATTCATAATGACCCTGGGGTTTGGTTTACTCTGGATTGGGAATTATACTTGTGCTCAGCACGGATTATGTGTCAGCTGTTTCCTGTATGTTCCCTCGTCTAACTGGAATTCGGAAGATCACTTGACTCTTATACAGACATCTGGATTCTTGTCCCCTAGAGCCATCAGGATGCCCCGTTATCAGTTTGGAGCCCACAAAACCACCTCCCAATTGGTGGGTTCTAAATCTTTAACCTAGGTGAAGCAGCCTGCACTCTGGGATCCATTGCTCAGCTTGGCTGCTGAGTTGAGATTTCCTAGCCATAATCGCTGCTCTCTTCACTTCCGTCCTCCACCCCCTCTGCCCCATTCCATCGCTAATCTAACTCCGAACCAAAAAGTAAGTGGGTAGAGGAGGCAGTCAGTGAAATGGATGCCAAACCTAGCCATGCCTTCATGTTTAAAATTGTACACTCAGCTTATTGCTTTTACTTCATTTCTGTATTCCTCACTCGTAGAACCACAACTTTCTGCTGGTAAAAATCTTAGTTACCTCTTCAATAACTAAGTGTAATTCTTGAATTAAATGTTGATCATGAAGCAGATCATAATACTCTACAGGAATAAATAAAATACTCAGTCTTATGTAGAATCGTGCAGCAGATGAGGCAGAAATCCTGCATGTTCTTAATGTGCTAATCCTCTCTCAGGGCTCCCTTTTGCCATTAAGGGACATTTATTGATTTGTATACAATTTTTTTTTTTTTTTAAGATTTTATTTATTTATTTGACAGAGAGAGACACAGTGAGAGAGGGAATACAAGCAGGGGGAATGGGAGAGGGAGAAGCAGGCTTCCCACTGAGCAGGGAGCCCGATGCAGGGCTCGATCCCAGGACCCTGGGATCATGACCTGAGCCGAAGGCAGACGCTTAACAACTGAGCCACCCAGGTGCCCCATGATTCGTATACAATTTAACAAAACCTAGCATGGGCATCTTCAAAGCCCAGGCCGTTTTCAGTAATTAATATATTTCATAATAATTAAATGTACTTTACCAAATCTAAACAGTTTGTTTTCCACATTAAATTATTAAGCCCAACATATAAGTACCTGTTTCTTTCTCTTCTTTCTTTCTTTCTTTCTTTCTTTTTCTTTCTTTCTTTCTCTTTCTTTCTTTCTTTTCTTTTTTTTTGTGGTGAATATTACTGGGCTTTGAATTTTGTTTTAACTTAATAAAAATAACCTCTTGTCCTTCATATATGTCATTTTACACACCTAACCATTCAAAAAAAGGCGTGGGTTGAATTTTCAGTAATAAGTATGGACCTATGGACCTATATAGATCTATCTACATTCTTTCACCTAATTTCTCTTTTGATAGGCATTTGCAGAACAGCTGGTTGGGTTTACGTTTTAGACTATAGCTAAAGAGCAAAACTGATCATCCTGAAATAGAGTTCCAAGAAAAAATACATAGCATATTCCAGTCAATGAGATTTGGTTATATTTAAATCTCATCATATTTTCAATAAAAATGAGACTTGCTTAATTATATTTTAAGATTATTTATCATTATGCTATGAAGAATTTAGGTGTAAAGTCTCTAGAGATGAACTGGTGGTTAGATATTTAAAAATTGTTGTGCATCTATACTTCCCTCTAAAAGCTGGAGAAAATCAACAGAGTTATGAAAATTGGCCAATGGCCTTTTGGGTCTAACCCTGAATAACTGAAGTGTTCAGATATATGTGGTCCAAAGCAGTAGATGGAAATGGAATTCCATAACCATAAACATGGTTGGTTGGTTGGTTGGTTGGTTGGTTGGTTCCACCATGATGTGGGGGATGACACATCAGCCTACCTTCCTGAATTACAGCACTAGTCAGGCACTTCACCGAAGGAAAAAGAGGGATCCAGAAAAGATGTGTGAGCGCCCAGAAAAGAAAAGCAAAAAAGCCAAAAAAGCAGACTTCATTGATAGAACAAAAACTTTGGACTCTGAGCAAGAACCAGGGTCAGGGAGATCCACTGATGCCAGATCAGGACAGGCCACTTTGGAGTTTATCCTTAGGGCAACTGCTTGTTACAGAGGATTAACACGATAGTGTTACCTGCTAAGCAGTAGCCTCCAGTTGTTATATGAAAAGCAGAGAGGCCTAGGGAGGGGATGCAGGTGGGAGAACGAGTGCAATCATACAGTCTTGGCAAGAAACGTGAGGGCCTGGAGCAATGTGGATGGAAAAAGTGGGCCTGTTTAAAGCTATTACAGAGTTGGAATTATTGGGATGTGGTGACTGACCGGTTTGGGGTATTTAGAAGCAGGAGGCAAGGAAGGATCAGAAGTTTCTCACTGGAGTAAATGTGTTGCTCTCCTCAGGCAAGGAGGAGGAATAGGCTTTGTGGGAAGTATGCTTCATTATTTCAAGACGTGCTGATCTGAAGGGAGTAGAGAACATGGATGTAGAGGAGCAGAGTATGCTGTTGAAGCTCTGAGAGAAGAGTCTAGAATAAGATTTGGAGCTGGAAGTTTCAGGGAGAGAGAAACTTTGAAGCTGTGGAAGTACATAACACTGTTTCATTTCATCTCTACGTAACTATACACTAAAACAGGACTCCAAACCTCCTTTCCTGAATGAGGCAGCAGTCTTTCTTCTACTCAGATCATAGGTATTAATCCTGATCCACCTGAGAAAGGGTTTTCCAGGTTTGAGGTTGAACTGAAACAAATGTCTTAAATGTCATTTCCCTAGAAGGATATAGAGGCATCATCTAGGGTACCTGTTGTTCTGGAGCCACACTCCTATAAAGTCGCTCATCCTGTTGGGCAACTAGAGAGGGTCTCTGTGGTACACTAGCCAGGACGGTGGACTAGACACATTGCCATAGGAAGTTATCCTAGCTGAACAACTGAACCAGACCAACTTCATCCATGAAGTTTTCTCTGGTAGCTACCCTTCCATGTATCTGCTCTAGATCACCTATGGATGGTGAAGCAGTCAATTGTTTATTATTTCATGTATGCACTTTCTTCTCCTCCCCAGACAAGTAAACTGTAAGACACCAGACATCAGGGACTCCCAAACCTGCTTCTTTACCTCTGCCTCTCTTCCTATAGTTTCCTTTCATTTAGACTCCTCACATTTAAAGGCTTACTTGTCCCTCTTCCACAGAACACCAGCATGAAGCACAAAAAAATTTGGAGGCTTCAATTTCTACCCAGAGAAATCCACAAGGTACAACCTAGGGGTTTTCCTTGTCAGTTGCTTCAAGACCCAGCACTTCAGGCCTGGCCTTTGTGCTCTCAAGCTGTGCCTTGACCCAAGATCTTCTCATTGGTGCTAGGATATTAATGATCTCATGCCTGCTTCCAAGAGCCCAAGGAACACCTGTCCCCACTGCCACAGTCTGCAAGGCCAGAGATGTCATTTTATCCACTGTTAAGTTTCTATCCAGGCTTACAGTTCCTCTTGTTTTCACCAATCTTGAGAATGGAGCTCAGGATCTGTCCTTCAGCCCAGTTGCTTCATGAAGGCTTAAAACTTTGCTACTTGTAGGTACATACAATCCTTTGAGGGTCTTTGATAGTCCTGTATTTTTAGAAACCAGTGTGGCCAAGAATATGGCCAACAATCCTACCATTCACCAATATCCATTCCTCCTCTACCCTGGGAGGTTAGTAATTTACTGCTTCCTCTCAGGACCTGCGAGTTGTTCAGTGAAATTTATTGAGAGTAACAATTATGGTCCAGATTTTGGAAATTCCATTCATGTTGATTCCTGAGTGAGGATGACTTGAGCAGAGTCAACACATCCTAACCCCCACCAATCTTTGATAGAAATGCAGTATGAGTCAGAAACAAACCTTTATTGTTTTAATCCACTAAGATTTTTTGGATTACTAACTACCATGGTGTAAACTAAGCTAATCCTGTTAAATTAAATCACCTTCCTCTCTTTGCTGTTCTTGGGCCCCACTCCTATTATGTTAACTGGCTACTTATCACTTCTGGGATCTGCTGATTATCAGTGCCAGGCTGACAAATACCTTGCCCTGCCTTTGTGACCGAATCTCAGAACAGAGGATTTGACTTGGAGCAAAGAAGAGTTTTCTTGAAATAAGAGCTGCAAAGATTATAATTCTGAAAGTTAGAAGGGAGGAGATGGAAATTTTGCTCCTGGTGAGTATTTAAATAGATTGAATCAATCTGGAATGACTTAAGGCAATTCTGCTTGAAAGCAAGAAGATAGACTGAGGCTGATTACAAACTAAAATTCTACTACATAACAAGGGTCCTGCTGAATAGTGAATCTCTACTGGAATGGCTCATCATTGCAAAAACAGTAAACAAAGAAGTTTGCTGGACTTACTACAGAAAAAAAAATGTGCTATTTTTAGTTACATAACTAATGTGGTGATGTCCCCTTTGTCAAAATGAATGCTAAGTTGATATAACTAATTAAAATCAGTATAACAAAGACTACATAAGTATATTTGCATGCTTGCCTTGGGGAATCCTGGGAAACACATGGTACCCCAGAGAGTTCACTGTGCATTGGAATGGCAACATCCTCTACCTCAAGAAGGCTTCAGGACTCTTGCCAAGGATATTGGCACACCTAAATTCACAGAAAAATAATAAAAAGATGGACAGGTATATACTCTAATGACATTTCTTGAGACAAAAATAGTGGAAAACACTAAGTCCTAATCCTGGTCCAATCAGTGGACTGCTTTTCTTCAGGAAAAGAAGATGGAACAACCTTTTTAAAAAATCAACTTTATTGAATTTTAAATTATATTTTAAAAATGTACAGATTTTAAGGTATAGTTCAAAATATATACTTCTGTAGCCACCACCCCTTTAAGGATAAAGAACCGTTCCACCACCCCAGAAAGTTCTCTCGTATCCCTTTGCAGTCAGTAGCTTCCCATCCATTATTTTGATTTCTGTCACCATAGCTTAGTCTTTTCTATTCTAGAACATCATATGCAATCATATAGCATGGACCATTTCGTGTGATTTCTTTCTCTCAACATAGGATTCCTGAATTTCATCCATGTTGTTGAGCATATCAGTGGTTCAGTGATTTGTATAGCTGAGTAGTATTCCTTATATGAATGGACCACAATTTATCCATTCACCCGCTGACATGCATGTAGAATGCTTCCAGATTTGGTTATTATTAATAAATACCTAGCAGTGGAAATGCTGAGTCATTGGATAGGTTTTTGTTTAACTTTATAAGAAATCTGTAAATTATTTTCAAAAGTGACTGCACAATTTTACACTCCTATGAACAATATATAAGAGTTACAGTTCATGTTAGTTTTAATTTGTATTTCCTTGCTGACTAATGATGTTGAGCAACTTTTCATGTGCTTATTGGTTAACTAATGATGTTGAGTTCAAAGTATATGCTTGTGTAGCCAAGAACTACACTTCCTAATTTTCTTGTGCCCTTGTGTTTATGTGTGTGTGTCTGTGTTTGTGTGCATGTATGTGTCTGTGTGTCTACATATATGAAGTGTCTTTTGAATATTTTGCTCATTTAAAAAAATCTGTTATCTTTTTATTAGTGAGTTGTAGGAGTTTTTTTCATATATTCTAGATGTAAGTTCTTTTTCAGATATATACATTTTGATTATTTTCTCCTAGTCTATGACTTACTTTTTCATTTCCTTAACATCTTTTGAAGAATAATAATTTTAATCTACATGAACTCCAATATATAATATTTTCTTATCTCTTTCTTTCTTCCTTTCTTCCTTTCTTTCTTTCTTCTTTTTTTATTAGTATCTTTTCTAAGAAAATTTTTCCTGCTCTAAGATCAAGAAGATATCATCATGAAGATACTATTCTATGTTTTCTTCTAGAAGTTTTATAGTTTTACGTCTATAATATGTTTCTAGTTAGCTTTTTTTGAAAAAATTAGAGATAGAAGTCAAGGTTCTTTTTTAAAATGAATATTTAGCTCTTCTACTACCATTTGTTGAAAAGACTATTATTTCCACATTGAATTATCTTGGTGCTTTTTCAAAAATCAATTAACTATGTATACAACTTTATTTTTAGACTTTTTTTATCCTGTTTCATTGATCTATTTGTCTATTCCTATGCCAATACCACATTATCTTAATTAGTTAGCTCTATAGCAAGTCTTGAAATCAGATGGTATAAATCCTCCAACTTTGTTCTTCTTTTACAAAGTTGTATTGTTTAATCTAAGTCCTTTGAATTTCCATATGAATTTTGACATCAGTATATCAATTTCTATCAAAAAGCCTACCAGAATTTTGGTGGGAAATGCATTGACTGAGAATTGACTTAACAATATTGAGTTTTTTATTTCATAATTAGTGGGTATCTTTCCAGTTAAATATTCTTTAATTTCTCTTAGCAAAGTTTCATTGTTTTTGAGGTAAGGAAGAATTTTGAAAAATGTGTAAATACATTTGACAATTTTGATAAAATAAATTCTTAGAAAAATAGTTTTAAAAATGGACATAAAAGGAAAATTTTAAATGTAAATTACTCTATAAAAGACATTAAACTCAAAATCACAAAGCTTCTTTCATAAGACTTCCCACAGGTTATTGACAGCTCTGATTAGAAGTCTGATAGTCCATGCTAAAATTCATATGGAAGCTTAAGTAACAAGTAAAACATGTCTGAAAAAGAAGAACAAAGTTGGAGGTTTCACACTTCCTGATTTTAAAATTTGCTACAAAGCAAAAGTAATCAACGCAATGTGGTACTGGTATAAAGATGGACGTATAGACCATTGGAATAGAATAGAAAATCCAGAAACAAACCCTCACACATATGGTCAAATGATTTTTGACGGAGTGCCAAAAACCTTCATTGGTAAAATGACAGTCTTTTTAACAAATGGCATTGGAGAAACTGGATATCCGTGTGCAAAAGAATGAAGTTGTTCCCTTACCTTACATGGTATACAAAAAATTACCTCAAAATGGATCAAAGATCTACACATAAGAGCTAAAATTAAACAACTCTTAGAAGGAAACACAGAAGAAAAACTTCAGGACATTGGATTTGGCAATTTTCTCCTGGATATGACACCAAAAGCATACACAACTAAAGAAAAAATAGATAAATTACACTATATCAAAATTAAAACTTTTGTGCATTACAGGACACTAGCAACAGAGTAAAAGGGCAAGCCATAGAACGGGAGAAAATATTTAGAAATCGTATACCTGATAAAATGTTAACATCCAAAATATATAAAGAACTTCTGAAACTCAGCAACAAAAAAACCCAATTTAAAAGATGATTAAAAAGGGGTGCCTGGGTGGCTCAGTTTTTAAGGATCTGCCTTCGGCTCAGATCATGATCCCAGAGTCCTGGGATCGAGCCCCGCATCGGGGTCCCTGCTCATCGGGAGGTCTGCTTCTCCCTCTCTCACTTCCCGTGCTTGTGTTTCTTCTCTTGCTGTCTCTCTCTCTCTCTGTCAAATAAATAAATAAATAATCTCAAAAAAAATAAAAAAATAAAAAATGATTAAAGGACTTGAATAGACATTTGTCCAAAGAAGATATACAGATGTCCAATAAGCACATGAAAAGATGCTTAACATTATTAATCATTAGGGAAATGCAAATTAGAACAAAATGAGATACTATTTCATACTCATTAGAATGGCTACTATCAAAAAAACAGAAAATAACAACTATTGGTAAAAATGTGGAGAAATTGGAACGCTTGTGCATTGCTAATTGAGGATGTGAAATTGTGCAGCCACCATGGAAAACAATATGGTAGTTCCTCAAGAAATTAAAAATAGAATTACCACATGATTGACCAATTCCACTTCTGGGTCTTTACTCGAAAGAACTGAAAACAGGGACTAAGATTATTTGCACACTCACATTCACAGTAACGTCGGAATGTTACTCAACCTTAAAAAGGAAAAAAAAATTCTGACACATGCTAAAACATGGATGAACCTTGAAGACATTATGCTAAGTGAAATAAGACAGTTACAAAAGAGCAAATACTATGATACCACTTCTATGAGGTACCCAGAGTAGTCACATTTATAGACAGAAAACAGAGTGGTAATTGCCAGGGGCTGGGAGAAGGGGGACAGTAAGGAGTTATTATGTAATGAGCATGGAGTGTCAGTTTGGAAAGATGAGAAATGTTCTAAAGATGAGATGAACCATGAGAGACTATGGACTCTGAGAAACAAACAGGGTTTTAGAGGGGCGGGGGGGGGGATTGGTTAGCCCAGTGATGGGTATTAAGGAAGGCATGTACTGCATGGAGCACTGGGTGTTATACGAAAACAATGGATTGTGGATCACCACATCAAAAACCAATGAGGTACTGTATGGTGACTAACATAACATAATAAAATTAAAAAAAAAAAAAGATGAATGGTGGTTATGGTTGCACAAAAATGTGAATGTACTTAAAACCACTGAACTGTATGCTTAAAAATAGTTAAAACAATAAATTTATGTTATACATATTTTACCACAATAGAAAAATCTGACAGATTTCACCAGTGAATCTGTCCAATTTGAAAGATTTCTTGGTGGGGAAAATTTTAATAATGAAATCAATGTTTTTAATATTTTAGTTCCATTTAAATTTTCTATTTCTTTATGTGTCAGCTCTGATGGGTTGTGTTTTTCAAATAATTGTCCATTTTTTTTCTAAATGTGCTTATTAGCATAAAGTTGATCAAAATATCCTGCTGTGCTTTTAATGTCTCTGGGACCAGTTGTGATATATACACTTTTATTCATTGATAATTTATATCCTTTCTCGTTTTAGATCAGTTGGCTAGGATTTCTACTTTTTATTATTTCTTTTCTTCTAACCATTATTATTCTAACTTCTTAAAGTGGAAATTTATCTCATTGATTTAATACTTACTTCTTATCTAATATAAGCACTTTAATGTTATAAATTTTCTTTTAAGGCTTACTTTAGCTCCATCCCACAAATTCTGATATGTCGTGTGTAAATTACCACTGAGTTCAAAATATTTTCTAATTTCTCCTGGATTTATTCTTTGATTTATTAATTATTTAGAAGTGGTTGTTAAACTTCAAAATATTTGAGGTTTATATTATTACTGATTTTTAATTTATTTATTGTCAGAGAACTTACTCTATGTGATTAAATTCCTTTTAAATTATTGATACCAGTTTTATGGCCCAGCATATGATCTGTTTTATTATATATTCCCTATACACATGAAAAGATTTTGTATTCCACATTTGTTAGGTATAATGTTTTATAAATATCTATTAGATCAATTTACTTGATGATGTTCAATCTATACCCATACTGATTTTGTTTTTGTCTACATGAATTACTAATTATTGAGAGGCAATGCTAAAACCTCTCTTTTCCCCGTTAGTTCATTTTTTTCTGCTTCATATTTTATTAAACTCTATTTGAAGATTGTAAAATTTTTGTGAAATCTTTTAGCTACAGTCTACAAAAATATTATCTTTGTAATATCTTTTTTCATTAAAAATGACCCTCTATACTTCTCTTGAGACTGCATGATTTTAATATAATCAATCACTTGCTTATTCTTAGTGTTTTATGGTATATTGTTTCCCATCCTTTTATTTACAACTTGTGTTTATCTTGGTTTTCCTCCTTTAACCAGTTTAACAACTTCTCTTTTAATTGGAATGTTTAGTCCATTTCTATTCAATGTGTAGCAAAATCCACTCATAGCCGTGTTTTCTATTTATGCCCTCTGTTCTTTATAACTCTTTTCTTCCTTTTCTTTCCTATTTTACATGTATTGAATATTTTCTAGTATTATTACATTCTATCTCCTCTATTGCCTTTTAAGCCATATACTTCATTAGCTCTTTTTTTAGTGACTGCTCCAGAAATTACAATTGGTATTCTGACCTTATCACAGTTTGCCTCAAATTAAAGTTATATTGTTTTCATTTGATGTAAAAACCTATTTTTTTGTTTACATGCTTTCCTAACTTTTTGTTCTGTGTTCAGTTTGTTGTATATTTATCTCTACACATATTATAAACTCCACAACATATTATTATGACTTTACTTGAAATCATTGACTTTTTAAAAATTTAGAAAAGAAAAAATCATATTTATTCATATTACTATTTCGAGGGATCTTTATTGCTTTCTTTTTTTTTTTTTTTTTAATAGATCCTAATTTCCTTCTGGTATAATTTCCTTTGACCTGAGAACTCTCCCTAGCATATATATTTTTTAAAGATTTTATTTATCCACTTATTTAACAGAGAGACAGAGTACAAGCCGGCAGAGCAGCAGAGGGAGAGGGAGAAGCAGGCTTCCCACTGAGCAGGGAGCCCAACGTGGGGCTCTATCCCAGGACCCTGGGATCATGACCTGAGCCGAAGGCAGACGCTTGACTGACTGAGCCACCCAGGCGCCCTCCCCCCAGCATATCTTGTAGTGTGGGTCCACTCTCAGCCTTTTGTTTATCTAAAAATACCTTTAATTTACTTTCATTTTTGAAAACTATGTTCACTGAACATAAAATTGACAGTTCTCTTCCTCTGTCTCTGTAAATATGCTATTCCACTTCTGTTGAGTTTCTATTGTTTCTGATGAAAGGGGTGCCCTTATTTCTATCATTGGTTTCTTTCATATAATATGACTTCTTTTCTTCCTGCTTTTGGGATTTTATGTCTAATTTATAGCAGTTGGACAATTTTGTGCTTAGAAGTGATTTTCTTGGTAATTATTCTTCTTGAGCTTCACTGAGCATCTTGGATCTGTTTTATCAAATTAGAAGATTTTCCAGCCAGTAATTCTTCAGTTTTTCTGGCCCATTCTCTTTCTTCTTCTTTTGGGACTTCTTCTGATACTGTTCAATATGTCATTGAAAGGTCTTTATTAAAAAGATCTTTTACTTACTTCAGCTTCGATTATTTCTATTGACCTGCTTCAGTTCAGGCATTCTTTCTTCTGTTTTGTTCAATTCTCTGTTAATCCCATCCAGCAAATTTCATATTTTAGATACTATATTTCTCATTCTAGTGTTTCCATTTGGTTATTTTTGTCTCCAAAAACTAACATCCCTGATTACCTTTTTACCATTATATATATCTTTTCCTGTAGATTCTTCAATACATTTTTCTTAGTTATTTTAAATTCCTTTTCTGATTATTTCAACACTTGGTTCATTCAGATTATCTTTCTCTTGATTCTATGGGTTTTTTTCCCCTATTTTTCAAACTTCTTTGCATGTTTTGTTAATATTGCATGTTGGATATTGTGCTAAAAGAACAGCAGGTGTTGTAGTAGATTTTTAAAAAGTATTATACACCTGTATACATATATTGTTATATTATTTTATAATATATCATATCGTATTGCATTATATTATATATTGAGCATATTTTCTCAACAAGGAACACGATTTTCTATATTAGACATGTAGGTGATCAGTTGGATTTAATCATGGATTTAGCTACTTTGGGGCAGGCCTTGGCTTGAATCCCTCCAACCAGACCTTAGAATTCAAGCACCACACTGTAAGATGGCTCGACTACTAGACCTCGAGATAGAGATTTCCTGACTGTTAGATGTCGGATACGACACATCACGAGCATGTCAGCCTGTGAAGCTGCCAGACCTTGGGAATGGGAGTCTGGTGAGTGTGAAACAACTGGACTTGTGAGACCACAAGCCTTCCAGATCACAAGACTTCAAAACTGTAGGACTGCAAGGCTGCAAAATCACCAAGCCTGCAAGTCTGAGAGATTGTTACTCGGCAGAATGATCTCTGGATTTACAGCTTCTCCAAATTCAACCCAGTAGGCCAGATTATAGGATTAGAAAATGTCTGTCAGATTTCTTATCTGAATGAAGATTATCATTCTCTGACAGGCTTCCTTCTCTGACTGCTCCCAACCTCAGCCATCTCCTCTTCTTTGCTCACTCATCTCTCTGAATTTTTGACTTGACTTTCAGAGTTTTAGCTTTCTTTGTGTCCAGAATGCCTCATTACTAGGAAGTTTTGGTTTATCCCTTGATGTCTTACTGTTTTGATGGAAATGAACATCTTTCATATCCTTCTACATCTTGACTGGAAGCAAAACTCCACTGAAGCTAGTCGAGGAGGTGGGAGATATTAGGTATGTTGATAACTTCAATTTGCGCCATTCTCTGCTTTTCCCACCCTGATATGTTCCCTTGCCCTTTGCCTTCTATTAGTTTCAGCCAGTGGGGAGAAATTGGGATATTTATTCCCCTGGCTGCCTCTCTGCTGCATTGCCAAAGGCTAGATGAGTTCCTCAAATGTCAGAGTTCTTGTCAGGCGGCCCTTTCCACATTATGCTCTCCGTCCCCATATTCAGGAAGCAGCTCCCTTCTTCATCCCATGGGATGGTAACAGTATCCTGCTGTTCCTAACTACAGGGTACTCTGCTCCCTCATGGTTTCCTACACCCTGCCCACACCTTTGTAAGCTGTCCTCACACTACCCAGTTTGCAAGCGCCGTTTGAGTTCTGCTGAGACTCTGACACAGGGAGTTTTCAAACAGTATCTTAGAGCTGGAACTGCCAAGATGCATGGTGAGGAAAAAAAAAATAGACTCTTCAGAATGGAACCTGGGACTTGGCAGTAGATGTGACTTTTGAAAATCATGGTTGTAGAAATGACAAAAGTACATACAGGTAATGTTAGTATAGTTCAATGAAGGCTTTATTTTGGTCTTACCTTGTACCCAGCATATACTAAATGATGACACAAAACCATGATGCCTGCTCTCAGGAAGCTCAAAATCTGAAAGAAGAGATGCCATTCAAACAAATGCCACATACAGTGTACTACACACAGAAAAGTAACACTTGTGTTAGAACTGGTTACACATGAGCATTGTCCAAGGGTTTTTTAGAATGTAGTCCACAGACCAAACTTTGAAGACTCCTGGGCTTGATAACATTCCCTACAGTCTTATTGTTTAATAATTAGAAACTATGAGATAGACCTGGATTTATGTCCCTTTCTTACCTGCAGATTAGACTCAGTTTAAGAGGTATAGCAGATGGGTGAATTCTCAACTATCATACTTTAAGTCAAACTTGAAAATAACTACAAACAGTTGACCAGCACACATTCCTTTTTTTGACCAGTGCCTCTCTCCCAGGAGGTACACAGGTGGGAAAATGAGTGGAATCAGACCTCTTTTCTACTCACCCAACATAAATTATTACTTTCCATTGGAGAATGGTTATTTGCAAGATTGCCGTAAATCTTACAAATGAATGTTTGCAGGGCAGCAGAGAGCAGGTTCTCTTATTCTCTCAAAAGGGATGGGGGAAGGGAGTCTAGGAAAATCATCTCTAACTTCCCAGATTAATAGGCAGAGGGACTTCATAGCTTCAGCTCCCAAAATAGCGGTAGAGGAAGGCAAAAAAATCGTTAGGCATGCTGATTGCATTGTTACAACTTAAATTGTACTCAGATGCGAACACTGACGTGCCAAAAACAGTGAAGGCCCAGCCTGAAAGATCAGAAAAGTGACATCTGGTATTGGATGCCCCAGCAGACATGACTAATACCATTGGTATTGTGTAGATTCTGCCTTCACTAATTTAATATTCAAATATGAGGGTCAGCCTCACAGTGCTCTGCAATAACAGAAGACGTAGGCTTCTCAGAAATCACCTTCTTGCCCCCAACAGGGCTATTTAAGGAGGCAGGATGTCTATCTTGTGGCCTGACCAGGACAAGTTCTGTTATTTCCACATGTTGGTTAAGATCCTTTTCTTTGTTTCATGGCTCTAACACATGGTTGAGCTATGAGGGAGCCCTGAGAACTCATCCATAACTTGTAATAAATAAATAACCTCCTCATAGTTTGCCCCTTGGATATTTGCTTTATGCCAGAACATTTTAGTTTTACACATACACACGCATGCAAATGTGTTTCTCCACTGAAAATAAAAACCTGATGTCCCCCCCATAACTTTTACTGCTGACACTCAAGAATACCACATTGACTTGAGGCTGGGAGTATTCCAACTAAATCAACAGAACTACCCTGTATCTCATGTGGGTATTTCCAGTTGTCAAATTTATCAGTTTGGCAAATATGTAATGAACACCTAAGCACAAAGCGTTGTGCTATGTTCAGTGGCAGCAACAAAGATGAATTTTGAAATGGCATAAAATAACTGTGTAAATTGCCATTTAATCATGCTTTTATGACTCAAAAGACAAATCAGAACCTTGGAGTAGCTCTGGGCCTTGCTGGCAAACTCCAAGTGCCATTAAACAGTAATGCAGCTTGATTCTTAAAAACATAATACTGATAATAAGAGCTACTGGTTATTGACCGTTTGCTGTAAGTGAAGCATTGCAGTAAGCCCTTCATATTCAATATCTCCACAATCTTACAAAATAGGTTTGCAAATCATCTCTGTATTACAGATAAAGAAACAGATTCAGAGAAATGAAATAGCCTATATAATATCATATAGCTTAGTAAGAACTGAGTGAGAATTCTATTTTAAGGTTATCTGTCTTCAAAGACCATGCATTTTCCTCTATTTTTGGTCTCATCATAATCTTCAATGCAGGAACATAAGTAGTTAATCTGTCATGTTTCTTTGATACTCACCCCCTCACCTAGATGACAATGTAGGGAATTCCCAAGGTTGAGGATCGCTAAATCTCTCAGGAAATATTGTAGAATTATATTTTCTGTGATGTTATAAAAAGTAATACTTTGTTTTCATTTTCCCAAGTATAAAATTCTACTTTATTTTTTTAAAGATTTTATTTATTTATTTGTCAGAGAGAGAGAGAGAGCACAAACAGGGGGAGGGGCAGAGGGAGAAGCAGGCTCCCCACTGAGCAGGGAGCCTGATGCAGGACTCAATCCCAGGACCCTGGGATCATGACCTGAGCCCAAGGCCAGACGCTTAATCAACTGAACCACCCAGGCGTCCTTAAATTCTACTTTAAATATCAACTAATATCCATAATCTTTCCCCTCCTCCCCTCCCTACCCCTGGCCATTCCCAAACACCTAGCATCTATCTGTCTTCTGTCTGGAATGACTGTATTTGCCACACTGTCCCTCAAGAACCTATTTGATGTGTATGTGTGTATGATGTATTTGTCATTTACCCCCAAATCTCTTTTCTTCAGTTTCCTTGAATTCTTCTATAATTTAACACAAAATATTTTATCTCTATGACTTCTGAGGGAAAATGCAAATACTTCTCAGAGGGTTAGCTTATTAAATTGATAGTTCTTAATATGTTAGCACAGTTTAGATTTTATGAGCATCTAGTCACCTCAGCAAGGACCTGAGAGATCTGGACTAAGTAAACTTCAAGGAAATAAGTTCAGAAAGCTCTGGGTCAGAGCAATGAGGGCCATTTGGAAAAACCCACTGAGTGATTTGGAAATTCTAATGAGTGTCTTGGATACACAGGAGATGGTGTGAGAACACTGTGGGAGAAATGGGTATCACACTGGTTAAATGGGAAAAAGAAGGCAGAAGGAAGAGAAAAATCCAAATTTTAAGAGACCGTATTTCGGCCTGCAGATAATTTCTATCCTCTCATCTTTGGTTTACAATATTTATGTTGCATTTATAGTGCAGTTAGTTCTTGTGAACCTGAATTTAGTACTTCACTATTTTTTTTAATTGCTTTTCTTTTTCTTTTTCCCCTGGAATAAGGAGTGTAGACTCTTTCAGGGAAGGCATGGCTAAAGCACTCCTTGACGGGAGGTCCCTGACTATCACCAGGTGCATCTGGAGACAGTGATACATGGAACAACTCAGGGAATTCAAAGCATTCTCCTGCTTCATGATCCCCAACAGCTCCAGACCCTGCGAGGCTTTGGGCAGGCCTGGCGTGCAAGCTGACCACAGCGACAGACCATACCACACTGGGAGAATCTGCTTGGAAGAAGAATGACTTCTCCACTCCAAAATGAGGCTAGGGAGAGACTGGGTTATTTTTTAAGTGGGTGTTGGGGAAGGAATTAGAGGCAGGGGGAGGAATTGGAGGAGTTAGCTGATTGAGGGTTAGCTTTTAATTTTGCATTGGAGAGTCAGTTAACAATGGTTACAAAAGGAAATTGAAAGCCTGGAAGCAGTTGAGGTTTTTGTTATTTCTGAAGTTACGAAACACATCAATATTGCACAGGCCTGTGTTTAATGTGGTATAACAATGTGACAGCCTTTGTGGATAGGCTCTGGAACTCTTTGAATGGCTTCCATGAACAAATCAGCATTCTCTTTATTACTGTGACCCTTGGATTGTGTGTGCCCATTTTTCTGGTTCTTAGAGGGCATAGTCCCAGACTTGTCATGAAGTGCACTCAAGCAATGTGTGTTAGGGGATTTGAGGAAAAGAAGAAAGGCTTGGTTGGAAATGTGGCTGTGAACTTGAAGAAGGGAAGAGTCCAGGACAGAATCATCAAGTGACACTTAAAAGCAACAAAGTTACTGCTGATAATTCTTGTGATGAAATTGCCATTCATATCCCAAATCATAGCCAGAATATTATCATGCATTCATGCTTAAATACTTACATCTAAAGTGTGCTGTTAATGATGGTACAGGAAAAAGGGCTTCTTCACAAGCTTGGTTAGATTGTATATCCTAAAACAATGTCTCCAACTCATTTAATTGACAAGTGAGTGTCATAGAACTACTTTAAGTTGTAGAACAAAACATGTACTAACATCTTAAAGTTTGTAGCATTTATTTTTTGGGTCAGGAGCTCATCTAAATATTTTTATTTTAATTACTAATGTAATATTCACAATGACGCTAAGGGGTAGATGTCATTATCCTCATTCTACACAGGAGAAATAGAGGCAAGAGAGGTAAAACAACTTGTCCAAGTTAACATAGCAAGGAAGTTTTTAATATAAAATTCATTCCCTGGTAGACTGGCACCAATTCCAACACATTTAATCATTGCCTCTACTCACACCTGCTTCATATCCTAGTAACGTAAAAATCCATTTTCAGCATGAGAAAAAAGTAAATGCACATTACTATATCATCCATGTATTTGTTGAATAACCAACTTTATAATTATATAAAGAGCAGCTTCCCTAAGTAATGATTTTCAAATAAACTTGTATTTTGTTATCTATATACCTTTGAAAACCCCTCTCAGTCTGTATTACATAAGAGGCATGTGGTTTCCCAGGACCCTCACATTAATCTAAGGCTCCTCCAGGCCCTAGCCCTGTGTTAGGAGGACAAACGTAAGATCCAATGATATCTATGAGCCCTTCCCTCTCTCTTACACATTCTATTACTTTATGTTTGCTGATGCTCAACAAGTGATATTTTCTTCAGCTCCTGAACTTTGCTAGGGTTTTCCATTTTCTTAATAATCCAGAAAGAAACCCCTTTCAATAATTTTGGATTTCATCAGAGAAGGGGATGAACAAAGAATGTGAAGCAATGAAAGAGGTAGGTAGACTCTGAGGAAAGCGTTACCAGCCTCGGTCAGCATTATGTTTCTGTCCATTCTTTGTTGGATTTTATTCAAAAGAGAAGGGAAAAAGGCTGGACATGTATCACCGCGGATAATGGCTCAGATTTATAATTGAAAATTATTATATTGTTCCCTCGGTGGGAAAATAACTCTCCAGTATACTCAAAATCTTTTTAAATAATTGGCCTTTGTCTAATAAAAGTCATGTATAAGTAACTTCAATTTTTTTCTATACCTGTTACATTTTCTTATTTCTTATGGATATGTAGGAGGCAGATGAATTCCTAAGCCATATTCTGAGAATAATCATAAGGGAAAATTTTAAAATATACTCATTAGTCAAACTGTTTGTTGAATACCTAAAGTGTATTTGCTAAAGATAAATAACAGGAAAAAAATTAAAGCCTATTCATTTTTCCAGCAACTATTTGCTAACATGAGATTTTTAATAAGATCATATATAGAACTATATTCCTCAGCATTTAAAATATTTTTTAAAAATTGATGACTATAATTTCTCCATTCACTGGAACATGCAATCTTTCCAAAGAGACTATAAAGACTTACCAGCCTATTACAAGACCCTTTTAAGTTGGCCTTCTTTTTCACCATCTGCCCAGTGTAAAAGAGCTTTTGCAGCTACTTGTCTTTGTATATGCACTTCTTTACTATATAAGCATGCTATGTTCCTCATTAGTAAAGGAGATGGAATATCATTGGTGAAATGTTTCCTATCAGGTCATCAAAAATGAGAACTCAAAGCAAGTTATATTTTGGCAGAAGGCAGAATAAGCATTAAAAAAAGCTAAGTGAATTACAGCAAATAGTCTACCAATTTATGTAAATTAATTTTTAAAAGAGAAATATAAGGATGTCAAGGGAAGTTTATAACGTAACAAAGGAAGGTAACAGTCAAAAATAGTATCATCAAGAGTAAAGAAAAAGACAAAAGAAACACAAGAATTGGCAGAAGGATTTCCTGCTAGTCAGATGCTTAGATGTCTACAAAGTCCTACAGCGAAAAGATTGATGACATTGGCTAGACTGGAGGGGTTGACAGGAAACATTGTTGAAGAGGAGTGACTAGAGGGGAAAACCTCAAGTTACCTATTTTTTTTTTTTTTAATTTGAGTATAGTTGACACACAATGTTATATTAGTTTCTCAAGAATGGTATGAGAAAATCAAATCAGTATTAATACCTACTTCTCAGTAGAGGAGAAATAGCTTCACTTTAATCACTGTTTTTCTCATGACTCACTAGGTGCAAAGTGCTCTGAGAATGTGAGAATGAATAAATAGAGGCTTCAACTCTGAGCTAACTTGTCTTACCACGGTAAAAGAAATCTTGTCACATTCAGGAAACCACACATAGATCAAGTGGATATCCTATAACATTTAGGTTTTGGTGAATAAGCTCCATCCAAGTCTTACTGAAACTCCTACTGGACTATACTGCACCAGAGTATCCTCCCTGAATCCGTGCTCCAACACGAGTTTAAAGCAAACACCCACAGAAGGGGATGTGACATACAGGACAGAGTATGGACCTTGGGAGCTAAAGGCATGAGTCCAAGTTCTGTCTCCAATATTACCGTTGTGTAACTTTGGACAAGCTATTGAAAATCTTTGGGGCTCAGATTTCTTACCCTTAAAAGCGATAAAATTGGTATCTTCAAGTTTCAAGGTAATACTGTATATCACATACGTGGCCCATTATACAGCTCTGGGTATATGTAAATCAGTGAATGGCAGCAGCTACTGATCTTCTCGTTTAATTCGCCCTGGTTCAAAAATAAAATTAGCATCTATGACATCATGAAATTGCCTAATTAGATCATACTCTCAAGAGGGACTGGCTACATAATTTAAAGGGCCTAGGACAAATATGGGGCTTCCTATTCAAAAACTATTCAGACTTCCAAGACTGCAATAACAGAGCATCAAGTCAAGCATGGAGCCTTCTCAGTGTGGAGCCCTCTGTGACTGCATAGGTCATGTGCCCAGGGAGCTGGTCTTTTTCCTAAGTGACCCTTGGAAATTTTAGACCTTGCTTCAAGAAGAGGAACAGATAGGTAACCAATACCTGTTGGTGACCAATATCTCTTGCTTCAGTAGATCTAATAATATATCAGTAGCAATACTAGCCATCCGAATATATGTTTCAAAGGAAAATTGTCAGCCAGTTTCTCTCTCTGTTTATTACTTTGGGTCATACTTCCCAAGGAAATGCCTTTAAGACTCTAGTCTTGATGAAAAGAAGCTTCCATCAATCCTTCTTCATTTCGTAGTACAATCGACCCTTGGAAGTGGAAAATGAATTAGAAAAAGCAAAACAAACATTAGAAAACCTGAGGCATTCTGGACAATGATCAGAGAGGAAAATGTGTTAACAAATGTAATTCTGTTTAAGACTGCAAAATGAGAATACAACTTTCATTAATACTCTGGGCTGCATCCAGGCTTTTGTCTGTTTGATATGGAGAATCCCAACTGTGAGGTTGGGAAAGAGACTGAGATCTATGCACATTAATATTTTTTACAGTTTACATTCATGACTCCAGAGGCTCAGGCAAATTTAGTAGATCAAATAAATAAATAAATAAATAAGCAAAAGAAGCATTCTGTGATCAGTCCTTCATGCAAAGTTTCCACTGTCATCCAAGAGATTTCCACATGCACAGCAAGGACAGAAGATGACTCTCTTGTTACCCATTACTTGAAGAAAAATGTCTAGCTTTGATAATGATATAATATGGTGTTCGCCCCCTGAACTTCATAGAAGTCAATTTAATCTTTGCCAATGTCCCCTTATGAGGAAAGGTATATTTTCCCCTTTTAATGCTGATTGAATAGCTTGTGAATACTTTACAAGGGCTATGTCACCGCTTTAGTCTGGGGTTGTTATGTGGTGAATAATTTCAGCTGTGAGAGAGCCTGAGCAATAACTGTCACACCTGGGGAGTCATTTTTTTTTTTTCTTTGAAAGGGAGAAAGCAAAAGAAGGAGATAGCGAAAGAGATCAGAGAGAGAGAGAGAGAGAAGAAAGAAAACCCAGCAAAAGTCAAGTTACAGGGACAAAATGCTTAAGGCTCTTAAAAAAATGGCCATTGAAATTTTGTTATAAATTTTGTTAGAGAATCATAGCATCATATAATTCTGAACTGAGAGGGATCAAAGAAATCATAGGCCAAAGCTTAATTTCATAGGTAAGGAAATATAGCCCAGGGAAATTCATTTACTTACTAAAGACTGCCAGTTTATACACTCATTCCAGCTTTCTAGCTACATTCCTGTACTTTTCCTCCATGACCCCCCTATAGAGTTCATTTCAGGGAAATTTTCAGGGAGCCTCCTCTCCCAGAAAATTATGTTCGACCAGGTTTATAAGCATTTAGCTATCTCGCATGATAATTCACTTATTCATTTCTTCATTAAATATATTAGAGAGGCCTTTCAAAGACTATCCCAAGCCCATGTTACTTTTGGGACTGAAACAGAGACTCTGTTACTGATTGCAAGAGATGAAAAACAATAGGAAAAAAATAGAGATATCAAAACAAAATACAACAATTAGTAGTTAGGGAAGGCCCACGAGTTTGGAAAGAAATACAGTGTGTGTGAAAAAAGCACAGTAACCACATAGTTAATGCAAATAGAAGTCATCCAGAAACTGAGGCACATTTGGAAGGATCTCACTTCTCCAAGTAGTAATGCAGGATAGTTTTGGCATTGTGGTACAGATCGTGGATTCTGGAATCAGATCACCTGCCTTCAAATCTCAGCTAGGCAGCTTGCTAGCTGTGAACTTGTAGACAAGTTACTTAACAGTTTGAGGCCCCAGTTTCCTCCTTGGTAAAATGCAAATTAATAGTAGCACCTAGCTCATGTGGTGACTGTTATAAAAATGAAAAGAGTTGATCCATGTGATGGCATTTAAAACGGTGGCTGGCACATGGTAAGCACTGGATTAGCCATTATTATGCAGTTATAAAACCTACATGTATCCACTGAAATTACTTAAAACCTTGCTCTGTAATGGACTATATTATATTTTTCTCATTTTAAAATATGTGAATGATCAATTTTAATCATATTGTCTTAAACTGAGAGATAAATAGCAAAAGTTTTAAAAATATCGAAATCCTGGTTTTTCTTTCTGATCTCCTAGAGCACATTTATCAGCCCTAGACTATGGGTACTCTGTGTGGTATTTTCTCAAAAAGAAAGGCAACACACAGCATCAGAACCTCTCATCAGTTGTCCAGGCAACTATTATTACAATATAGAAGATGGTGCCCAGGATTTATTTGATAGTACAGAACTCAAAGAGTGAAGGGCATCAAAAACCACTGTGCACAGTTTCTCTGTGTTTGTACCCAAGTCGGGTAATTGAAATTTGGGATTGATAATGGAAAGCATAAGTTTATTGTGAGATGAATAACTCATTGTGAAATGAGAGAAGGTATGTAAAGCCCAGAACTATAAAACAGTATATAACCATTTAGTATATTCAGTTTAATCTCTAGGCTTTGGATTGAGGCAAAATCCTAGTTACATCCCTTCCCCTCTCCTCCAAAAAAGCAGGAAGTGATCAGATATCTTTATGTACATTTTGAATGAGGTTGCTTCACACTGATGTGTTATCTTTCTTAGAGTTTTCATTATAACACTAATGTGTTACCCTTCTACTTTTTGGCATTTAATCTCCATTTAAAAGCCTTAGTTACTTTAAAGTGAAGCCACAGATGGATCTGCTTCAGCATTTTGGAGTGTGAAGGCTTAATTCAGAAGCAACTTGAGATGCATGTTGGGGGAGGGAGGAAGAAGTGTCAGTTCCTTCTCTCCCTCTTCACACTTCTATCCTTTAGTCTCAATGTCTCTGAATATTCTGGCAAACACCTCTATGCTCACAGTCAGATCCTTTCTCATGATACTCTCTCTCCTCCCCTGTGCTCACCTTTCTGCTGCAAGTCCTCCTCCCCTGCAAGATGCATGGCTCCCACCTCTGACTCAATTTCTGCTCTAAAAATCTGCAGATTGTAAGGCACTCAGCCCAGAATGAGCCTATGGAGGCAACAGTGTTCTTATTTTGGAGGACGAGAGGCTGAACAAGATTGTTAAGGGGGTAGGAGAGGACATAGGAGTTTACTGGCAAGATTAGAGTAGTTGGGGGTCTCAGACTCGGAGCAGAGAGCAGGCGATGAAATTGTGATAATGTGACAGCATAAGTTTAAATCTACATGAGAGTGTGATAAGAAAAAGTACCTAACATCTTGAAATTGTTTCTAATACTGTGTGTCACAGTGGTGTTGGGGTGTTAAGGTGGGGTGTTCTACACCTAGTGGCTTGTTATCACCAGCAAGTGTATGTAACCTCAGGGGAAACGTCTACAGTGAATCACTTGTTTCTGAAGGGGAAACATCAAAATGTTGGGAGCCCAGGTCTAGGGGATGAGAGCGTGCTGGCTGTGATGAGGGAAAGAAATTCATTATGACCAAGAATGAAAGTAAGTCCTCTGTGGTATCAAGAAACTGATTGCTCAGCCCTGTCCCTTGAGTTACAGAGATCTCATGTGACTTATCTTGCAGGAGTGATCATAGCATCCTCTCAACAGAAGCTATCTGGGCCTTCCTGATAACTCTGCTCCTCACCCAGAATGCCACACATGGCAATCTGGAATTCTCTGTTTTTGTTTGTTTGTTAACATTGGTTGGTTGGTTGGGGTGGATTTTTTCCTCTTTATTTCTCTAAGTCTTTCAGACCATTGGCAATTTGAGAGTTTTTACCCACTTGAGATTTCTGTGCTGTTACTTCACTGCTTGTTTTTACTGTCCGGTTGCTTACTTTGTTCTGAATTTCTGCGTGTTTACTTTGATTGTATCTCACATTTAACTTCTATCTTAAAATGGAAATAGAAAGTAGCAGTCAGGAGGAGACAGCTCTTTCTCCAACCACTCTAGTCCACCATTACTGGAAAGGCTTGTTATCAGCTCCCCATGGGTGTTTCTATCCACTTACCTCATACAAAGCCTCCAGCCTCTTGTTTCCTCCACTCAGCTTATGACAACATCTAAAGCAATCATAGAGGCACATATTCTCTTTCCGGATGGGATGGACTAGTTAGTCTGACTCTGTAGTTGAATGAAATTTAATCTCACCAGTGGAATCCAGATTAGTATTATATCAATGTATCATAGAAATCTACCACAAATTATAAGAAATACAAATAAAAATATTGAGAACTAACTGGTAAGATAAAAACTTGAATATGTTACAAATTAAAATCACTTACTTAAATTATTTTGACTTTATGCCTCCTTACTTAGCAATAAGGACAATGTATATCATTAAATGTGCATTGTTTAACTTCATAATAAGCTTTGTTGGTTTCAACAGATTCCATAATGTATATAATACGTTGTGTTGAGAGGGCACTATCAGAGAACTATCTGAATAAAGTGAAGGACTGAAATACAGTTGTTTGACTGTATTCTAATTTTCCAGTGTTCCAGTTATTGTTGCCATATAACAAACCATCCGAAACTTAATGAAAATAACAATTATATTATGCTCACAAATCCTGTGGGTTAAAAATTCATACTGGGAGTATCAGGAATGGGTAGTCTTTGTTCCACAATGTCTGGGGTCTTAGCTGGAAAGACTTAAAAGCTGAAGGTGATTCAACAGCTAGGACTAAAATCATCTTGGGGACATCTTCACTCACATGTCTCCATTCACATGTCTGGTGGTTGGTGCTGACTATTGGTTGGAACCTCAGCTTGGCTGTCAACCAGAAAGAATATGTACACGTGACGTCTTCATGTAGTCTGTCTCTGTGGACTAGCGTGAAATTTCTCACAGAATAGTGACTGTGTCCCAAAAGAGCCAAGGAGGGATGCAGGGCATTTTTATGATTTAGCCTCAAAGTCATTTAGTATCATTTCTGCCATACTTTATTATATGAGACAATCCAAAGGTCTGCCTGGTATAGGAAGAAGGAACGTGACTTCACCACTCATTGGAAGCAGTATCAAGGTTTTGAGGGTAGTTAGAAATGTGATCTGACTTTTATTTGACTGTCATTGTGAGAACATGCAGGCCATCTTTGGAAAATACAGTATGTCACAGTCAAACCTCTGGCTACAAAAATTCATATCCTTCCTACCCTACCACACGCAATGTGCATTCATCTTCTTCCCTGAGACATCGAAATCTCATTCTATTTTGGTATCTTCTTAATGTCTAGTATTTCCTCATCTAAATCAGGTTCAGGTTCAGATGAGGCTCCTTGGGTGCAGTTCCTCGAGTACAGCTTCTTCAGTGACACTCATTTTATCTGAAGACATGAGGACTAAATAGTTGAGTTATCTGCTTCCCAAATATCCAATACACATTAAGGGTACAAACATGAATGGCCTTTTTACACATCCCCCTTCAAAAAGGGAGAAATCAGGAGGCACACAGTGGTCACAGATCCATAGAAATGATTCTCACTTTACGACTTCCAGTAGTTTGACCTGTACAAATACCGTAACAGTACTAATTTTGATACTATATCAACATTATATGAATGTTTTTAACTTAAATACTAGCATATTGATCATATAAGCCAGAAATGAAATACACTGAACAATTTCTGTATTTTTCAGTCACTACATTAGCCCAACGTGCTTCACTCTGCTACCCCTAAAATGTCTTTCCCACAGATTCCATCAATTATCAAAACATGTGACTTAATAATATACTTAAAATTTTGAATACATGCCTTCTGTGTACATTTTTTCCTAATCTAAGTTCATTTAAAAAATATTGAAAGAGAGGCTCCTGAGTGGCTCAGTTGGTTAAGAGTCTGACTCTTGGTTTCTGCTCAGGTCATGATGTCATGGGTGGTGGGATTGAGCCTCATGTTGGACTCCACTCTTGAAGTTTCCCTCCATCTGCCCCTCCCCCACTTGAGCACACACATTCTCTCTCTCTCTAAAATAAATAAACTTTAAAAAAATATTGGAACAACTTCAGATGATGTCTCACTATAGACAGGCTAAAGTCTATAATGGCTCCAGGCATTCCTGCTCTAATTTCTGGGACTGTGAAGAAAATGGATTTTACTCTAGTGATTAGGTTATGTCAAATAGTACAGTTGAATTTAAGAAAGGGAGATGATCTAAACAAGCTAAACGACTCACATGAGTATTCTAAAACAGAGAGTATTCTCTGGCTGGTGGAAGAAGAGGAAAGAGACAAGTTGCAGCTGGCCAGAAGAAGGCAACACCCATGTTGTAAACTGTCTATGGAGGCCATGTGGAAAGTTACCTGAGAGGAACATCTAGGAGCTGAAAGCCAGCAATGAAATGGGGACATCAGTCTTACAACTGCATGGGACTGAATTCTGCCAACAACGAGAATGAACTTAGAAGATGATATTGCCCAAAAGCCTCCAGACAGGAACTCAGCCTGGCCAACACCTTGATTTCAGACTCGTGATACACTCATGAGAACTCCCATGTCCTGAAGACTTCTGCTCTACAGAATTGTGAGATAATAAACAGATGCTGTTTTAAAAGCTGTTAAGTTTGTGGTTAATTTTATTATGAAGCGATAGAAGCTAATAGAGTCATCACCAGGAAATGGGAGTTTTAACTGAGCAAGAGGTTAAGAAGGAACTCAAGATAAGTAAAGGAGGTGATAAGGGATAAAGCAGAACTCACAGTGAACTGACTCTTCTTCCCTGCCCCTCTCTCCTCCTTTTTTAAGTGTACATGTAAATTCCCTCAAAATGTGGTCTGTGGGTGAGAGTGGGTTATACTGACCGGGATATCCACGGGTTTGGTTCAGTCAGACCCACAGTCAAATGATTGCTCTTCCGTGTGACCACAAGTTGGTTACTAACATGTCTGGGCTTCCATTTCTCCAAGTGTAAATAGAGAATAAATATTAATTTACTTGAAAGCATTCGTAGAAGGTTTAGCCATACATTATTTAACACAACAGAGACTCTTAGGGAGACCAGGATTCCCAAGGCATACGTGGAGCATCATTGCTGTGACCCCCTTCCTCCATTTTTATTTTCCAGGATTCCACTTGCTTAAAACACTCTGGAACGACAGGGAGAAAGTCTTCCCAATGAGCCTTTTGAAACATATGGTGATAAGATCGAGTCCCTGGGGGAAGGGAATCCATGTTTGGTGGGCAGTTAGAAATGTTATCTGACTTTTATTTAACCTGAATGAAATACCATGATAGTATTCACTAACAATAGATTTTTAAGAATCAAATGCAATTTTGGAAGGTTTTTAGTTCACTTGTTTTTAACAAGGAATTTTTATTGTTGATGTTGGTGGTGGTAGTTATGCTTTGTATTTTAAATAAACATGACATTTTTTATCACAACCCTCCCATGTACTAACTGTTAGAGAAATGTTGGCACGGTGTTATAATTCAGATAAAGAATAGACCATCAAACAAAGGAAAATGCTAGACTTTAACTGTCTGATTATCTCCTCTAGTTTAGATTATCCTATTTGTTAAAATGAAAATTGTATTTTTTGGCAATAAAAAGGATAAGAGGAACATGAAAAGTGTAAATTGAACTTTTGCCTTGTGTTACATCTCCGCTGTTTACCAAAATCAATTTATTTCTGTTTGTTTTACTGTCTATCTGCTGAAAACATATCTGAATCCAATGAAAATGTAAAACATGTGATTTTAAATAGTTTGAGAAAGGAAAAAGGAAGCGTGCTGTTAAATGTTAAAACGGGTTCTGTGGTAAATTGTATATATGCACCACATCAAACGCAAATTGAAGTTAAAATAAATAATGTTACACTGAAAGTTGAAAGAATATAGCAAATCATAAAGATGCTTGTATACTAATTGAGAGTATTTTAATTGTTAAAAGATTTAGGGAAATAAACACTGTAGATGGGAACACAGTGCTGAAAGATCAGTGCCAGTTCTGGTTTTCCTTTCTAGTGGCTTGGCACGGTGGCTACACTGAGCTCAAGCTTCGCCTTCAGAAACAGAAGCAATGCTGTTCAAAGGATTAATCAGTGGCCCATACATAGGAGGCCTGAGGACATGCACATCTGCAGTCCCAAAAGCTGGTACAGAAAATGTGTGCCCTCCATCCTTGCTGGGCTCCATTTCCAGAAAGGCAGCCCTTCCTGGCAGGAAATACCCTTCAAGTTTAAGCTTGGTTTGTTCCTGTCTCCCATGTCTGCACCGCTATTGACCTCATCAGCTCTTCCATTCCCCTCTTCGTTCTGTTGCTATGAGTCACAAGGTCACATTTTACAGCGGTAAAATACCAATAGTTCCTCTTCCAATCTGGTCTCTTCTCTTATTCGTGCTGATCTACATTATACGAATAATGTGGCTCAAGAGAAAAAAATGCTGTCTTCGTAAAAGAAAATATGTGGTTGTTGTGTATGCCTTCTCCCCAGTTCTGTCGAGTTCATATCTGTTGAATTGAAATGCTTTTTACAATATAGTCCACGAATTTTTGAATGGTGTATAAAAAGCTTCCAGAACTCAATGAAAAAAAATATATATTTTTAAAGATTTTATTTATTTATTCATGAGAGACAGAGAGAGAGAGAGAGACAGAGGGAGAAGCAGGCTCCCCAAGGAGAAGGGAGCCCAAAACGGACTCGATCCCAGGACCCCAAGATCATGACCTGAGCCACCTCGGCACTTGAAAATATATTAACATTGGTCAGGCTTTGGGTATTTTAGGAAACAAACATATTTACATTTGTGTGGGTCTTCCAAATTGATATGATATTAATTTTGAATCCACATCTTTTTTCTTCTTCCTTCAAAGTTTACCTCATCTTCAACTTCAGGGGGCACATTAATTGTCAAGTATAGTCGAGGAAGGTACCAGGTAGAGAAAAAAATTAAACTATCTCATGTGTAAGTGGATAATCTGTTATATAAAAAAACACCATCAAACGTTTCTAACATCCACCTATGGTATGTCGAGAATTGTGCCAGGATTTACACATATCATCTTTAGTCTTTAAAATAACACAGTAAGATAAATATTAGTATTTCTACCTTATAAATAAGGAAAAATGAAGTTTAGAGGTATTAGTTCATTCACTTATTTTTTTTCTAAAAAATATATTTTGAATATCTACTATATGCCAAACACTGGGGGAGGCTTTAGGGGTAAAATAATAAACAGAAATCCTGATCATCCATTCTCTCATTGGCTTTCCAAAAGAAAGCAATAATAATGTTGCAGTCATTAGGTAGCAGTTCTAACATTCAAGTCTAGGCTCCCCCTTATAACAGAGCCAGGAATTAACCAGCTTTTCTTTATCAGCCTTTCTCACTAAAGAAGAATAAATATGGTGTCAGAAGCCAGTCAGGTTTTTTACATATTGCCCCCAGTTGTTCCTGATACATTAGATCCCAAGAGTGCAAACGACATTTTCTTCTCACTTAGGATCTAGTCTGAGATCTTTAAGAACAGATTTAGTATCCTCTTTAATGTTTAGTCATTATCCAATGGAGTGGTCATTTCAGCTCCAGTAATATCTTTGGTCAGATATTTAGTTACCAGGTAAATAGGTACAGCAGTATAGATTATCGATGCACTCAGTAATCATGGATGCAGCTGATAAAAGCACTGGTTAGTGTTAATTTTTTATAAGTAATTCTGGTCATGGTTTCATTTTTTTGTCTGTTGACTAGATTTTAAAAGATTGTTTACCAAAAGTATAGATTTTTAAAATCAGATTATAAATCTAGAAATTTTGTGTGACTTGAGTGCTCTTCTGCACTAATTTTCTTGCCAAATTAATCAATGTTCTATATAAACCTAAGTGTAATTTAATAAAATATGTCAAGAACAAATTTATCATTTCCTCTGCACTCCAGAACAAGTCCAGGATAAGAAAATAATTCCATCCTAGCTGTGGCACATAGTGTTCAAAAGTCAGGAGACTTACTCATGTCTGGGTGATATGATCATTTAGCCACGTATTCACAAGTAGATAAGAAAAGACAAGAAAAGAAAAGAAAAAACAAATTAGAAAGAGAAGCTAGAAGGAACCATCTTTGATTCTCAGCACCCAATATTTTCTGTTCCTAATAAAAACCTAGTGCTCTTACATGTCAACACTTCCTAGAAGCCCAACGACCACTCCCTGTTATCCCAAGGATGATTCATTAGTGCAGTGTCTGATGCAAATGAATACCTACCTTCCTTGATAATAGATACCCTTATATTTCCTTAGAGATAAACTACAATTTGCACTAAAGGAACTTAGAAAGTATTTATGCATGCAGTCTTTTGATTCCAAAGCTTGAATGGTTTTGTCTGGTTATTGAAAAGACTAAACATTCTGGAATGAAATTTTGGTGGTTACATGCATGTCAACTAACTTGCTGCAAATAAGCCAAGTGTATATTGCAAAGACCGTATATATCACGTACTGGTTTAGCATGCTTTTCTTCCAAGACTGCCAAGAAATATTGCTCCGGTCTCCACTGGTGCTCTGTTAATTCTGTTGCAAGACTGAGAGCAGCCGTCTCCTTCCAACCCACATCAACATTAACCGGTGTAAGTGTGACACCCCTTGAGTGGTACAAAATGCCATAGTGCACTGGGAGTTCCTTTAGAGCCAGGTTTGAACACATCATGAAATATATGCCTCTATTTACTAATGAAAATGGAGCCACATTTTCCTGTTCTTTCAGCCATATGGGGTTATGATTGGTGTGTGCTTGCCTTTTACATCACTATTTGATTCCATAATAAGAACCACATGAGACAATTTTAGTTTATTAGTTCTTCAGTTGCCAACATGGCTATTGTACAACTAATAAAATAAATAAAAATATTTCCCTTGTGTTTTTTCTTATAAAATACACTTGTTATGTAAAGGATAAGCACATACCAGTCACAACCTGATCTGGCATGAGCCATATTGTCTTGCTTTTTCTCATTTAATAGAAAACAAAGGAGACATATTTATTAGTTTCCTAATAGCATGGTTGGCTCACACTGACCTATACCTACACATCAGCTATTGGAGGCATTTATTTAGAGAGAAATGGTTTATACTGGCGTCTTGGTAAAAAATTTCAAAACCTAGTTACTAATAAAAATACATTTCTGGGAAAGGTATATAATAAAGGAAGTAAACGCAATGAAAAACTACGTATCTTCTTAGTGTCCATGGTAATTCACGCATCATCTCCTCCAGGGTCAACCCCTAAAAATGCGCTGCTGGTTCTGGGCCTTTCTGATGTACCAAGAAGTCCAAAGTGAATCACCATGTCTAAGGCCAGTGTTCTGCCGTTCACTGAAACTAGGCCCAGATTTTGAGACTGAGCTGAAACATCACCTTTTGAGTACTATTGGAACGTAAGTCATACTGCTCTGATACTGTCATTAGTCATCAGCTCACATGAGTCCTTATTGTTTGGAATAGTCAAGAACCAATCTATAAATATTCTCCTTTACTATATGAATGCTCAACAGAGCAATGGCATATGAACAGATTGGCTATAGAAACTGGTTTTCTACTTGGCAATCTTTCTGAGAAAGAACCTGTGAGCAAAGGACAATGAGAGACCACTTTACCTCCACTAAGACATCACACTTACATGAGCTGATGTTGATCGCTAATGTCATGAAATCTATCAGAGTTCTTGTTCCTTCATTTCCTATTTTCAGTAGTCAGACATACTGAAAGATGAAGAGAGGGTTGCCAGTAGTCCTGTGCATGCATGTTGGAGCCTTACTACAGAAAACAAGTGGACGTTTTAGAAATGACTCTTTCCCTAAAACAGTTCTTTTTTGCAAAGAAGAGGCTACACTACATAAGACTTGAATTATTCCGCATAGGACTTAAATTTAATTAAATGGTTGCAAGAAATACTTTATAAAGCTAACTTTACCAGTCATTTTTTAAAAGAATAAAACCTGTCCATGTTGTTTCAATAAATTTTGGAGAAGAAAATTCCATGTGCTTAAATTCTTCCATTCCCTGGTTTGATCACTTTCTATCATTCTAAACATCTGTCTTTAAAGAAAAAGTAAGAGCACGTACTCTTTAAAGAAGCCAAAAAAGATATTTTTGTTATCACTGTCAGATTTATAATAGGTAAAGATATGTAATAAATGAAAAATGATTAAGCAATGCAAGGGAAATGCAGTTTGTTGGAGTGATGGAATATTGTTTTAACTTCAGTGTTTTGTGCACATATAAATTTATTTATCTATTTATTTATTATATATTTATGAGAATAGAGCAAGAGGTAAAAAAGGCACAGTGTATTTGGGTGATATATCTTAGAAGAAAATGAAGCTTTCCAATAGATTTCAAGATTGAATAGAAGGGAGAGAATTGATCTGAGTCATTTTCCCACTGCTTCAAGGACCAACTCATAAAATGAGTTTGATGGGCACTGAGGATTAGTTTTGACCCCCTCTATGGCTTCACAGAGTCCAGGTCAACTTGGAGAGACTGGAAGTGTTAACACACAGGAGAGAGCAATGAGATACAGCCCCAGTGTTCAGAAAACTGCTCTGTCTCGCATAGCCAGCCAACAACGGTCTTTCAAAGTTATGTTGCTTCTCATTCTATGTCAGGGTTAAGGTCATTTTTAGGGCATGGTGAGGAAATGTGGAGGCCAGGGCTGTCTGCACCACACCTGGGCTGTGAGAAACAGGGGGTTTCAATTTCCAGCCTCTGAAAACCACACAACCCAACTTTTACCTGCCTGTCCTCACCCCAGTATACAACAAATATAAAATAAAATCAGATATTTCAGAGAAGTGGACTAGTAAGATCAAGGATGGACATTCCTGAAATGCATTAAGGCCTTCAGAAAAAGGTAAGCAATAAAGGCAGAGCTTTATTATTTAGCTAGAGTTATGGTTTCCTATGTTATTTTGAGGGGAAGGGCAGGGTTGGGAGGTGTACAAAAATGACTTTCACTTATTCTTTTGGTATATATGGAAGCAAAAATATTGAGATATTTATAAATATACTAGTTACTAAGGACTGAATTTTCAAATATATGCAGTTTCTTCTCATCTATAGCTTATTCTTGTATTTCCTTTATAAAAGACCTGATCACTCTCCTGGAATACAAGATAGAAGCAAAGAAGTTGTGATTGGAGGGGAGAGAAACAGAAGAAAGTATTTTACTTTAGGATTCTGAAGCTAGTGAACTCTTCTCTCAGAGAATACAAACCTATAATTACGAAAATAATGTTAATAAAAGCTATCATTGACTTAACACTTTTTCTGTGCTGTGAGCTGCTTTACACACAGTAGCTTGTCAATCTTCTCTGCATACTTATTATTCATTATTGTTATTATTACCATTTTCATATGATGAGAAAATTGAGACAGTTTCTTCATATTTCATATGATTTTCCTACACTTACAAAGTGGCCAAATATTCCCAATGTGTTCCTGGGGTTCAATAACAGCAAGTGTTATTGTCCCTTTGACAATGAAGAAAACACGTTACTAGCAATGCTTGTGAGAGACCCTTGGGCTTCTCTGAGATTCTATAAATGCAATTTTTAGATTTAGCATGCTATGCTAGTTCAGAAGTCTTTTCATTGAAAGTAATAGAGAAGGACCAATGATCTTTTAGAAATATTCCATAAATTGGTGCAGCCATGGCATGCGTAGAACAAGAAGACAGTTGTCAGTGAGGCATGGTTTCAGGGGCGTGGAAAGTTTGCTGGTACTCAAACATTTTCCTTTCCGCGCAAACTGCGCAAGCTTTCAAATCAGACAAAACTAGTCAAACACTAATTTTATCGTAGTTATTGTGACCTTGAACTAAAGTTTCTTAATTCATCCAAGTGTTGTCGTGAAGATGGAATGAGGCAATGAATGTCAGTGTTTGAATGTGATAAGTCTAATACATTTTGTTTCTTTTGTCTTCCCCTTTATTCTTTCTCTTTCCTATGATTTAACGTGTGAAGGAGGTATTTTAATACTGTGAGTGATGAAAGTATATGAAAGTCTTTAGAACCTCCCCTTGAAAAACTCACAATCTAATGTTATATTTTGTGACCTAGAAAAGGTAATGTGAGCTCTTAAGCACTTTTCAGTCATATGAGTATTTTTTCTGGCTAACAATAGAAATAAAAAACTCAGGAATCTATGCAAATATTTAGCTGATACAAAATGGCATCTCATTTCACATTGTCTGAGGAAGGAGAAATTGCAATATCATCATATCAGTCAATGGTATTTATTATCTCTCGGTCTTTTCCTGTTTTTCACTATGTTCTTATAAAGTTTCTGATAGAGAAAATCAGGAGATCTTAGAAACTGACTTTCATTTATAACCTGCTGATTCACCTAGATCAGGTTACTGGGAAGAAATCCAAATCAGACCTCCTGACCTACCCAAAACAGCATGAAGTATGCCCTGCCACTAAATCCTGATTCCTGTGTACCTCACCCTGTCACTAAATATGATTTAAAGGAACCTTTAGAAAGTCAGGTATAAGGATTTAGTGCTTTACATGTAGGTTACAGCTGCTGGCCTGGCTTTTATAGTAACATAAGTAAGTAATTTATTAAATGGTTCAGTCATTAGATATACCAGACCTTGAAAACATTCTTGTGAAGGAGGCTAGTTTGGGTAGTGAGAAGATTAACATTTCTCAGCAGCAAGTATTTGTGACAAGATTAATGAGGCACAGGGCAGATGGATGTGTTTCCCTCTTTGTGTCTGCTCTCCTGGTTTCCTTGCCCTTTATTTGGTTGTCTTTTCCTCTGTGGCACCTGCTGTCATTGACATGGATGAGATGCCAAAACAGCATTCCTTTACTTCAACACTATTCACACCTTCTTCTCCCCGTTTCTTTCTCCACAGGAGTTATGCCTTTCTCCTCTTCTTGGATTGGCAAGGGCATTATTTCAGTTTCTAGAAGAAATGCCTGGCAAGCATTTTCACAGTAAAAGAAATCATGGAAATATGAACAAGATCAGAAACACTTCTTAGTGCTTTCTTTTACATTAAAATTTGTAATTAATTATGTGTTAATTTTCTTTAAGATTATGTATCTGTTTTAATACATTCTGCATTTTCCTTCACAGTTATCACCAGCTCTATGGTGTCCATTATGTCTTTTAGGGGATATAATGTGCTTCTTGTCCTGGCCATTTGATAGAATGTTAATGTTCCCATTCTCTTTCTCATGTTCTCAGGCACCAGAGACAGACAATGTCCTGCTTTTGTGAGCTTACTTCTCTTCAAAAGATTTATAACATGGAGACTAATAACAAGTGTACTTTCCTTTAACAAAGCCTCCAACTTCGCTTCTGTTTGTTCTTCTTCCAGCTCAATTTCCTCTGATGCCTTCCAATAAATTGCCAACCTTTTTTTCCACTGAAGTACCCTAAGTGTGTCCTTTGATAAAACACACTTCTCACGTCTTATAAAAGCTAATGTAACAGAATTTCCCCCTTGTGTCTTTAGTATTTACCAGCGAATGTTTGTAATGATCCCAATCACTAGTTATTTTTAGTTCAAAAGTAACATCTAAGATATCTAAGGCTAAAGAGATGCTAAGATCTGTGGCTATCCAGTGGGCATTCCTGGGTTGGATGAGAGTCTGGGAGTCTGGAAATTTGGGAGATCAGCAAAAGCCCATAAAATACCGGACTTCTATAGTTAGGAAGGATGTCTCATTATATTTTTATAATTTTCTAATATTGTAATTTTCAGCTTGAATTTTGTTACTGACTTTATCGTTCTTTATTTGACTATGAGACTCTTAATAAAAGCAATTATGTATAAAATAGAAACCACAAATCCCCAGCAATAGGTTATTTAATTGCAGTAATCACCCAAAACAAGCCTCAGTTTCTAAGAAAATGTCTTATTTGACAGGCACATCTAGGAACCTCAGGAGTGCATCTGCAGATGGGGTTATTCAGGGAGTGTTCAATGAGTTCTTGGCCAAAAGCACAAATGAGATTTCAAAATTGGGAGGAAAAAGATTGTTTACATGGTTAAAGACTCAAGAATAGAAAAAAAAATAGGCAAAATGTTAAAAGTAGAATTTTCCCACTTACCATTACCAATGGGGCCAAAGTGCTAAAGATAAAAAGGATCTGAAAGTTACAGTATTATCAGTACATTCCATCGGATAAGAAAGCCAGCACCAGAGTCAAATTTTGTGGCTAAATTGCCTATCCTTTCAGATTTCTTCATCTGTAAATTATAAACAATAATAATTATTATTTTATAGAGCTATTATAAAGATTGAATGAAATAATGTACCTAAAATTCTTAGAGAAATGATCAGTAATAGTTCAATAATTAACTATTAAAAAGCACTGATGACTCTCAATGAATGTTTAAAATAGGTAAACATAAGAAACACAGAAAGCACAAGCAATCACAAAGTGTAAGAATAAGAATAGAATAGTGTTGGTAAAGATAAGCCCTGTGATAAGCTAAAGATCAGCAGAAGGGAAGCACTTTAAGGCTACTGGGGTATGAGAATTAGGAAAAGAGAGAAATAGACCAATCAATTGGGGTAGGAGGATGTGATTTTTAAGGAAATTGTGAGAAACCCCAAATTCTCAATTCCACTTTCACTCTGCCTTCCCTATGAAGTAGAATTATTCTTAAACTAGAAAAGGCAGAATAAACATTTTTAAGAGGAGATGGAAATTCAAGATAGGTTAGAAAATTGGAAAAGAGCCCCTAGCTGGTTTTATGTTAATAACATTTCTGGGTCTAGTCAAGCTTCATAGAAAAAGCTTCATAATACATGTGACCCTGTCTCCTAATACAATTTGCTTTTCACACAGCTATGCCATACACAGTATTTCAATTCACCTGGAATGCTTTTCCTTAATTTTTCATTTGGAAAATGCTATTGTTTAGAAAAGGATTTCCCAGCTTCCCCTGGCAGATCTAATCACTCCTGGCCACCATCCAGGCTGCACAGGTCTCTGTTTAACATCTGTGAGAACCGTATTGCAGTGATAAGATTACATGTCATTAATGTCCTTCTGTCCCAATTGTGATCTTCTTAAGAGTACAGACTATCATTCTTTCTATTCCAAGATCCTACCTCAGGGTATGGCTCATGGTCAGTATTCAGCAAATGTTAATTTGATTTAATTTAACTTAAAGGAGACGAATGGTTGCAGGAGCTAAGGACTCTTGACAAGAAAAGGCTTTAGGGAATGGGATGGAATGATTACTATCTTTAATAAATGACAGATCTTATATAAAAGAAGGAATAACTTCAGAGGACAGAATCATGATTAATGGGTCAAAGTTAAAATGAAATAACTTTGGCCCTATATGGAGTTGAACTTTGTCTCAGAGTTGTTCTCACCTGGAGAGGGTTATCTTGTATGGTAGCTAATTCTCTGCTAGGATATGGGCTTAAATAGAAACTAAATACTCTATCTGGAACATGGTACAGCTAGATCTTGCAAAACATTAAGGTTTAACTTTCCTTATATAACTCTTAAGAGTCTATGATTATCCTCACAAATATTAATGACTCAGTTTGGAGACTCCAATACTGTAATAAATTTTTTTCTTTCAGAGAGACTACGCTTATCTCAGCTGCCATCTTCTCTCACGTAATAATCTATTCTACCAGTTTATGAAATTTGTTCTTCACTGCAGAAGAATATTTTTATTAATGTTTCCCTCTCAATAAAACCCACCACACCACAGGTACCCGCCATGGAGACTCAGAAAATTGGGACCTCTGAAACATTATTGTGAAGTTTCCCCTGCTTTGTTTTGTAGTCCCAGCTTCGTTGTAAAAAAATAAAAAACTTAATATGTTTAGAAGACTATTAGTATAAACCTGAATAATCAGAAAGGGGCTCAGTTCTGTAGACAACAATAATAATAATTGAAGTTGGCTTCTTTAGTGTCTGGAATTCCAACTGGGACAAGCTCAAAGCTTTGGTTTATCATCACAAAAGAGCCACAGAGCCCTCAAGAGCCCTTTCTGGGATTCCAAAGAAAATCTACCAAGGCAGAAACTTTTTCTTCAAGTTTTTTTTATTAAAAACAAATAAAGGCAAACACAAACACATTCCAATACAGAAGCACTTCTGAAGAGCCACAAATCCACAAGGTTCCAAGCCTCTGGCTAGTCCAATCTGCTGCTGTAAAGGGCTAGACATAATTTCAGCCAGCATGGGTCTGCCCCATACAATAATCAAAGACGGCAATACTACCGCAAAAATCAGGCTCTCTTCTACATTACCAGTACCTTTGTTTATGTCCTCAGAGGTTGCATTTTCTTCTTTTTTTAAAAAAAAAATTGTTTCTTGCATGTTCTCGTTTGATTTTGAAGTTAATATTCCTTTTCTATCTTCAGCTCTGAGCTAATAGCACACATGCTTTGTTTATCTGTATGGTGGCAAGACAATTTCATGATATGCCCGCAGCTTACAAACTGATCAGTGGGGTCTGTCTTCATGGTGCCGTGACTAATGGACATCTGGAATTGTCAGTTGTGCCTTTGTGAGGCTGAGCCGTGACTTGAACTAAAGCTACAATGTGAGTAGTCATTTGAACTTCCCTACCACTTGCTGGGTAAAAAAGCAAGAAGGAGAAGGATAATCTGTAGTATGAAGAAAATTTTTCATTCTATGAGCTTACATATCCCATCATCTGATGTAATGCTTTTACCAATTTTATGCAGCTAATCATGTAGGATATTATAACTGATTGAATTATTTACGTGCTGTATTCCAAGATTTCTTCTGTTTGTTACAGTCTAAAAACTCCTCAGAGTAAAGTGTAAAGTAAATGTAATAATACAACATAATTAATTATAGCAGTTTCTCTTTTAAGGCATTATGTGTATATTTAAAAGAAATGATATCAGAATACACTAGATCAACTTAATATGAAGACAATCAAATATATCTGTCTGCTTCTATCCTAGGAGACAGTGTGACAAAGTTAATAATTATAATCATAATATCTAATCTCTACATAGTATTTATGGCAGACAGCACTACTAAAATATATTAACTTAAAATATATTAAGATATATATTAAAATATAGTAACCCATTTAATTTACATATAAGGTAGGTACTATTATTATCCCCATTTTTTAAATAAAACCCTGACATCTGGAGAGATTAAGTAATTTGCCAAGGATAGTTGAAATGAACTTGAGGCTAGATGTTTGGGTGCTATTTACATATCCAAAACTTCCTAAATGATGATAGGAATCATTCACCTTGAGTTATGCATGGGCTCCTACTACCAACCACTAGGCTTCAAGTATGTTTGTCAAGCTGATGAGACAGTCTTAATGGAAATATATTTGTACCTTCTGGAAAAAAATTCAATCTACTGTTGTAGTTCGGACACACTGGTGGATAATCCTGATGGAGTGGCTTTCTCAAAGCCTTTTAGCACAAGATCCTGAATACATTTCCCAGAGAGGATTCCCCCTGAGAGAGACTAAACCAGGCATGATGAACTTGACCCAGTGACTCATTCAAGTCACAGGAGAAGAGTAGACATGTGAATTACTGTGGGGGCTGGTATTTGAACACCAATGAATGACACCATGGCCCCAAACAATGCTTCTTTGGGCCACATCAAAGAGAAATACAAAGGAGAGAGGGCTATTTTCCCAATTTGGCACCCACTACCAGCTGGGCTATGAAGAGCGGCTAGCAGAAAACTGTAGCATCTGTGAGAGTAGGTAGGAACAACCCACTCAACCTAGTGGGGTGGGGCTTATACAGTACTTTTTAGGTTTGGTGTGGTAGCACCATGGATTTGATAGGGATGACATTGTTGGATACACTCTGGGCCTCCAAGAAATACTTGGATGAGACTTTGATGAGATGTGAAGATTCTGCTCAAATATGTCAGGGGAAAGTGAGAAATTATGGCAGAATGGAGCTCAGGAAACATACTGGGTAGTGATTAGTTAGGAAGGGCCAGGCAAAAAATCTGGGATTTCACATTTTAATAAAGTAAAACAAATTCAGTACAATTTTGTCTGGAAACAAAAAAATATATAGCAGACTACAACCTCAAAATAAAGGACATTCCTTTAAATTAAAACTTTGGTTTGTGAAAAGTCCATTCTTTATGTTCTCATTTGTGGAACATATGAGAACTGTGGAACACTTCATTACAGGCTTATATAGATCCACTGAGAGGTGTCTGGAAACAACTAATACAATGGCAGTTCTGCTGGATCATCTGGCCCATGACTTGGAAGATTCAAAAATTCATTATTGCCAGTGCCAAGAGATTATCAGACTTTGAGAGAATGGATCATGTTATCTTTAATATACATAGAACTAGAGTAGATGTCAAAATGTTAATTTATTCTTTTAAAGTGAGAAATACATATGAGAATTGAAATATCCATGTTGGCATGAGTGTTGTATTTTCTCTCTATAGCCCGACTACCTGGAAGTGTATCAGTCTCATTGCTTTCTGCTGTAAGATTTTTTTTTCTCTGAACAACGACAGTTTGCCAAAATTCTTAGTTCTTTACTTTGTATTAACTCTTTTAATCCGTATAACAAACAAATGAGGAAACTGAGACACAACAATATTAAAGTAAATACCCCATATTCATGAATGGAGGAATTGGCAAAGCTGAGATTTACAACTAGGCAGTTGGCTCAGAGCCCATGCTTCCATCCTCAATACTATAATTCCTTGAACTATGAGATAGTTTGAGTTATGTAAAATCAAGTGATGAACTGATGAGAGTCTTGAACACAAAGGCAGAAGCAGTAATAAAAAGAATACAAGGCGTTGAATTGTGTAAGTTCTTTATATATTTTGAATATTAACCCCTTATCAAATATATCATTTGTAAATATCTTCTCAAAACCACATGAGATTTTACCTTACACCTGTCAGAATAGCTAGAGTCAAAAATATAAGAAATAACAAGTATTGATGAGGATATGGAGAAAAAAGAACCCTGCTTCACTGTTGGTGGGAATGTAAATTGGTACAGCCACTGTGGAAACAGAATGGAGGTTCCTCAAAAAATTAAAAAGAGAAATGTATGATCTAATAATTCCACTACTGGATATTTATCCCCCAAAAATACTAATTTGAAAGGATATATGCACCCCTATGTGTCATTGCAGCATTATTTATAATAGCCAAGTGTCCATTCACAGATGAATGAAATAAGAAGATGGAGTATATATACAACAGAATACTACTCAACTGTAAAAAAGGATGAAATCTTGCCATTTATGACAACATGGATATACCTGAAGGGTATTATGTTAAGTGAAGTGAGTCAGACAAAAAAAAAAAATACCATATGATTTCACTTATATGTGGAAACTAAAATACAAAGCAAATAAACAGAAAAACAAAAAGCAGAATCAGACTTGTAAATATGGAGAGAAAACTGATGGCTGTCAGCGGGGAGATGCGGAAAATGAGTGAAGGGGAGTGGACATACAAGCTTCCAGTTATAGAATGAATAATCACAGGAATAAAAAGCACAGCATAAGGAATATAGTCAATGGTACTGTAATAGTGTATGGTGACAGATGGTAGCCATACTTGTGGTGAGCCCAGCATAATGTATAGAGTTGTTGAATCTCTGTTCTGTATACCTGAAACTAATGTAACATCATGTGTCAACTTTACTCAAAAAAAAAAAAAAAAAATTAAAGAGGAAAAGGAAACCCAAGAAAACAGTAGCTATAAAGGCAGAAAGCAGTTATGTGTTAAAGATATTTCTTTCATAGATTTATATTAAAGATCAGAAATAATTAATGTTCATTAGTTAGGATCTGAGGTCCCATAATGGAAGATACACCAGGCAGATATGTACCCCTCAAACACCCAAGTTGATATATAACTGACTAATAACCTGTATGGATATAGTGGCGTAGTGGATGCTCTGTACTAACAGACATCCTCTAAGCTGATAGGAGCATTAACATAGGTTTCTGGAATGGATATAAATATTTTAAGGCAATCAGCAATATCCAGAAACTGGCCTGGGTAAGGTGGGCAGACAGTGGAAAACATTTCTTATTTGATAAGCTTAACTATAGATTCCAGAATATTGTTTTCCATCTGATGGTTATAGCCGTCCAAAAATTAGACTATAAAAACCAGCATTCACTGGTTTTATTTTAGAGGCTCTAAGAGCATAATGTTACAATAGCACTGAACAGCAATGTTGAATATTTGCATAACCAAAACACTGGCAAGGAACCATTCTAAATGTGATCTCTTAATTTCTTTCCCATTTATGATAAAGCCAATTTTGTTCTCTAACTTGCCACCGTGCTGTCAAGATCTTTTTGTCAAGAGAAGAGGTTCTATTCTCATGTCTTTTGTACTAAATGCCTAGTGATCTGGTCCCATTACACGAAAATTAAACAAAAGCTGACAGGCATGGGTAAATTTTATTGAGGCTAAGAGTGGTTATTTGCTTTTATTCATTCATTCCCTCCTTTAACAAGTATTTATTTACACCATATGCCAGGTACAGCTCTTGCCCCAATTCACTCAGCTAGTGAATGACGGAGTCAAATATGCCTGACTTCAAAACCCACGCTCTTTCCACTCCACCATATTAAATTAAAATGGTACCTTTGAAAAAAATTTAAAATAGTACAATTTACTGAGTAAAATAGTAAAAGACTTACTACTTAAAGCAATCATATTCTCACAAAACCACATGCAAACAATGTCCCATATTCTGTACATTATTTTACTCTCCTGCTGGCCAACACCACAATTCTTCAGATTAGAAGATTTGGCTGCACTACAGAATATACACGGGAAGTCGAGCAACACCCAAGGCTCCATTAAGGTCATTATTCTTGTGGATTTCTTTTCCTCCCACAGGGACAGGCATATCAATGCTTCTATATGTTTTGAAGAGCTTAGCCACATGATTTTAATCATTTCTCCCAGGTGGCTCTTAGAACTTGCATGGTGGCCCTATATATTATCCAACCAAGGACAGGTTCCAGTGCGGTTTGATGAATGAGCAGGAGACCAAAATCAGAGATCTGAAATTCTCTTCTCCAAGGAGTAATAGTTTTACCTCTATTGCTGCAGGATCTTAGGGAATCTGAATATTGGAAAACAATGTAACTTAAGGTTTTGAGCTGGACCACAATTTGAGATCACCTATTTTTTTAGCTATTTTTACAAATGTTCTGGTTTGGATAAAACCTAAGCTATGTTTTTCTAAGTATCTCTCTTTTCAATTTTTAAATTTTTGTATATTTTAGTGGAAATTTAATCCTCTTAATATTAATTTATTTACAGTTAACTCATCAAAGTGTATTTAATAAAAACATATTTCCCAATTGACTTTATAATAAACTTTTTTAGAAATGCTAGAATGAATACACACACACGCACACACACACACACACACACACGAGAAGTTCTCATGCCAGGAAATAAAACAAAAAGAAAATACACAGCACCAAGAAGTTCAGGTTGGGTTCAGATCTCAAAAGCCACAGGTTCCAAATAATTCTAAACTTGGATGATGGTTTCTTCCATCCAAGAATGTGTCCCACATGTCACTGAATGGTGCAACCACATTAACCACAAGTTTAACCTCGTTCTCTTGTACTTTTTAATTGACTTCAGCCCAAATCTTTTCAAAATGTAGACTTAATTGAACTTCTCTAAAATATTGCAATTAAAATGCATTTTTCTTCTGACCACTGGCATGTGAGGCAATGTCAATCATCTTTCCCTGGTATCAAGAAATCTCTCTCTTCCTCTTCACTTCCAGGCAATACAGCTAGGCAATTTTTATTTTGGGATGATATTCTCTTATCTTTTCTAATATATCTTCCTATCAGCATACCTCCAAAATCTTTGGTCACTACGTATGTTACTCATCAAATATTTATCCAGCCACTGTTGTAAGGAAAGCACTTATTTTAACAAAAGTTAGTTCAGCAAATACATACAAATTGTCTACTATGGTTTAGCCATCTGTCAGCTAAGATAATTCACTGAATAATGTGAAAGATTATGTAAAATATAATAAGTCAGAATTGAAAATTTATAGTATTAGTAATACTGCATCTCCCTCCATAGCCATAATAGACATTTTAATCAATCAGGTATACTTTCTTGCTGATCTCATGCATGAGCTCTGAATTTTTCTCAACTATATTCCAGAAAGCCACCACCAAACCACTGGAGTTGGTATAGCAAATATAACCTATACTCTGTTTTCTTACTATATGCGATTACTTTGAGTGATCTTCAACTATTAACTGTGGGCGTGTTGCTGGGGTGCAGTGATAATAATTCATATGAGATTGTTTTTTGGGTCTGGACGTTCCCATCATATGCCCCTACAGTCCTTCTCTTTAGTACATATTCCTAAACACTGTCAAATACTATACTCACCAGATCTTGCCTTGGCTGTTTCTTTTTCTCATATTTAAGATTAAGAAAAGCAGAAACTGAAACAATATCTAACCAATGAAATGAAAGTTTAAGTCTGTCATATTTAATAAATAGTGAATATGGTGTGCTAGAAAGACTAAGGCATTAAGGGGCAGGAGACCAGGATCACTTACCCTTAATTCTCCACCTGTCTCCAGCTCTCTGACCTTGGCTGAACCATTTATTCATTCACCTATTCATCAGACTAATATTTGGAAGCAATCTCTGTGTGTCAGGCATCTTCAAAGGCCTTGGTTGACTCATCTGAAAAAATGGGGAGCATACACTTCTTTCAGCTAAGATGTAGATAGGACCCAGGCTATTATGGTAGTTCTGATTCTTGTTTTTTTAGAGCGGTTATTGTTTTGCACAGATGTAGAACCAATAAATTAAGTCAACTAGGAAATTAGCCTTCATTATACTCACAGCCATGTTCTAGAAATGACCCAAGAGAACATTTTGACCACTACAATATCTAGTTGCTACTTTTTCTTCTTTCCTCTTCCCTTTTAATGTCTTCTTCTCACATTAGATTTTTTTCTCTGCTCTTGCCCTAACCTGAAATAAACTTCAGAAACACCAGGTCCTCTCCAATAGTTGTTCATTTTTTTTCCTACCTCTAAATAATTTATCATCTCTATTCTTCAAATTAACAAATCCTTTCAGTTAATTAGGTTTGCATTGGATTACATTACACCTTCCAGGCTGCCCAGTTATTGGGAAGGAGGGGGATGGAGGGGTGGTGAGGAGGGGAGAAAAGTAAAAAAAAAAAAAAAAAAAAAAAATCATATGTATGCACAAGGCATATTTCAGTGAATTAACAATTAGAAAAATAAAACCACCCTACCACATCTTGTCAAAGACAATATCAAAGCTGTTACATAAACTCTATAATTAATGAAATATGATATTTCAGAATACATGAGATACAGTAGAAAAAGTGGTAAAGCACTTCTTACAATAATAAGTAAAAAAAGAATGAAAATAAATAAATCAAGAATTTAGTTAAGTAAAATAGAAAAGTAACAAAAACCAATGACCTAAAAAAATTGAAGAAAAAAGATAAGGTAGGTTGAAGAACATCAGTGAATGAATTAGAATAAATTAGAATATCATCATGCCTAATGTTAAAATTCTAGTACTGTACTGTACAGTATAGTACACTAGCCACATTTGCCAATTTAAATTTGTGTTTGAATTAGTTAAAATTCAATAAAATTAGATATTCAGTATCATTAGCTCAATTTCAAGTGCTCAATAGTCACATGCAGCTAGTGGTTGCCATATTGTATAACACAGACATAGAACATCGCCATCATTGCATGAAGTTTTATGACAGTGCTGCTCTAGAATCAGAAACAATATAAAAGAACTAACTAACATAGGATTAACTAACATCGTTCTAGTAGATGCAACTAAAAAGGAAAAATAAAGACTATATAGTCTTTAAAGAAAAACTGAAATTATATTACATTGAAATATAATGTCATGACTGAAAATTTCAAGGCACTCATTCAGGAAACTATAACCAAAAATAAGAGAATCCAGTAAGTTGGCTGAGGACAATATCAACATACCAAAATTAATAGCCTTCTTACATGGAAACCACTCTCCATTGCAAAACATAATAAAAGAGAGAAGAACCCATTACAAATAACAACAAAAGAGATGTAAATAAATAAATTTAATAAATTTAGCAAGAAACGTGTGAGGATATTACTAAAGAAGATAAGTGGAAATACACATTCTGTTCTTTGATAGGAAGACTTCAAATTTATATAAGATTTTTACACATCCCAATAAAAGTATTGAATGGATTATCTTAAATAATTTTAAAATATGTTTTTAAAAATTAAACTAAGTGATTCTATAATTTTTATGGCAAAATAAATGTGCAGGAATAGGCAGAAAATGTCTGAAAGAAGAGATATAAAAACACAGTAGCTTTATCAGATATCAAACTATAATGTAAAGCTTTATTAATTAAAGTAGGATTTATACTGGAATATCAATATACAAATATATCAATGTAATAGAATAGAATGTCTTGATATAACCCAAATTTGCATCAGGGTTTATAAAATTATATAGATAGTATTTGCAATCTTTGGTCAAAACTAGATCATTGAATCAATTTGCTGGGATAAATAGAAGCCATATTAAAATACATTTATTCATTCCCTCAAACTTCATACCAAACAAATTTCAGATGACTCCAGGAATTAAACATAAAATTTGAAACTGTTAGGTCTCAATATGAGACAGATATATCTAGTTGATATACAATATGTAGCAGCCATAGATAAAAATATTGATAATTTGCCTACATAATTTTTAATATACATGAAACAAATGTGATATTTGAAAGCAAAAGACAAATGATGACCTGGGAAGTATATGCAATATATATAACAGAGAGCGGGCAATCAATTAGTATGTAAATATATTCTATTCCCAGTAAGGAAGACCCAGCATTCTAGTGGAATTGAGTCAAAGGACAGGAAAAAAACATTCGGCAATTTTGGATGCATGACAGTTGTTTAAAGTCATTCTGAAAATAGGAAATGTAGATTATGCATAGAATATCATACCATTTTATACCTGTCATCTTGATAAAGATCACACAGACTGATTATAAATCAACTCTGTTAGGCTTGGGTAGGTGGAACTGGCACTCTCGAGTATTGTAAGCATTACTGTAAAATAAGCAAACTCTTAGGTAAGCATTTTCATACTCTCTGTCAAAATGCACATATCCCTCCACCCACCAATTCCACTTTTAGCATCCTACCAATATAGTCACACTTGTACTCTAAACAGTATTCTATTATTAACAATATTGGTTGTGATAACTAAAGAATGAAAATAACCTAAATAAGAATTGGTCCTATAAATTATGGCTCATCCACAAAATTAGATAGCCATTAAAGAGAATGAGGCAGATCTATATACTGATAGAGAACGATTTCTAAGATATATTACTACGCAAAAAATAATCAAAGGGCAGAGCTATCTACGTAGAAGTTATCTATAAGTTTCGTGAAAATGGTTTGTACAGACAGAATATTCTGTAAATACTCACAAGACCCCGTTAAGAGTGGTTGCCCCTGAGACAAAAAGTAAGAGGCATGGGGTAAACAGGAAACTTACTTTTCAGTATAAACTCTGCTGTGGTATTTGATTAAAAAATTTTTAGTTGACATGTTACCTAGTCAAAATTAAATAGATGAAACAATTTAAATATATTCTGTTCTGAAATTTTATTGAGACTGTGGAAAGGAAAGGGTTTCCATCTTGAACTAGTAGCTTCTCTTTCCTCCTGAACACTAAGAAGCAGCAACAGTCTATTTAAAAATTGAGATAAAGTGATAATATATATTCATGAGTCTGGCCTCAGCTTTATTTTGCCCTTTTTTTTTTAACTCCTTGGGGATCCCTACCCCTTGTCTCACTATCCCCTAACTAAAAAGATATCATCATGCTAAAAGGGACAAATCACCTGTTATCATAAGCATCAATTAATATTGTTCTAACAAATGTAATTAGAAAAGAGGAATAAATAGAAAGTGGTCTCATACAAGTAGATTTAGTAAGTCTGTATTTCTATTATCTGTCCTCTCTCTGGTGAATTGTAGTTTCGCTTAATTCAAAATGTCATATGTAATTCTTTATACTCTATTTCCTGACCTAGGCACTCCCCTTCCCATGACAAGTGTAGAGTTAACTAAACAAAGTTTGTGCAGCTCTGTAAGTACGACTTGCGGGACTTGGGGGATTATATAAATCTAGCTACAGCCCAGGGGTCTGAATTCTGACCGGACCATTCAAGATATCCTCAGTCTTGGCAGTTCAGTGCCTTGGAACCCCTCATACTGGGAAGCAAAGCTTATGCTCCTTTTTAATAAGCTGCTCAGAGATACCACTAGTTGCCAATGCCCAGGAGAAGCCAAAAGAAGGGGTAGAAGAGATTGAGAGCCCTGTGAGCAATGGACCGGCTAAGGTCCATTGGAAAGAGTCTTTATTGCTATTGTTTTATATTTATTTATTTAATATATTATTTAGTATTATTTAGCATTAATATTTAGCATTTATTTCTTAACATATGTGAACAGTAATTTAAGTAAGGACAAGAACTGAGCAATATGTATTAGAAAATGAGCTGGGTTTTTTTCTTGTCACTGAAAACATCAAATAGAAAACTGGCAGGACTGAAGTTAATAATGAAACTATCAGAATAAAAATCTCATTACATATATTTCAAATTTCTAATCCTGTCTGCATATTTATTGTTCCCCATCTTAAGAACTATTACAAAGTATGCACCTTTGTATTTTCAGCAGCAAGATGGAAGTAAAAAGTGCAGAAATGAAGCAGATTAAGAACACTGACAGCAGAAATGCCTAGCACAAGGGTTAATACTAGAGTCAAAGACAGGCCAAAAAAAATATTCAACATTAACTTGAGACCCTCAGCAGTGATGGAGCAAGGAATGAGAGCAACTTCATAGCGGCATTGCGGCATTTTCATAGTATTTTTCACTGACACATAGTTGTTAAGATATAAAAGATATTGCAAAAGGTGGTGTGAGAGCACAATCAATTATTCAACAATGAATCAAAACGTCAGCTGTCAAACCAAGAAACAAACACATAGCTGGGACTCAAAGGCAAGTACCTGTTTTGTTGCTTGCTTTCCAATCAGGACATTTCAGACCCACCCTATACCTTGATATTAACTTCCGTGGAACCCGGCTATTTCTGACACTCAATCTAGATAAAGCACAGCTCAGGACTTGGAGCTTACTTGCAAATTAGAGAAGAGACCTAACAGGAAAAAAATGAAGAGAGAAGCTAGGGGAACCAAGAAAGTATGCAGGAGTTATGGAAGTATTTGCAATTTGCACAAATCACAGTCATTTATATCAGGATATCTACTGAGACCTCTGGCCCAATAAATTCAGCTTATCAGGCTTGAACACGTATCTGAGCTCCACAGTTTCCAAAAATGATAATGCCAATCAACAAATGAATGACAAAAATGATTGGTTCCTTAATTTTACATTTTTATTGTGTAAAATTTGATATAGAAGAATATAGGTACTATATTTATAAAACAAGCACTTGTGAACACATCACCACATAAAACCTGGAAATTTTCAGTATTATTAAATCTACCATTATGCACCTTCCCTCTTAATGCCCCTGACTCTCGAAAACCAACATAACCAACCAAGATTATGAATTTATTATTCCTTCATTTTTTTGTATTTAATTATTTTCTTACATATATAAACTAGTGAAGCTCTTGTTTTTGACCTTTTAAAAATGAGAGTGAACATAGTCTTCTAGAAGTTGCTTTTCATTCACATTGTTTTAAACTTCATCCATGCTATTGTGGGTAGCTAGAGTCCATTTTACTATTGCATAATATTTCATTGTGTGACTAGTTCACAATTTATTTCTTCATTATTTCTTGATGAACATTTGTGTTAATTTCTGTTTTTCAATATTATGAATATTTCCATAAAATTTCTTGTACACTTTTCTTAGGGTACAAGTGAAGAATTTCTCTAGACTCTATACTTGTGATAGTCAGTTTTACATGTCAATTTGGCTAGGATATAGTCCCCCAATTTGGCTAGGATATAATCTAGGTGTTGCTGTGAAGATATTTTGTAGATATGATTAGCATCTGCAATCAGTTGACTTTAAGATTATCCTTAATACTTTAGGTGCTCCAGATCCAATCGTTTGAAAGGCCTTAAGAGCAGAAATGAGGTTTTTCTAAGGGCAAAGAAATTCCATCTGTGGAATGTAGCTTCAACTCCTGCCCAACAATTTCTAGCTTACCTTTCCTGATGGCCTGACCTATGGATTTTGGACTTACTTTTAGTCAACCCCCATAATCACATAAGCCAGCGCATAGACAAACAAACAAACAAAAGTGTATTGGGGAAGAGTGGACAGATGTGTCTATTTTTCCTACAGGTTCTACTTCTTTAGTAGAATCCTGACTGATAGAATACTTATGAGTGGAGTTCCTTTATATCATCATTATAATGTATGTACTATAATATATAATATAATATTAATATTGTTATTATAAGATTATGGATGTAGGGTATACCATGATTCAACAGCACTATATAATGCCCAACTGTTTTCCACAGTAGTTGTATCAATTTTCATTCCTGAAGTATATTACGGTTTCCACGGCTCCTCATCTTTTGCAAACCTTTGACAAAAACGTCTTACCTTTGCTACTCTAGAGAGTATTAAATATTATCTTTACATATTTTAAATAATTTTAAATAATTTAAGTCACTTGTTACTTAATATGTCTTTGTTTTTTAATGGTTATTAACCAAATCATAAGTTTGCTTATAGTCTTTTCTTTTGTAGCTAGTACATTTTATGTTTTGCTTAGGAACTCTTAGGGTATCATGATGTTATAAAGATACTTTTCCACATTTTGCTTAAAATTAAAAAAAAATCTTTTTAGTCAGTCAGAAATTGGTATTTGTATATGATCTGAGGTGGTGTTCCAATTTAATTTTTTCCATACAAATAATCAGCTGTCCAGCACAGGTATTTCATGGTTCTTGCTTTCCCTTGTCACTGGCAATGTTGATTCTGACATATATTCATTTCCATAGATTAATTGATCTATTTCTGGGCTCTCTATTCTGTTTTCTCGGTCATTTTTTAAGTCTCTTCCAATTCGTAATGATTAACCTTATATCTGGTTAGACAATCCCCCCACCATAATTGCTCTTTTTCCATATTTTGACCATTCTTGGGCCCTTAAGCTTCTTCATAAATTTTAAATCTGTAAGTCAAATTCTTTAAAAAAAATCCAGCTTTGATTTTTATCATGGTTGCCCTAGTCCCGCATATCAATTTGAAGAGAACTGATATTTTTTAAGATATTGAGTCTTCCTATGAACATGGTAGAATTAGCCACTGATCTAAGTCTTCTTCAGCATTCTGATTCTCATTGCTGTCTGTTCTTTTCACTCTTACTAATTTCCAATTTTTAATGAGAAAATCCATGATTAAAAATTATGTTTGATATAATTAAGTCAGTCTCTAGTTACGGATTAGTTGGAGTGAACTTCAGAGTATCTAGTCTATTGCATTGCTGGAATCAAATGTACAATTCCTATCTATCAGATTAACTCAAAAGTCATAATAATCTGTTTGCAAATTTTTGTTTTAAAAAAGGGGGGACGTGCTCTATGCCTGAACCCAGGACCTAATGATTAAAGACAGAATATATAAAGAAGTAATTAAGTAAGTAAGTAAGTAAATCTTAAACATGTCAGGTCCTAAAGCAAAAGAACTACAGAGATGAATGAAACTTTCTGGGAAAATCCAGAAGTCCTCCAATTTAACCTTCCAACTGATACAGTAATTCCTCTGAAAGCTACTACAGATGGCTTTCCAACATTTCTAAAAACATTTTACAATGATGTTCAATTTGAACTCTAGAACTATATTTGAAAGATATTTTTAAAATATTTGAACTGTATTCCTTCTCCTGCTAAATTTATTAGTGTAATACAATTTTCCAAAATAAGTGAAAACACAATTGAACGTTTGCCTAAACCTTTGATATTACAATAATGATGACACCATATAGATACAGTGCCAACACAGTATATCATTTAAGAAACAGAGCACAACTGCATCTTATTTAAAAATTGGAAGATGCTTTCACATTTCTTGAAGTTGTGTTTCAAAAAAATCAGCATATGAACAGTACACTTGGGACAAGCAAAAGCTTCAAGACTATCCCTCTTAGAGAAGCTTACTACAAAACCATGAGAAACATAAACAGAAAAAAAATCTAATTTGGAAATGATTTGATACATTTTATATTAAGTAGGAAGAAATGGAAGTTTCTAATTAGAAATGGCATCTATTTATTTAATATCCTACATGAAGGGGAACTATGGAAACACATCTGGTGCTTCCAGTGACTGTGTAATAATCAGCATACCCTGACTCTAAAGAATAGCAGAAGAAAATCTGAGAGTACATACTTGAAAGAGTAATATGATCCCTCTATTATCAACTAAAAATCTCAGGCTTGTTACCCTTCTTAAAGTGGTGTTTGAGGAGCATTACAGAAGATCTGATGCTCAACTGAATTTCACCTACTTGTTCATATTTCTTGCAGTTCATCACAAGCACGTGACCAAGCTTGGACAATAAAATGACAGTGGAAGGTATCCGTTTAACTTCCAGATTAAGGAACTGAAAATCCCACCAATGATTCTCCCACATATCTTTCCCCCGTCCCCAACAATCAAAGATGCTACGTGTCTCAGAAGGTGCTACCTCAAAGCGATGGAGCCTCTATAATCCCAGGATACTACATGCAACTATTCAGACCAAATCTCTGCCTATGTGAGTGAGTATATGATAAAGCACTGAGAGTTGGGGTTAATTTGTTATAACAACAAATTCTACCTATTCTGATTCATATTGAGCAACTGCTAGATCTAGTATTGCCTTTTACAAATCAAAAAATAACCAAACTTTTCAAAATTTTGGTGAGTCCTATAATAACAAAAAGGACTAGAATTTTTGCCTTTTTCCCCCAAGGTGGATATAATCCTATAATCCCATAAAAAGGATTAAATTCTAATTTACGAGCTTTACTTCTCTGCCAGTACTAAGATCCTCACTTAGTTCATTATATCCAATAAAACATATATAATTACCGGGACCCCTGGGTGGCTCAGTTGCTTAAGCATCTGCCTTCAGCTCAGGTCATGATCCCAGGGTCCTGGGATCGAGTCCCGCATCGGGCTCCCTGCTCCGTGGGGAGCCTGCTTCTCCCTCTGCCTCTGCCTCTCTCTCTCTCTATCTCTCATGAATAAATAAAAAAAAAACAAAAAAAACAAAAAAAACATATATAATTACCATTATTATTGAAGAATTACTGACTCGGAGGGAGCAAAAATCTCAGACACCTCAGAGCAAAGCAAGACAGAATGGGATCCTCAGGTGGAATGGGTCTTTGCAGTGCTTAAAGAAATTGAGAGATGTAGTTTTTCCATACTGCCCTAGACTCTGCCCTGATGGTTCTTATCCATTTCACCTCTGTAACCTCTTATCTGACCCCTCTGGCTGTAGGCCCCATGTCCACCCTTTCCCAGCCATTGTGGAATTTGTCACAGCCATTGTAATAAAGCCAAAAAGGAACAATATACACCTGTTACTGTATGCAATTGACCACACATCAAAATCTTAGGTAAGGTAAATGGCCATTGGATTAGTTATGAGACTCAAAAAATAGGAACTAATATAACTTTTAATATCAGAAACCCAAATCAGAATACAAGTAAGTGGAAATCAGCAAGTATCAAGTACAGCCATTCACTCAATCAATATTAAATGAGCATTCAAAATATGTTAAATACCATGCTAAGTGTTGAACATAAAGTAATAAATAAGACTAACTCTCCGCTCTTCCAACGTGGCTCAGAATCCAATGGGCACAAAACAAACCAGAAGTGAAAGGAAGAGAGAAATTAAGCAATCCATGTTTGCCTGTCATTCAGGGTAAATTTTTATGTTAAGAGAAATGAATCACATCATTCTGTGAACTAAAATCTTTCAATGGCTTCCTATTGTACTAAGACAAAAGTTGAATTCTTTACCGCATCCTATAATTCATTCTGTGATTGGAGTCCCTACCTATTTAACCTTTCTAAGCATCAGTTTTTTCATCTGTAAAATGTTGATAATAACATTTACCTCCTAGAATTTTCCCGAGGATCAAGTGAGATAAGCTGCATTGTATCTGGCAATAGAAAGCACACAATAGGGGCACCTGGGTGGCTCAGTGAGTTAAGCATCTGCCTTTGGGTCAGGTCATGATCCCGGGGTCCTGGGATTGAGTCCCGCATCAGACTCCCTGCTCTGTGGGGAGCCTGCTTCTCCCTCCCCCTCTTCCTCTGCCTGCCACTCCCCCTGCTTGTGCTCTCTCTCTCTGTCAAATAAATAAAAATCTTTAAAAAAAAATAAAAAATAAAAGAGCGCACAATAAATGTTAGCAGACAAAACTGCCATTATTATCTTACATTATCCCATGCCTTTTCTCCTTCTGTCCCTGTGCTTTATTTACCCACACAGGTCTCGGAAAACTTAGAATAGGTCAAGTTCTTTTCCGCTAATGGATTTTGAACCTTCTGTTCTTTTGCCTTGCCCTTGGTCTGACAGGCTGCTTCTCCTCCTTTTACATTCTTCACATTTCAACTTATATTGTCACTTTTAGACTCCACTAAAGTGCTCTCCTATACCTGCTCATTTCCATCATAGTACCCTGATTATTTCATTGGTTGTTTTGCCTTTGTTGCTAAAGGATTGGTCTAAAACTGGATGTGCTATTACTTGGACAAAAGCTCACCCATAATATCCAGGTTCTGATTTTAGAGATTTCAAATCATTAATATTAGTAGACATTTAAGTAATTATTTCTTACTGGGAAGTTTAATAGATGTTGAGACTCTGCAGAAGAATGAGAAACCACAAGGGGATTCTGATATAACTGATGTAAATGGAAATCAGTAAAAGATGTTAAAATATATGGTAGCTTTGTCTTAGGCAGTAAAATACCTAATGAGGGCTGTGGAAATTACAAACTAAAGGATTTGACTTCCTGACAAACACTGAGCACCAAGGACAAGCAAGACTTGAGCAAGACCTAAGGACATGAGGTCTTGTCCAAAGATAGAGAAAGAAAATATTGGGAGAAGAGTGTGAGCAACCATCTGAACGATACAGGAGAGATTACCAGTAGACAATTAAACAACCAATTTATCTAATAGTAAAGTTGAACCAAGTAAACACTTCCTGTTGGAGAGGAAGCACCAAGAACCAATGGAGCACTTTAGCTAGCATCACCCAATAGAGTTGGCAATACTCTACATCAGATATTTATTGAGTATATATTTTGTAAAATATTTTATGATTAAAATGTTATTTTCATTTATATAATATGCCATAATTATAAAGTGTTTTTATATAAATTATATTAACTCACAGTAAATCAGTTAAGAAGACTGTCATTTTCTAGATAAGAATGTTAAGCCATGTTCAAGATCACCCATCAGTAAATTGCAGACCTGTGAGAGTGAACCAGAATATTAGACACTAATCCAGTGATCTTCTACTACCCCACATCTGCTTCGCAGTTAGTAGCAGTGAATATTCATTTCACTTCATATACTATAAGTACCTCTGTTCAGAATGAATGTATCAGTCATAGCATTGCTTAGGTGATGTGTTTGTATTTTCAAACTAGTTGAACTGTCAATATGACAGAAACATTGCCATTAAATTTTACAAAATTTCTTAAAGGGAAAAAAAAAAGAAAAGAAAAAATGAATTTAACCTCTGCAGAAAAATTTATGATCAGAAGTTAAAATGATAGAAATCAAGCCTTTCAGTTTTCACTAATTAAAAAAAGTGTGAGGGTATGAATGCTGAATGAAATCTATGAATTTTATGAGGAAAGATAATTCAGGACTGTTGTGTTACGGAGCTAGCCTATAAGAAATTGAGTTGATGTCAAGAGTATAATTATATAATATAAAGGTATTATGCTATGTGGGTTTTTTTTTCTTTTGGAACAACTCAAGCTTAAGATTTCTGTTTTGTTTTTGTTTTTGTTTTTATTACCTAGGATAATTATGCATTGAATTTTACCAAGCTTTTCACTTGTACCAATCTTAAGGGTCATATTTTGATCATTATTTTACTTTTTGACATTTGAATTATTATTATAAAGCAAATCCTATTATTTCCCATAGAAATCTATAAAATCAATCAATTTTGAAAAATTTAAAGTAGAAGAAAATGCACCAAATGGCAAATTTTATCAGCCAAGATACGAAGATACAAAATAATCACAAATAGACACTGCTTTAATCAAATAGGGAGTTGCCACAAATATTTATATTTCTGGTGACATTTATTCCCTCACAGTTTTCTAAAAGTTATTACAGTCTTTTCTACAAAAAAATTTAAAAAACTGAAAAATTGACACATGCAACTTTCTTCACTGAATATTATTTTAATACTAATGTGAACATTTTGTTTTATGTACAAACACTTTTCTTTAGGGTGCATTAAAAAAAAAAAAAAAAAAACCTGAAGAATTCTGTATCTGTTTCACTGGTGATGACAAGTATGTTAATTGCTTGCAGATAACATCTGTTCTAGTGAAATCAAGATGAAGAGGCTGTGTTGGATCTATGGTGCTAGCAGCTTTCTAAAGCTTTGTCTGGGAGACCCACTGTATGCATTTCAGACTCTCTGGGCAGCTGGAGGGCTTTTGAGCTTTTTTGAGAACTTTCCAGCAAATGAAATAAAATCTGCCAGGAATCCTGGGTCATCGAAATGTCTCCTTTTGAGCAGTGGACTCACCTTTGAAGCTCCAAGATATCCACTGACCATGACGCCTGAGTGTGCTCTGGCTGAAGCAAGTTCAGGGTGAGCTGCTGACCGCCTGCATGCAAGAGCGGGCCTCTGATTTCCTTCTCTGTTTACAGAGCAGGGTGAAGGGCCTCTCTGGAGGGAATAGCAAGAGCCTGGTCAATATAATGTCAGATATAAAGGGCCCTTATGCTCAACAGGCCACGTTTACAGTTTTACAGGGTTCATGGACTACAATTGCTGACCAGATGTGCCTATGGAATTGGCTAACCATGCCATCATGATGACTCTGGTCCCAACCGTTTCCAGTCTCTGGATGTTTGTTTCTCCTTTAAGCTATGAATTTGTGTAAACTCTGATGTACTGTTCCTAGAAGAGCCAGTGCTACTCACCTGTGGATCAGTCATGCTGCCTTGTACTCTGCTGGAGACACATGGAGTGAGGTCTGGAGTGTCCAGAATCATACTCAGTATCTGCAGAGCCAGCTGACTATATATGTTAACAGGGGATCTCACTGGGTCTGCAGGTCAGCTTACAGTGGTGCAGTTCAAGATATTAAAAAATTTATTTATTTATTTATTTATTACAGGTTATATAGTTGAGAAAAACTGAAACCAGAGAGATGGCTGGAAACATGAAATCAGTAGGCACGTGAGATACCTGACAAAAAGATCACAGATGAAATCCCATGAGTATGAAAAGTGAATGCAGGGAGAATAAAGATAATTACATATGACATGTTGTACTATAGTACAAAATTTTATTTTTAAAATTTCACTCAAAAACTTAATTCCTTATTGCCAATGTGAGTTTTAAACTATATTTTCACTGTTTAAACACATCCCATTTGTATAAAAGCTAATGACATAGTAGCTTAAAATACATACATAAATACATACATAAATAAGCCCTTTCACTAGTTCATCTGAGGACACTTCCTATGTACAACATGCAGCAATATTACAGCAAAGTCATGATGGAAAATATATTTCCTTAGCTATAGAAACACTCCACTCTTTCAGATTTTCCTGACGTTGCTCTGAACTCCTAGGAGATCAAAAAAGGCATTCTTACAAACTTGGAGACACTGTATAAGATGTATCTGTCAAAGAAAGTGTAGACATTAAGTATCAATAAGGTTAATAGCCATGTTCTCAGGACTATAGTTCCAGAACACTTACTACTGAACAAATAGTTAAATTGGCAAGAATCCCAACTGCCTCACTATCTCCAGCTTGGTGTGGTAGTGATGAATCTACGCATCATTTTGAGGTACTCTATCCAGAAAGAATACAAGACCAAGAGGTGGACTATATGGTTGTTGTCAGCACAGACGGTAGTAAAGAAATCAGCTTCTGCTGATGTTTTCAGGAGTTTACTTTCTATACTTCTGCAATAAAAGGAAGTTTTATTTTTCCAAACTGATCCAACATCAAACTATAACTTTCTGGCAATCCAAGATTGTATTCATAAGATACAACAGAAAATTTGATTTTTTAATGAGTAATTTTAAAAACTTGAGTAGCATTTATTTGAACTTAGAATTTTAAAACACTTCAGGGGCTCCTGGGTGGCTCAGTCGTTAAGCGTCTGCCTTCGGCTCAGGTCATGATCTCTGGGTCCTGGAATCGAGCCCCACATCGGGCTCCATGCTCGGCGGGAAGCCGGCTTCTCCCTCTCCCACTCCTGCTGCTTGTGTTCCTGCTCTCGTTATCTCTCTCTTTTTCAAATAAATAAATAAAATCTTTAAAAAAAAAAGAATTTTAAAACACTTCAGAAGCCTGATTTATAAATATACCTATATGTTTTTTTACAAAAATAGATATAGATTACAAATAAATATACATAAATGGTCATAGAAATTTACCTTTTGCTTCTTATTGAGTGTTAGCAATCTCATATAAAACACAGTTGTTAGTTTTCTGAAGAATATATTTATTTGTATTTTTTCTGGATAGAGTACCTCAAAATGATGCATAGATTCATCACTACCACACCAAGCTGGAGATAGTGAAGCAGTTGGGATTCTTGCCATTGTCATTCTATGCTGCTAATTATTGTTTCTCTACCTTGCTGATATAATCAAGAGAAACTACGAAGTTTTCCAAGATGATCATTTTCAATAGCAGTAGAGAAATCACTTCCTCCATTTGTACTATTATTTACTGATGATTCTTCAGTGCTTATATAGATAATATTCTTGTTCTCTTCTTATCAATTATCAAAATTATTTTGAAATTTTACTACTTCTTTAAAAAGAGAGGAAGAGCAGGAATAATTTGATAAAAATTTAAGAAAGGCTACATTTATGAAATATTACATGTTGGAATAATTGGATAATGTAAGACATTTGTTTTATATCTGGATAAAATCATCCTTGTTTTCCTTATCAACATAGATGAGTGAAAGTTTAGAGTTGACATTTTTGTGAATGACTTTAAAGAAAGAACTAAGTTGCCAGAAATTTCAGACCAGCAAACTAAATTGAAGCATAAAAAAAAGTAAATATTGACAATATGTGTAAGCATTGAAATTCTTAACAAGAGATATTTTTAATTTACCAGTAATAGGTGAATTGAGTTGGGAAGGTCATATTACTGAAACTAGAACAGTTATAGATATTTATTTATCTTGGAAAAATACTAAGAAAAAATATTAGTGTATTTGAGTATAAATCAGGTTGTAATCTGATTTTTAAAATCCTTTGGGCTAAGAGATCTTTTTTTGATAATTAGATTACTGTTCTCAGCTCCTTAAGCTGAGTCAATTGAAATTACTTTTAAGAAATCATTCATTTCAGACTTTTAAAATTAAAAATGTCATTTTGAAAAGATATAGTTTCATTTTGAAGATGGTACGTATAAACATAATTCATTTCTTAAAAATAAATCTAACCTTTTGTCTTCTAGAATTATATAGGTTATCAAGTCCCATCATGCATGTTAACCCTGTCAAAGTAGCCTCTATTTCTCCTTTGTAGAACTTATCCCTGTTCTAAGTAATAAATTATTTGCTCAACTAGTGCTTTCCTAGTAGACACTGAGCACCATGAGGAGAGGGACCTGGTGTCTTATCAATGGATCTGTAGTTCTTGGTACAGAGTAGACATTCAATTACTATTTGTTAAGGAAAGGAAAGAGGGAGAGGGAGAGAGGGGTAGAAATTGAGGGAAACAGATCATCTGTGAATATTGCTTATTAGATCAGTTTGATCTCAGGGATGCTATTACCTATCAAGAGAAGAAAGAGAGAGGTACCATTTTCTTTTGAAATCTGATATGAAAGGCAATGTGTTAAGACAAGAGAGGGAAGGAGAAAAAAAAGTTCAGAGCATAACACAAAACTGGAAAAGAAAAAACAAGCTGAAATACTTTAAAGGAAGAAACACAAAGGTCAAAACAGGTTAAACTCAAGATTAAGCATATTTAATATACTACTGTCAAGGCAAAAAATAAATATAGGAAAAAAGTAAAAAGTGGCTTCAATCAGTGGTACTCAAAGAGTGGTCCGGTAGGCCAGTGCTGGTCCATGGTTCACGGATCCGTGAGACAGGTACAGAATGAAAGAGTAAGCATTTAGAAATCTTTACACAATTGGAAGGAATAATATTGTTCCTGTTGAATCTGATGAATTATAGATTTGGGTTTGTATCTGCACATTTTCTATTTGATTTTTTTAGAAACCACTTTTAATTATATATTTTTAAAGGTCAAAAAGATACATTGAAAAAAATTTTAATGTATAAAACTGAGAATTTTTTAAATGTTTAAAATTTACGGGCGCCCGGGTGGCTCAGACGTTGGGTGTCTGCCTTCCGCTCAGGTCATGATCCCAGGGTCCTGGGATCGAGCCCCGCACCAGGCTCCCTGCTTTGGCGGGAAGCCTGCTTCTCCCTCTCCCACTCCCCCTGCTTGTGTTTCCTCTCTCGCTGTGTCTCTCTGTGTCAAATAAATACATAAAATATTTTTAAAAAATTTAAAAAAATGTTTAAAATGTAATGACTGGCCTTTACCAAAGACAGCCTTGAGAAGCTCCGACTTAGAAAATATGTTGGCAGTAATGCATAGTTTTTACTGCTTCTTTCTATGTCCTTTGTGGTTGACAATTCTACTTGTCTTAAAGTAAGTATACATGAATGTCCTCTGCAAGCTTTCTCACAATGAAAGAATAATCTTAAACATAATGGGAATTATTTTAAACAGCTTTCTAATTTGTTGCATGTGACAATACATGAAACTTCAAGCACAATAGAGGTTTTTGGTTTAGCTTCAATACACAAAGCTAAGGCATTGTCACCACGTGGGCTTGAAATTCTTTTCTGCTCAATTGTTTCTATAAATGTTTACATATACTTTTCAAGCATTTGCAAACAGTGGCTTGCTATATTGTAGGTCCATGAAATGTTTCTTTCAGAAAAACTTGCAAGCAGAAATAGTGCACTTTAAAGATCTTAAAGTCCTCCAATTTTCCCCTCCTGTAATAGCACTCCATATCTTGAGTCCAGTTACACCCTTTCTTTCCTTTAAAAAATATTAGAACATATTTCAGACATATATATCAGGAATGGCATAATATATCAGGAATGGCATAAGTATCTATCTATCATCTATCTATCTATCTATCTATCTATCTATCTATCTATCTATATCAGAAATGGCATAATAAACATCAATATATGTAATAAGGAGCTTAATGAATTAAATGTTGCAAGTGGAGTTGAACACCCTGGGACCCCGTTGCCCTGATCATGTTCTCTCTCCTCATTTCCTTTTTGAAGAGGTAAATGCTGGTTTGATTGTTTCTTTGTCAGTTTTAATAAGGAAGGTGAGTCTCATGTTTTCTGGTGTTAATGACTGAAATGTGGAGAAAACTCTGACTCTCCTGAGAATACTAAACTGGCAGGTGCATGCTGCTGAAAAGCAAGTTACTCTGTTTTTAACTGCTGGGTTTTGAGGGGGTTCAGTAAGCAACATCCTTTCCCCCCAGCCGAGTTCAGAACCAAGTAAAAGACAAACAGAAATTGGACAGAAACAGATGCTTTTTTATCTGGCCATATGACATTCTAGCACTCCCTGCCGACTAGAATTTCTGACAAAAAAACAGAGCCAACTTACCACGTGAAGGAGAGCAAATGGTCTTTCTTTCTGACACAGGAAGATTTCAAGAGGAAGAAGGGAGAGATGGAGCAGAGCAAGTATCAATATTTCTCCTCAATCATTAATCAGATTAATGAACCTCCTGTTCTCTTTACAAAAAATAGTGATTGAGTAGAGAAAAGCAAGCAGTCTTACTCTGGATGTGCCTAGACTTGAACCTGGAAGGCCTAGGAAAGGAAATTCCTCCTCAACATGAACCATGCCCCCCAAACTTTCTTCTGCTTTTATTCTATACATAAATATGCCTAAGAAATATTGTGTATTGTCACTGTGCTTTTAAGTTTATTTTTAACCCTATAAATTTAATAACAAAATGTACACAGTGGAGGGGCACCTGGGTGGCTCAGTCAATTGAGTGCCCGACTCTTGGTTTTGGCTCAGGTCATGATATCGCAGTTGTGGGATCGAGCCTCGAGTGGGGCTCCACACTCAGTGCGGAGTCTGCTTCAGATTCTTTCTCCCTCTCCCTTTGCCCCTTCTCACTCTCACTCTCTCTCAAATAAGTAAGTAAAATCTTTTTTTAAAAATGCACACAATGGATTGTGTCTTTTTTTACAATGGGGTTCTGATACTATTTCTTGTTCTTTCTCAGAAAGAAACTATGAAAGATTTCTTAGTTCTGGCCAAAATAATATTCTGAATTAGGTTTAATGGTGTTCTTTTCTTGAATTTCTCAATTTTAGTCATTCATTTTTCTGTACCTCTTTCTATTATTTTTTAAAAATAGCTTTGTTAAAATATAATTCACATACCATATAATTTACCCAAAGTGTACAATTGAATGGTTTTTAGTATATTCATTCACAGATATATGCAATCATCACCACAGTCAACTTGAGAACATATTCATCATATCAAGCCCTGTACCCTTTAAATACCATCCCCTATCTCTCCACCTCACTCCCATTCCTAAGTAATCATTAATCTACTTTCTGTCTCTTTAGATTTCCTTGTCCTGGATATTTCATATAAGTAGACATACAATATGTGGTCTTTTGTGACTGGCTTCTTTCACTTAGCAAAATGTTTTTAAGTTTCATTCATGTTGTAGCACAAATCATTACTTCATTCATTTTCTTTTAAAGATTTTATTTATTTATTCTAGAGAGAAAAAGAGAGAAAGTGGGGGGGGGAGGAGCAGAGGGAGGGAAAGAAGCAGACTCCACACTGAGCACAGAGCCCCACTCGGGGTTCCTTCTCAGGACCTGGAGATTGTGACCTGAGCTGAAACCAAGAGTTGGATCCTTAACTGACTGAGCCACCCAGGCACCCCCTACTTCATTCACTTTCATGCTTAATAATATCCCATTTTATGGACAGGGAACATTTTACTTATCCATTGTCAGTTAATGGATACGTGGGTTGTTTCCACCATTTGACTATTATAAATAATGCTGCTATAAACATTTATGTCTAAAGTATCTCCTATAGACAGTATGTAGTTAGATCAGGTTTTTTTAAAAAAATTCATTCTGACAGTCTCTGCATTTTTATTTGATTGTTTAATCCATTCACACTTAATGTTATTATTGATACAGTTGGATTTACATCTGCCACTATACTTTTGGTTTTCTATGTGTCTCATGTCTTTTTGTTCCCTATTTCTACTTTACTGCTTTCTTTTGTATTAAGTATTCTCCAATGAAACATTTAAACTTATTTAATGTTTTTTTTACTCTATCTATCTATCTATCTATCTATCTATCTATCTATCATCTATCTATCATCTATCTATCTACCTATACATATAAATACACATATAACATATATTAATGGTTGTTATAGGGCTTACCATATATATTTTGACTTACAGAATCAGCTTTAGCTTTATACTGGCTTGATTCCAGTGAGATATAGAAACATGTAACTCTTATATAACTATACTATTTCCCCCTCTTTTGTGGTATTATTGTTACAACTATTAATGTTACATATTACAGCCAGTTAATACTACAAGCCCAATATTACATAGTTAAGTCCAATTCAGCTTTGTTCCTATCCGCCTCCTTTGTGTTATTACTGGCAAATATATTACATTTTAATATGTTATAGGCCCAACATTACATTTATTTACATACATTTATAGGCCCAATATGCATACTATTGTATATAATTACTTTTTAAATTTGTTGAGAAGAAAGGAGAAAAATATGCTTTTATCTTGTTTTTCATGATAACATAATTAGGGTATTTTTTATTTTTTTAAGGAGAGCTACTAAGACATGAGACAACATGTGTCTCCATATTCATTTTATTTATGCAGGTCTTAAAAATCCAACTAAAGAATGTATAGACACATGACACACCCAAGATATTCCCAAGCATGCATTTTGTTGTTCATTTTTATTCACCACTCGACTCTCATCACTTCTATTCAATATCCCTTCCGAACTTTAATATGGTTGCTCTCTTGAGATGGTATTAGTCAAGCATATGCTGTCCATCACTATTTGCTGTGCTCCTTGGTGTGAACAGGGCCTTGTGTCTAGTGCAATCAGGGTTTATAGCTGACAAGCTCATTTGGACCCTGCTTCACTTGGTCCTCTTCCAGCTATGTTCTTGGCTTACTTCACTTTGGTGGTTGAGAAATTACAGGGACCATAACATTTATCCTTCCTTATCTTACCTGCCTCTTCATATATCTTACTGAGTAAGACATGTTCTTCTGATTTAGTAGATTTTATTGCTATTAAAATAACAAAAAAATCCAAATATACCTAATCACATTATCATAACTTTTCTTTACACAGTTGCTAATGAAGCATATTTTATAAAAGTATTGCAAAACAAAATAAAATTTACCTCTGGCCAATATTATCCATCACTAAGTAGTATGACAAAGGAGTAACTATCATCATCACAATATTATTATACATCATTTCATATGGTTTAAATGCTTTCTCTGGCCCAATCTTTTTGTTAAGTAATGCACAGGCATTCTCAGAACAGCCTTGTAATTTAGGTATTATTATCATCCTGTAGATGAGAATACTGAGATTTAGGGATATTAAATACCTTCCAAGGGTTACAAATCAAGTCAGAGGTACAGCCAAGAGGTATAAGTTCCTGTGGAATCATACAGATAAGGAAACCTATTCTGCCTGTTAGGAATAAAAATTTTGGAAAAAAAATTCTTAAAAGAGGTGACATCTGAATTGAGTCTTGAAGAATAGATAAAGGTTCCAAAGGTGAATAGTCTGGGTAGGTAATATATACCAAAAGGGGATCAGTAAGAGCTACTACGCAGAGGAATGAGGGAGTCTGGCACCTTCGGGAAGACACAAAATCAATACGACAAAATACAGACTATGTTGATGAAAGGGTGAAGTTTTGTTGGAACAAACCACACTTATTTGTTACATGTTTTCTATGGCTGTTTAAGTACTACATGGGTAGAGTTGAGTCAGTGCAACAATGTTCATTTGCCCCCCAAAGCTGAAAAGTATTGTTATTAAAAAGTCTGTCAGCCCCTATCTTAGAGAGTTAATTGAGTTTTGCAGGAATTAAAAATAAGAAAAAAATGATTTTACCATCCTTTATTTCATTTCTAGCACTCTGTATTTCTTTAAGTAGATCCAAATTTTTATTATCATAGTCCTGCTGCCTGAAGATTACTTTTAATATCTCTTATAGTGCAGGTCCATTAGACGATCACTACTCTCCAATCAGTGATAAGCTGGGTCACCAAAATGAACATAATCTCACCTAAATGGCAGGACTAAGGCCAGCTCTGGTTTGCTTCTGTTCTTATAACGTAGTTCTCCAGAGTTCTTCTCTCTCTCTGTTTTTTTAAAACTTTTATTAAAAAAATATTTAAACTGCAAGAAAATTTCAAGAATAGTACAATGAACTCCCATGCACACTCACCTAGCGTGACAATTGGTCATTTTTTGCCACACCTCCTTTTCTACACACCCACAATATACACACGTTGCATATCAGCTGAAACATTTGAGAATGTCAAATCATGACCCTTCACTCTAAGATACTTCGGTGTATGTTTCCTAAGAAAAAGGACATTTTCTTGCATAAAACATGGCACAACTGTTAAGTTTAGAAAAATTAAACATGAATACAGAACTATTTCACCTATTGTCCCAGTGTTGTCCTTTATAGAATTTATTTTTCTGATCAAGTATCAATGCAGAATCATGCATCCATTTACTTGTCATGTCTTTAATCTCTTTTAATTTAAAAGTTTCTCAGTCTTTCTTTGTGTAGTGCAAGTGCCTGACAGGGAGCTTTTTGATTGTCATGTAAGCGTCTGCCATTAAGCTTTTGATTGCTGAGGCATCCATTTCAAAGACATTCATTCTGAATGAACTATTGCCAGCTGTATGGCACAGCTACTAGTAAAACAATTAGATAAGGAACCAGGTCACCCCTCCCCATGAAGTTCCCTTTTGAGAAAGCCCTGGTAATGTAGATCACTGACCACTTAAGTGACCCCACTTTTCCCTTCCTGGGACTTAATTTCCATTCTTAATGCTCTAAATTCACCAATAAAGAGAGAACCCCTAGGACTCTAAGCACTCCATCCTCAGACCCTAGTAAAAGCAGAACCCCTGGTCCATGCTCCTTCCCTCTCTCTCCACCTGTGACCTCACTGTGTGGCCCTCAGGCTTGCTGTGTATCTTCCAGCACCTATTAGTAAAAAATCTTGTTTTTCAAAGTTCCCTGGTAGTTTTGCTGAGGCGTGTTCTGTCGTCATAATAAGAACCATAAGGGCCAGTGCAGCCACAAAATTGGTCCTGGTAGTGTTGGCGGGGAATGTATGTGGTGCTCACTACAGGTAAATACTGAACCCTAGGTGAGAGTCTCAGGCACGCCTAGCCAAGAACATCACTATCAATAGGCTGGAACTGACACAACACTTTCTCTTTCATGAAGTGACTTTTATAAAGAATATATGTCAGATGTTTCATACAAAGTCCATCAACTTAGGTCGTTGGTTATGTTTTTTCCATGATGAGATTCAGATTATGACTATCCTGGAAGGAATACTATCTATATAAGTGATGCTGTGACCTTCTTAGCATATCATTTCTAGAGGCACACAATATTCTTTTGCCCTGTTGCTGATGATGTTAACTTTAGTCACTTTGTTAAGGCAAAGTCAGGTTTTCTCACTGTATAAATATCATTTTTCCCTTGGTAACTACTAAACAATATGTGAGGATATTTTTTTCCCAGATTGTATAAATAACCTACTTCTCAAATACATTCATCCAATCATTTTATCCCAGCAGTAATGGTCTGCCAGAGGTCTGGTTTCTCAACTTTTTGGTATACTCAGCATTGGTTAGTAAAAAGGGTTGTTGATCCTCAGTGTCAATACACCACATCTTCTATGGCTTTCATTTCTTGCCTTTTCTGTTTTTAGGTCTTTGTTCCCTAAGTATGAGACTGCAATAGATTTCACTTTCAAAACTTCTTAGTTTAGATTTCAGCCTTTTATGTAGTCTTAGAATATAGCAAAAGTCTTTTGTGGATAATGGTTATGTATCTGTAGACCTCAAGCCTTTAATTTAGTCTCCCTACCCCCCAAGAGACTGCTAACTGCTACACTAGTTTCTCCTTTTAACTGTTGCTCTCTGTCTGAGCAAGCTACACACTTCAGCTCACATCAAGAACTGGTAAATCCCCCATATAAAACAAACAAACAAACCGAGCTGCTATTTATCTACTCATCTCTGAACGTTTTTCCTCTCTATATAATTTAGGACCACTTAATCCTCAAAACTTCCATAGCTATAGGGTGCCTTTTCAAAATCATTTTTTGTAATTTCTATTTTTCTCTTAGTTGTAAATTGTGAGTGTTTAGGCTTGACATAATCTTTTACATCCTAGTCAGAAGTGCACAGTCAATCCATATTTGTATCTAGTAACTTAAATATCTGTACTTGTGGTATTGTTTTTATTAGTTGTTTCTCCTCTTGTCTTTTTTGTCACGTGGTCTGTCTCCATATCTGCCTGGTAATTTTTTCACTAAAGTACGAACATTTTAAATGAAAAGTTATAGGGCTTTTTCAGCCAGAACCTTCATCTTCCAGTAATTCACTAAAATGACCAACACAGATGGAAAGAGGAGAGGCACCTGATATATGTTCTTTAGGCCTTTTAGAAAACATGGAGTTGTTCCTTTGGCCACGTACATGCAAATCGACAAGAAAGGTGATATTGTAGACATCAAGGGGATGGGCACTGTTTAAAAAGGAAAGCCCCACAAATGTTACCATGGCAAAACTGGAAGAGTCTACAATATTACCCAGCATGCAGTTGGCATTGCTATAAACAAACAAGTTAAGGGCAAGTTTCCTGCCCAGAGAATTTATGTATTGAGCATAGTAAGCACTCAAAGAGCCAAGATAGCTTCCTGAAAACATGTGAAGGAAAATGATCAGAAAAAGAAGGAAGCCAAAGAGAAAGGTACTTGGGTTCAACTGAAGCGCCAGCCTCCTCCATCCAGAGAAGCGCACTTTGTGAGGACCAAAGGACAGGGAGGCGCCTGAGCTCCTGTAACCTATTCCCTATGAATTCATGGCATGGTAAGTGTAAAATAAATAAATAAATAAAAGACCTCAAGACCGTAAAAATATAAAAATAAAATAAATAAATGAAAAGTTATAGGGATAACTTGAAGTTCTATGTTACCTTGCTCAAGAGAGGATTCATTTTGTTTTAGGCAAATGGGCTGAAGGCAGATCACCTTAATCTAATCAGGAATTGAACCTTTTCTAGATTGAGCCTCATTCTTTAGGAGGGTTGGTCTGTTTCTGTTTCTCCCTTACTCTTAGAGTGTAGCCCAGTGGGAATCTCATCTGAAAGCCTGGATTATATGTGAGATCTCTCTCTTTAGAAGGTCCCAAAATCCAAATTTGTTTCCACATTCTCAAAGGACTCCTGGAGACTTTGTTCAGTTTCTCACCTTCTCAGCTGCAGCTTGCAAACTAACAAATGTCAAATAGAAAAATAGGCTGAATATTGGATTTGCTCTCTTTATAACCCTTTTGTCTGATATCTTTGATCCTCTCTGACATCTTTATGCCTCGCTCTCCAGTGTCTCAAAACAGATTCTGTGTGTGTGTGTGTGTGTGTGTGTGTGTGTGTGTGTGACTCTTGCTTCTTAGCTATTCTCAAAACAAAGATTGTTCTGTAACAAGCTATGCTGCCATTTTTGATAGCATAAAATCTTTGCTGTGTTTATTAGCATTTGCCTGATAATCATGGTAAACTTACATACATTTTCTACCTTTCATTTAGGATTTAGGTGTATCTCATGTACTTGGTACAGAGTTAGGTTTTACTTTGTGACTCAATCTGAAAATCTTTTTCTTTTAGTAGATCTTTGTCTTTTCTTTTAAGCCATATTTATACATACGAACCTATGTCTTCCCTTAGTTCTGACTCTATTTTTGTTGTGTTTTCTGCTTTTATGGTTTTTTAAAAGTCTTTCAGTAGGTAGTCTTTTTTCTTTACTTGTTATATATTTTTGTAATTATTAAAATACTTAATTTTTTTACATTTTTATTATAGAGATTACTTTTATAACTTTATATCTTACTTTCAGACTGGTATTTTAAAAACTGTGTCCATCATACTTTTATCACAATCAATATAGCATTATCCTATTTCTTTTCCTTACCCTCCACTTATTCCATCCAAATTTAGGCAATATTATCTCTTGTAATATTTAATTTTATATGGTTAAATCAATTCATATTCTGATAGTTGATTTACTTCAGTATGTTTGAAATTAAGTCATTTGATCCCCACATTTACATGAGGTAAACTGCAAACCTTCTCTAAGCTTTACCTGTAAATTGTAAGGCATATGTGTAAATTGTGAAAGCATGTTATAGTTACATTTTCATCAGTCATTTTTAATATCTACAGTTAAAATACGTCAAGAATTTAGAACAGTGGTTAGTACAAAGGAAGTGCTATATAAATGTTTTCTATGTATTTTGGTTGTAGTTAAACATTTATATATAGTACTCACATAGTCCTTTTGCTGTAGTTTCTTTATTCATCACTTGGTGGGCTGAACTTCACCCTCTGATAGTTTTCTCAGAAAAGCTCAAGGGAATCTTTGCATGTAAATTATTGTATAATATTTTACAGCTTGAAGGATAGTTTGGCTGGATGTGACATCATTGGGTTGACTTTTTTAAATCAAATTTTTTAGATGTTATTCAGCTGAATGACACTGCATGTTGCAGTGGGGGAAATGTGGGCCAGTCTGATGCTCTTCTTACTATAGGTGATTTTTATTTCTTTTACTTTGGTAGAGTCTTAAAAAGGGATCATTTCTTTATCTTTCAAGTCCAATAATGTCTTAGTATTGACCATCCTGGATCATTTTTTCACATGCATTGCACATTTTTTAATATTTAGACTCAAGCATTTTTTATTTCTTAAAAAAATCTTGAATTATAATTGTAATCATGGGGTTTCTTCTTAAATTTTAGTTTTCTTTACTGAGGACTCCAATTATAAATTAGTTGGATCCCTTTGCCTTCTGTATATCAGGATTCTCCTAATCTTTTTTCTCCTCATTTTCCTTTCATTTATGTAGTTCCACCTCACTGCCTCTTTGTAATATATGAATAAAATTAAAATCCATGTTAAGATAGCAAATGTTCTATAATGTTTTAAATTTTAAATTTTGTAGTCATACTTAGGACTGAAATCACTGTATTTGCAAAATGAAATATATGTTGTTCTCCACTCAAGTCTTGATGAAATAAACCCTATGCAACCTGAAGAATGTCAGAACACTATATTTGATAAATATAAATAAGAATAAAGAGTGACATTTCATTTCACTTAAATTATGATATATAAATGCAAGAAGGAAAATCTAAGGAAGCCTATTAATTTATCATTTCCAACTCATGTAGTAATTTTAGTCTATTTATAGAGCTCCAGATATGTGAAATGAAGAGAAACTACCTATAACAGTTTCCTCATTTCATAGGAAAAATTCTGATATTTAAAGAGATCAGGTGACCTTTTCAAGACTTTACCAAAGAAAAATCTAAGCTCCTGTAGTTTTCTAATATTGGACACACACACACACACACACACACACACACACACACAGAGTTGCCCAATATTGTTTCAACATAGCCATATGGCTTTAAAGGCCCACTCCAGGTACTCATTTTCAATTTCTACTAATAGACTATAAGCCAAATAAAATTGTGATACTGACAGGTTTGATCACTAACATAGGCAATAACTTCACTTAGAAAAAAAGATTCTGCACCAGCATGTCTCAGGCACCAACACAAATATTGAAGAAACTCTTCAGCAGAAGGTTGAAACCTACTGCCACAAAGCTCTTCCCTTTGTATAAAAGAAGAAGAAGAAGAACCATCCTTAGCATTATTAATATTATATACAAAGCAACTTATTCAGTACATGGCACATTGTAGACCCATAATATATGATCATTATTATAAATTTACAGATTCAGAGACTAAGTCTCAGAGATGATAAATGAAATTTCTTAAGATCAGCTAGTAGGAGGCAGAACTAAGATTCTAATTCAGCTCCATCCATTTTAACGCCCTCTGGAAATTTTCTTTACATTGACCTGAAATCTTTCCCAACACATTTGTCCCAGCTCTAGCTTTCCAAACAATAAAAAATAGATATAATCTCTCTTCAACATAACAGTTTAAAATATTTGAAGGTAGTTACCATATACTGCAAGTCTTTCCTTCCTTAAGTTAAATATTCTTTTTCTGGTAGTTCATCTTTAATATGACATGTGGCTGATTTTAGAATCCACTCATCAATCTGATCATTTTTCTGAACATGTTCCCATTTGTCCATGCCCCCTTCTAAAATGTAACATCTAGAAATTATCAAAACACTCCAGTTGTGTTGTCAGTGCCAAGTAAAAAGTAGACCATTTAGAGGTCTAACTATTAACTGAGAATAATGAGGAATTGCTGTATCTTGGCTGAACTCAAGTACCAGGAAGAGAAAAAAAAAAAAAAACTTAGAAAAAATATCTCCTTTCAGTTGGGTCATAATATTCTGCTTCTGACAGAAAGTGGTCCAAAATAACCACCACTTTTACTGAATTCTGAAGATATAAATATGTTGGTTATTCTGCAAGAAAGCACCAATGCTGAACCCAGGAAGTTCACGGGACAGTCACTGTGAACAGCTGTTTTTCTTGAATTTACAAACAAACCTGTTACTTCTACCAGGGATAAGGGGATTTCTGCTGCATGCCTCCTATATGTTAAGCACAAGTTACTCTATTTAATCCTAACCACACACCTAAGAGTTATAGATTATTGTGTCCATTTTATATATGCTAAACTGAGGGATGGTACAGTATATCAGCATTCACTTATTTATCTTCACAGTGGAGATTGGAGACTTGTGCATATTCATGCAGGTAGTAAGGTGCAGAGCCCAAATTCTACCTTAAGTCTGAGGGACAGTCCAAGAGTCCATGTGTTTTCCTTATCAGGTTACCTCATAAGATGTGGTAGGCAGGCTCTAAAATACTCCCCAGTGATTCTCTGCCTCCTGATATTTGTTCCCTTGCGTAATTTCTTCCTTTTGGGTGTAGGCTAAGCCTAGTGATGCCCTTGAAATGAATAGAAATCGGAAAGAGTGATGTAATGTGACTTCCAAAATTAGGTAATAAAGAGACAGTGTCTTCCATCTGGATTACTCCTTCTCTTGCCCTTTTAATCACTCATTCTAAAGAAAGCTGGCTTCCCTCTGGTGAGGGGCCCTGTAAAAAGGCTCACATGGCCAAGAGCTGATGTCTTAACCAGAGCCAGCAAAAACTTGAGACCAGCCAAAAGCCAAATGAGTTGAATGCACATTCTCCTTCAGGGGAGCCTTGAAATGACTATAGTCCCAGCCAACACTTTGTAGCCTTTGAGAGAGGCTGAGGCAGAGATACCCAACTAAGCTTTAATTTGATTCCTGACTCATTAGAATTATGAGATAATATATATGTTATTTTAAAGCTACTAATTTGGGGGGTAATTTGTTACACAGCAATAGGTAACTAATACACCATACTAAAGCAAAGTCTGTGGGAAAGAAGCAGAATTGCATGAAATCACCTACACACGTGTCTTTCATCCACCAGGCATCAAATTTGCTCTAAACCTTGTCCCAACTTTGTGCTTATTTCACAGCTGCAATAACCACCTTCCTAATGTTGTTGAGTCTCACTCTATACATACACTGAATTGTCCTGGTTCCAAAACTTGTTTTTCTTAAACATGGTGGAAAGGGTAAACTTCTTATATTTTCCCTTGTTGAGATTGTTAATAAACATGGCTGTTAACGTGTAAATATGTCTCATCTAATGCCTGTTTTATGGGAGACAAACTGAGGCTAGATTGCAAGGCTGTGTCATGACTTTCATTCACCAACGTATTGGAATTATGTGTTTTTTTAAGACTGTTGTCATGACTTTTATTCACCAATGTACTTCCAGTTCAGCTCATATGGCAGACATAAATGAGTACTTATAGAGAATACTATCTTACTGGCAACTTAATTGTGTTTAGTATTAAAATTAAAAAATATGAATTGTACCTTTCCTGTTCTCCTTGCCTCTAGGAAACAATGTTGTAAGAAACTGACATATTCAGTTTAGCCAAAAATCCTTGTCATAAGTGTTCCAAAGTGGAGGTCCTGTCCCAACTTTCATGTACTAATACATAGTCCTCATGTAGTTCCTATAACTCTTCTTAAGAAGAATAAACAAGAAAGGAGAAAATTAACAATAGACTAAATTTAGAATTTAATTAAAACTTAAGAATATGTTATAATTAACAACAAAGGTAAATATTTTGAGCAAGCAAATGTGTGTGCTAGTTGAAATCTCATTATTTAGAAAACAATTCATTGTCATGTATAAGATGTTAACAGATTACGCATGAATGCTAAAAGATACATAAAAATTGAGAAAATTCTGACTAAGAATAACTTCTTCAAGGGAATGTAAAGCTAACATAATTCCAATAGACCAGCAAAATTTAGAAAAGTTATTTTTATTTTTGAAGAATAATGATGAGCATTATAAACAAGCATGTTCTCCATTTAAATAAACAGTTCTAGTCTTTTCTTACTGATATACATACTGCTATTTGTCCCCCAATATCCATGTTCTCTTTATTCCTTAGAGTCTCATTTTTTTACTGGGCCCATGGTTATTTGAAGAAATGGTTACATTTCTTGGTCTTTCTTGCAACTAAGTGTGATCCTCAGTCCTGGCCAATTGGTTCTAAGAAGAAAGTCTGAACAACTATTAGGTAATGTCCTTATAGAAAAAGGGTGTTCCCACCTTCATCTCTTTCTCCTTTCTTCTGATTGATATAAAGGGTGGAGTTCCAAGAACCATCTTTTTTTTTTTCCTAAATCAAGTCCACTTTATTTGAAACTCTCTATATACCACCCAAGAACCATCTTGGAACATGAATTAAACTTTCCAGTTATTAGGGCTCTGTATTACTGGTTTGGTGGAACCCCCAAAATATAAATAATATATCCTTTATTGCCACTATTTCCAACCCCAACTTCCCTCCAGTGAGTTAATGCTGAACCATTCCCAGGGAAAGCTACCTCTGATTTTCCACTTCCATCTTCTGCAACATACTTCAAAACTGCTGTCCTAGAGGCCTAAAAGATAGTGAGTAACCAAACTACCCATTTAATGGGTGGGTCTGAATTAAGAAATACTCATTTCAAATCATCTGGGCACATGATTTCTATATTCTAATCAAGGATTTGAACATGATGGCCTGGGAAAAACTCTCTTATGTGTGAAAAGAAAAAAAAAACTTTAAAAATATATAATTGAGGGCTTTTTTGGGTAAAACATCTGAACTAAAGTTTAGTCAGACTCTTCAGCACCAAGATGAAAGTTTTCTTTTTAGTGGTATTTAACTTGGGAAAGATGAGCATGATTTTCCAGGGGATTTTTTAGGCTTTTTAACAGTAATAGTTTATAATACAGTGCAAAAACAGAGATAACTAAATTATAGTTTTAGTCTAATTTTGCTGGAAGTCTCTCTCAGAATTTCTAAGTGTTCTTCAAAAAACCTACATTGCTGTCCTTTCCCAATATCTAAAGATTAAATATATGTTGATGATTCTGTTTATCAAGCTTTAATTGTCTTTAATATCCTTTCTATAAATCTCTTGTTTTATACTTAACTTCTACTTTCATAAAATTGGACCTGGATTTGTTCTTATTCTTTTTCTTTATTTTTTCATATGTCTAGAAATTCTATAACAGCCCCATCCCAGGCAGCAAATCCATCTGTCCTCTGATAGAGATTGTGGCACTGTATATGGGACTACTGAGCCAGTCTCTGTGTCTCCTGATATTATTCATCACAGAGTTATGTGCCAGTTTTTGTCTCCTAGGCCTTTTCAGTTTACATTCCTCATTCAAAGAGATGCCAAAAAACTAGCAAGAAAGCATTTATTAACTTGGACAGTGAGACATTACAGAAATGAAGGCACTGGATGGATGAGTATTTATCTTAACTAGGCCCCAGCAGCAAGGCTTGTTCAGATGCCGGCAATTTCTTGGTTTGGTGTTCACACTACTTTCTTCCTCCTTTAGTGTGCTGAGATCCTCAGAAAACTAAAAGACTATGAATGTATTGTACACATGGAACCATTTCTGGGAACAAGTAAGTACAGACAAAGTCATGCATTTTTAAAATAAAATCATGACACAAATCTACGAAAGGAAGAAAGTGCATTCTTGAATGTTTAGTAAATCAAAACACAAGGTTTACTAAGATGCTTTGGGCTTAATTTCTTACCACAAGTTGAGAACTGTATAAAAAAAATGCTTCAAATGGCTTCTGTAGCAGGAATGGAAGCAGAGGAGCAGTGTTAATGTTTTGTGGTTTTGGTGGGCTTCCATGGCTCAGCTTCTACTGATCCTTGTCTAACTGAGAAGCCAGAAGTCCCTTCTCATTGATCCAGTAAGTTCCAGGCTTCCGACACTGTCAGACACTTCTTCCTGGTTAACATTGAGAACAAAGTCATTATTTTTTAATTAGACAGTGAAAATCTGTGTATCTTTAGAAATACTGAGGCTCCTTCAAGTGAGAAACAAAACCTTCCTGGACTTTGAGAAGATCTTTGACATCATCTCTGCTTTTCTAGTCTAAGCACATTGGCTGCCTGGAAAGCAAGGGTTAAGCAGCTCTGACAAGGAAATATAGGGAGTCCGGTGAAGAATGCTGTTTTTTCCCCCTCTGACTTCTTGTATATCTCCTGGTACCACTATTGAAGGATGTTTGATTTTTAAAAATGCTTTTGTTGGTAATCTTGGGATTTTTTTTTTTTTTTTTTTTTTTTTTGCAATGCTTATTTTAGATCTCGTTTCCGTAATCAGGTAATTTGCAGACCTTGTATACTTTGGCTTCAGGGAACTTGAGGGAAAATATTTTTAATTGGTACCGGCAGAAATTTCTGGCATAAGATTTCTTTAGTGTCAAAATTGAAGTATTTCCCAGGAACTTGCAACTAGATTGAAAGCTGATGGAAGACAAGGGCTGAGTCTAATATATTCTTATGTTATCCAAAATGCTTAGTCTATGGCTGGGTATGTTAGTTATTCATGAAATACGAGTCATATATGAGGAAATTTATTGGTATCATATTACAACCAGACCTTTTTGAAAGGGTAAATTTAAAAATTGCTTATTATTGAGCATTCTTATTTAGAATTAGTTTATCATTTATTCATTCATTCATGCATACAACAAAAAGGTACTGACTTCCTCTGATGTAAAAACAAAACAAAATAAACAAGAAAAGGGTATTAATTTAGAGAAGGGCCGTTTAAAGAAGATAAGACATAGCCTCACCCTACAGAGTTTTTAATTCGGTTAAAAGGTAATTACTTAGGAGAAAAAAAGAGAAATATACAAATACTATATAAGGCTAGGGATCTATCAAAAAAAAATCTACTGGAAAAGACAACAGAACAGTTACAAATTTCTGACATTTACATGATATTAAAACTGTAAGTGCATCCCACCTGCATGTTCTAAAATATTGGTATTTGGAATCAAATTTCTAAATGGAGCTGATTAGTTTTGCTTTCAGCCTGATTTAGATGAGACGCTTTAATGTGGAGCAGTAGGGGCTAATTTTGACTTGTATACAATTTTACTATAACAAAAACCTAAAGAGAGAAAGAGAAAATAAAAATGGGACATGTATAACTACAATAAGAGCTACGGATTCCTCATGGAAGGCACAGATTATGTGGCACCAGTTTTCAATAGCTGAGAACCTTTATTATTCCAAAAATGGTGGGCACCACTGCCCATTTCTTCCCCAACTTGTTTATGGGGGTGACACACACTTATGCACACCATCAGGAAGCTGGAGGTCAGAACCAAGGAAAACCAGCATGTTCCTTTTTTGAGGTTAAGAAACCCCAAGTTTAATGATTTTGGGGTCAATTGACTAATGAATATTTTCTGCCTTAATTGCGGGGGGAAAGGGATTAATTATGAAAAAAATAACCACTGATTCCTCCTATTTCGTCTTTCTTCTTGTGGCCTTTATTGTCATTCACAGTGAAGTTCTTGTAAGCAAGTTAGAAAAGCAGCCTCTTGTGAATGGGGAGGTAAAACATGATATGATATTTATGCATGTAGGTTTGGATAAAATAAAAGATGGAAGTGGAGAAGCATGTCAGTATAGAAGCCCCTCTTCTTGTGCACAAATCAAATTTGGTGCAAGAATATAATCAGCAACAGTGAGGATTCCCAGAAGAAATCACTTTCATTCCCACCATTTCCAATCCCCCTTTTCAGCTCTCTATGAAAATACCCCTAATCTACATTCCAAGATACAAAATATTAGTACATTCATCAAAAATCCCCTCTTGCTTCATGCCATCAGACTGAGGATGGGAAAATGAGCTCAGGGAAATGCTTATGAAATTCTTTGGAATGTAGCTAAATATAGGAAAACATGAATTACACTGCCCCATGTAAGTAGTAATTCACTAGGGAAAAAATGGTGCCTGAAACCACAAAACATTTGATGATTCTTAAATTTGGCAGCAGAATCATGAGATCCTCAGCCCTGATCTTTTTGGAGAAATCACTATTACTGCCATGAGAGTTAAACATCAGTTCCCTCAAGTTATCATGCAAGATTTTTCCTAAACTTAATGTGGCCCAATTAAATATCTCATTTTCAGAACTTTGAATTAATGTCAGTCACATACAGCAAGAAGATAGATAACAATACCAGAAGTGATGAGAAGAAAGAAAGTTATTGAAAGATATGTACTCTGCAAAGTGTAAGACCTCTCTTTTCCTTCCTCTTTCCTTTCTACTATCCATTTTGATATAAAGGAGCATAATTTTGTGTGTGTGTGTGTGTGTGTGTGTGTGTGTGTGTGTGTAACAGGAAAAACAACAAAGTTCTCCTTTATACTTTCACACTTAGATAAAAGTCTGCCTTCATGTTGGATTTTATGTATATTTTACATACATAGAAACTGCACATTTTGTTTCTTCAGAGAATTAAAACATTCATAAAAGCAGGTGCTATATCAATCCTATTAGCTTATATACACTTCTGCACCCTGCCCTGTGCACAACAGTATGGCCATATGGTTACTAATTATGTAGTATCTAAAGGATCTAGAAGAAAAGCAGCCCATTTTCAAATCAGGTAGTGAGAAACAGAGTAATATGTGGATGCTAAAGAGGAAAAGAAGACAGGCTGGTAAGCCTGGAGGGGTGTTGTTAGACCACAATAAGAGAAGAGAGACATGGAAAAACAGCAGGCAGACAATAAAGTAAATTCAAAAAAGATCAGGGAATGTTATTTATAATAAGGGAAGGGATTGTCATGGAGTATTTAGGATTTGGATTGATATAAAAGAGGGTTTGAGCCTTCTAGCTCTAGATTGAATAAAATAAAGGCCTGGAGGTGGAAACAGATTGACGACTGAAGAACCTTCATGCTGGAGAGCAGTGAAAAGGAAGGCTGATTAACCAAGGAGATACCAGATAACAGATGATTGTGAAAGCTAGGCTGAGCAGATTCAACTTGACATGACAAGAAATGAGAAATTATTGACATAGGATATAGGGAGTTAAAAAAAAAAAACTTCAGTTTCTGACATGTACTAGCTATTTGATTTTGGACAATTTATCTAGTCTCTCTGATGCTTAATTTTCTTCTATAGATAAGATAATAATATCTGTAGTACATTGTTGTAAGGATTAAATATGCTTACTTGTGGAAAGCACTTGGCTTATTTAATAGTTATACCATGATTGTTAATTCATTCTTCTTTTCCTCCTTCCTTTAACAGAGCGTTTTGAAAAGGAAGATATGAGGACAATTATTTAGGCAATGAAGAATGTTAGAGATTGAATTTAGTAGAAGTAATCAGCAGACAAAAAATGTAGAAAAGGTAAGTATTTTAATATGCCCAGTGATTAATGGACATTATTTTTAATAATTTAGCATTGTCTCTAAGACAGAACTTGGTCATAACAACACAAAATAATTCCTGTACTTTTCAACATTAACAGATAGTTCATTTATATAAAGGTGCTCTCTAATCAGTATACCTGTCCTTTTAGAAAACATAATGGCAATATTTGGTTTCATGGATATTTTGAGTGCTATAAATTATCCCTCCCAAGAAACATTCCTGTATTCTTTGAGCCTTCCTTAACAAATCTAGTAAAGAGAACTATTCCTGCTTTTAGCACAAGACATTTCACCATTAAAAGGGTGACCTGCTTTTAATAAATACCAAAGTTATTATTGGCTCTAAATTTTCTCTATGAAATTGAATGAATATTTGTGTGTATGCAAGTTCTGAAACTTAATACAGACTGTAAAATGGTTTAAATCTTCTCCAGCTCCACAAATGGTGTCAAGAGAACTCAAAATATATAGTTATAGCATAACTCTCTATTGTTATACTCTTATTTAACTAGAAGTGGAAATGATAGTAGAATTTAATTCATGGGCCATCTATATTATATCTATATATCTATATTATAGGTAAGAAAGCTGTTCTCAAAACTCCCATATTTTAGAAATCTCAGAGTACTGTGAAAAAGAAAATAAGCTTGGCAGGTTTCTTTTACTAAATTGATATATTTTCTGGCATCTACTCAAATGAATTTATATTGAATATTATTGAAAGCAATGTCTTAATTTTCAATTTAACTTTCAGTGGTAGAATTAGCCTCATCTGTCTCTTTTTTTAAAAGAATTGTTTATACATGGAAGGAGAAATATTGAATCTGCCATTGATGTCTTCTTCACACCCCTTTTGGAGAGTCTGATACCAACTTTCCACTAAGTAGATATTGAAATATCCCTGTTCTAGACTCAAAGCCAAATTCCTTGATTAAGCCTGCACGTGTACATGACGTAAGCTGAGGTAACCATATTCTTTCTCTTAGGAATGTAAAAGCAGTACATAGAAACCATATTAACTTAGTGATGGGTGCCAGGCATGGAAGGTTAGAGAGGCTTGGGGAAGATTTTAGGGCAGCTACACAAGACCATATGAATGCAGTAAAATTAGCTCTGTGAACAGAGAGGCATGAAATAGATGTCCACATAGATGAAGAGTCATGTGGTCCCAGAAAGAAAGAAATCAAGAGATTAGCATCTTCGGTTCTCGAACAACATAACAGTCCATCATTACAGAATCATTTTTGGCTAGCTCAACTTCTCTCCATTTGGATTTCATGATGTTCCCTTGGTTTTCTACCATAAATCTCATTTACTAAATGTAGCCTGAGAAAGTCTTCTTTTCTTATAGCCACATGATACCTGAGTAACATAAAGGCATTAAGTGCCTTCCAATATAAGATCTTCCATTTTTAATATGCTATAGTATGCTGCAAAATAAATGATACATAGGAAAAATATATAATTTACATAAGAGTCAAAATTTTATATAAAGTCCTATGCACACCTAAGATCTAGGAAATTCCCAGAGATATGAATTATGAGAGTCATGGAAGGGTCAACATATAGTAGACCTGTGTCATTCCTAATAAGATAAACACTGGCCTTGGGGGAAACTTCAGGGTTCATCCATCAATTTATTCCACTATAGACAACACAAGGCAGTCCAAGGTACATTCAAATTTTGGGGCATCCTAGAAATCTTATGACTGAGTCAATTCCAATCTTTGGAATCTCTCTAATCCACACTCCAGTTTAAGAAATCAAGTGTGCTGTTTAAGAAAAGCAAATAGTGAGCAAAGTTTGTAAATATCATAAAAATGAAATTACAAGTCGATTTTTTTCAGGATTTTTTTTCTAAAATCAGTAAACTAATAAAAAATTTCTTGAGAGACTTCACAAAATAATAAACAAGGCATACAGCTCCAGCATCATATATTGCACATTATCAAGCACTCATAGATAAATATATTATAATTATTTTGGCTGCTCCAAAATCTTCCAAAATTCTGGAGTTCCCAGTCCTTATGTTTTATCTCCAGATACGACTTAAGCTATTAGAAAAATGTGTACCTTTCACCCATTTGGGAATGAGAGCTTTGTTATTACATTAAAATCATAAAATCACAAGAGGTCTAGTGGTTACTAAAAATTATTGTGATTGCCTTGTAATAGGAAAATTTCCAAACTATTCCCTTAATGTGGTTGCAATTTTGAATACTTGGTGTGAGAGAGTCAGTGTGGTAAAGATAGGAAATACTTAAATTTCTTTACTAGAACAAAGACCTGGAGGAAAAGTCTTGAGTTGTGCAAACAATTCATCTTGGTCACCGCTTAGAAGATTTATACAAATGTAGAAACACTAAGAAGAGAATATTTTCCTCATCTTTTGAATGTAAAATATTAGAAGGAAATTTTGGTTGTGTTTTCAAAGAGCAAATAACACTTGTGTGTAAACAATACCAATCCAATAGAGGGAGCTAAATGCACACGGGGATTGAAGAGATGGCAAAGATTATTAGATTGTAGTCAGGCATATACTTTATTACTTAAATCTCAACCTAGCTCTCCCTCAGAAGGACCCACTGATCTGAAAGAGGTTGGATAGTTGACTCAGAAACCTACTGTCATGCCTTCCCTCATTACTAAACCTCTACTTTTCTCCTCCTTTTCATCCTACTATTCCTTTTGCTTCTCCTGCTTTCTTGATGCAATTTCTCTCTTATTTCATTTCTCCCTTTTCCTACCTGCTAGGTCTGAAAAGGGCTTCCACAGCTATTATTTATTGCCATTATTAGTGGTTAGGCCACAATGTAATTGCTTGTGTGCCAACTGTCTATATTCCTTTCAATTCCAATTTTTGTTCCCAATTTGTCCTCTATGCTACACTCTCCATGAGTAAAAACTGCAGGGATGAGAAAGGTATCTTAGAGTTACTGGCAATTTAGGCTCTAAGTCAACCGAAGAATTATGGGTGAAATCAAGAATAGCATATATCACAAATGTATTCATATTGCTATTCCACTCAAGTCAAATGGCATATAAATACTTGTAAAGTACTAACAATGATATATAAAGTAAAAGACATCTTGGGGATTCAGCACATTTTAATTTTCTTAAAGGAAAATAAATATATGCTAGGCTCCTTCAGAGTAAAAAAAAAAAAAAGAATGAATATGCTAAAGTTACTGTTCTACTTAAACAAATCCAAATGATTGATAATCAGAGTAGCCTTCCTTAATAATAGGCTATGAATCAAAGATTCCAAAATAAACAACAAAAATATATCTAATGAAAACCATGCTTTTGAGCATGATGTTATACTTCAAATTTCACCTATTTTTGTTCTTTCTATTTTAATAGCACTGAAATTTGGAATACAGCCACCAAAAGAGATGAAAAGATGGCACCTATTCTCAAACAATGTACAATGTATATAAGAATAGGCACTTCTTTTTAAGACAGTTTTTAGTAGAAGTTTACATATAAACACATGCATGTGCACAAGAATATAGCTTTGGCATCAAAGCAAGCCCTGGATAATGGTAAAGAAGACGGTTATATAGATTTATGTATTGACTGGTATTTTATCATCAATCTCTTTAATGCATTCTTTATCCTCCCATCCCCACCCCAAGGGATTTTGTTATTATCAAGGAATTGCAAAATCCAGAGTGAGAGAAGCACAGCCATTATTGAAAGCATTTTACTCGCTACCCTCTGGATAAAGGCAGAGAATGAACTGTTACATATACAATTTAAGTAGATTTTAATGGAAGTAATGGGATCCAAGAGTGGCAAAAACTTAGAAGTGTCTTTTAATCATCAGAGACAAGGTGAGTTGGTTATCATAATAATCTTCATGGCTAGATCAGTACTCAGAAAAATTTCAACTACAGGGATCGTTGGCAGTAGTTAATTGATCATTGAAACTCTAGGAATAAATATAAAGCCTGTCTTCAGTTCATCAAAATGGAGAGTTGTATCCCCTTAATCCAGTTTCATGACTTGATCCAGTTTGTAAACCCAGAATCCCTTAAAAGATGGGTAGGCCAGATACATTTGAGGAAAAATCCACTTTGTGTGTTATACTCTTCTTTTTTTAACTTTATTGAGAAGTAATTGACAAATAAAATTGTATATACTTAAAGTGTACAACATGATGATTTGATATACATGTACATTATGAAATGATTACCAAGATTAAAATAATTAAAACATCCATCACATCTCACATAGCTCTGTGTGTGTCTGCATATTTCTGTGTGTATGTGTGTGTGTGGTGAGAACACTTAAGATCTACTTTTAGAAACTTCCAAGTGTACAATACCATATTATTAACTAAAGTTACCATGCTGTACATTAGATCCTCAAAAGTTATTCTTACAACTTAAAGTTGTATCTGCTGACTTACATACCTACATTTCCCCATTTCTCCCTTCCTCCAGCTAGGCAACCACCATTTTATTCTCTGTTTCTATGAAACTTAAAAAATTATTTTAGATTCCACTTATAAATGTTACTATACAGCATTTGTCTTTCTTTGTCTGGCTTATTTCACTTAACATAATGCCCTCCAGTTTCATTCATATTGTCACAAATGACAGAATTTCCTATATTGCTCTTGGAAATACTGATTTCATTTCTTTCAGATATATGCCCAGGATTGTGACTGTTGGATCATATGGTAGTTCTATTTTTAAATTTTTGAGGAACCACTGTACTTTTCCATAATGGCATAATGGTACAAATACCGATTTATATCCCCACCAACAGGGTAGAAGTGTTCTCTTTTCTCCAAATCCTCACTGACATTTGTTATCTTTTGTCTTTTTGGTAAAAGCTATCCTAACTCGTGTAATATCTTCTTGTGGTTTTAATTAGCAAACTTGAGCACCTTCTCATGTACCTCTTGGCCATGTCTACATCTTTTTTGTAAAAATGTCTATTCAGGCCATTTGCCCACTTTGCTTGTTTATTTATTTATTTATTTATTTATTTAAATTTTATTTTATTATGTTATGTTAATCACCATACATTACATTAGTTTTTGATGTAGTGTTCCATGATTCATTGTTTGCGTATAACACCCAGTGCTCCATTCAATACGTGCCCTCTTTAATACCCATCACCAGGCTAACCCATCCCTCCACCCCCCGCCCCTCTAGAACCCTCAGTTTGTTTCTCAGAGTCCATAGTCTCTCATGATTCGTCTCCCCCTCCAATTTCCCCCCTTTCATTTTTCCCTTCCTACTGTCCATCAACAGATGAATGGATAAAGAAGAGGTGGTATATATATACAATGGAATATTATGCAGCCACCAAAATACCCCACAAAATCTTGCCATTTGCAACGACGTGGATGGAACTAGAGGGTATTATGCTAAGTGAAATAAATCAATCAGAGAAAGACATGTATCATATGATCTCACTGATATGAGGAATTCTTAATCTCAGGAAACAAACTGAGGGTTGCTGGAGTGGTGGGGGGTGGGAGGGATAGTGTGGCTGGGTGATAGACATTGGGGAGGGTATGTGCTATGGTGAGCGCTGTGAATTGTGTAAGACTGATGAATCACAGACCTGTACCTCTGAAACAAATAATACATTATATGTTAAAAAAAAAAAAAAAGAAGACATTTGCCCACTTATAATTGGATTATTTGCTTTTTTCTATTGAGTTGTATGAGCTCTTTCCATATTTTGGGTACTAAGTCCTTTTCAGATATACAGTTTGCAAGTATTTTCTCCCATTCTGTAGATTTACTTTTTACTCTGCTGGTTGTTTCCATTGCTATGCAGAAGTGTTTCCAAGTTTGATGTAGACCCACTTGTCTATTTTTGCTTTGTTTCCCATGCTTTTGGTGTCAAATTCAAAAAACCATTGCCAAGACGAATGTCAAGTTTACACCCTATGTTTTCTTTGAGGAATTTTACAGTTTCAGGTCTTACATTTAAGTCTTTAATCCAATTTGAGTTAATTTTTTTGAGTGATATAAGATAAAGATTCCTTAATTCTTTTGCATGTGGATAACCAGTTTTCCAAACATCATTTTTTGGAAACTGAACTTTCTCAATTGTGTGTTCCTGGGGCCTTGTCAAACATTAGTCGACTATATATGTGTGGATTCGTTTCTTAGCTCTCTATTCTGTTCCATTGATTTATGTGCCTATTTTTATGCCAGTACTTTACAGTTTTAGTTATTCTAACTTTGTTATATAGTTCAATTGGGAAGTGTGATGTCTCCAGCTTTGTTCTCCTTTCTTAAGATTGCTTTGGCTATTCAGGGTATCTTGTGGTTCCACACAAATTGAGGATACTTCTTTCTATTTCTTTGAAAAATACCATTAGAATTTTGGTAAGGACTGCATTGAATCTGTAGATCACTCTAGGTAGTATGGACATTTTCACCGTACTAACTCTTCTAATCCAAGAACATGTAATATCTTTCCACTTACTTGTGGGCATTCATCTTTATCTCTTTGGCTGGCTTTCTTCCACATGCCAGACAGATTCCTACTTTTTCTCACTCTTATTTGGACTTCACTCTCTACCTCTAGCTAAATTACACTCATCTTTAAAAGTACACTTAAGTTCTATCTCTTCCGTCAACCTTCTAATTACTCCAACTCACAATGTCTATGCTCTTCAGAAGCCCTTTTTCCTCTTGTATTTTCTGAAGTTGTCCCATGCTTTTCAAATTTGGCCAGGCTGATAACGAACTGGTAATCTAGAGATTTTTAGAAACCACATGATACACTTATATACTTTCATGGAAATTATTTTTTTCTAAGACTCTGAGAGCATAAAAACAATAGAAAAAAATGGACATATTGTAGACTACAAAAATCAAATGATATTTAAAGATAAACCTGGGATTTTGAAGATATTTCATTTTACATAGTGGTCACTTCTGGTCACATTCCCTGAAGGTGTCTCTTCTGTTTCATTTGTAAAAGTTCAATAAACATTTGTTGAATGCTGGGATTATTTTTCCTCTTTTGTTCTTGTCTGCAGGAAGTTCCATTTCTATTCCTTTTTCAACAGTACTCTGGAACCCTAGAATCTCTGCAGGGTTGTAGAATGCTAATATGAGAGGGGTGAAAATAACTATCATGAATAATATGAGAAAAAGTAAGGAAATGTCTACTATTGAAACCTCATTAAAAGACCAAGTAAGTGTTTTATATTATATTGAAGCATATGAAAATGTCATATTTGTTGGTAAAAAATGGGAAATCATCAGTAATTTTATATGGTTCAACCCAATGGTGTTCTCTTGTCATAATGCCTGAAATCTGACAGAAACTTTAATAAAAGAAAACTAGGTGTGTCAAGTCTATGAATCTCTCTCTCAGACACACACTCAATTTCTTTCATATTTTCTTTCTCTTCTCCCTCTCCCCTTTCCTCTATTTTATTTCCGCATTACAAATTTTCCAGTTTCATCAATCAACCATCAGCCAGCATAAATTGTGGGGTTTCATTTTCCATTCTAATATACTAATAATGTGCCGTCTATGATGATGGAGCTCAAATCTCTGACATTTGCTGGCTGAACACTTTGGCTTACCATTAACTTAGTTTCAATTGCACCACAGTTGTTTTCTGACCAAATCCAATTTTGATATCAGGTCCTCTAAGATAACACTATGAATATTACCCCTTTCTATAATTAAACAATTGTTCATTAATGTGATTCACATACTGAGGCAAGGCAAGGACTCATGGTGTGACTCATCATGAATCTCCTTACTATAATTTATTAAACTACTTTTCTACACATTTAATATTAAAATAGAAGATATCCTTGCAGTTCATTCCACCAACCATGAAAAAAATAGCTTAAATTTGCTGACAGACCCATTTTTTCAAAACATTTAATACTTTTAAGTCCAAGTGAAATATTTTTCTATAGTGTTTTTTCAGCATTTATAGTACACATGAAAGAGTCTTTCTCAGATAAGGTCTATATATTTTTTCCTAATACAATGCACTCACAATTTTTCAAATTAAGCAATATCATGACATGCCAAATCATATGACAGTACTGTTATTTTTAGACTTTCTATCAAGATAATTACAGATTTATTAAAATCCTCATAGATTAAAAATTCTCATTATGCATACTTTTTAAAAAGTTTTTAATTCAAAAATTTAGCAAAAGGAATCATAAGCTTAAAACTAACCTTAAAGAAATTAGGGGGTAGGATGTTTGAGTGTGGGTCAGAGTTACAGGAGGCTCCGTAAATCCTGTTATCTATTTATTCTATAGTATAGTAATATATTTAGATAAGAAAAAAAAAGCTAGATTATTTGGTACATTTTATGTTATGCAAATATAAATTATTATTATTTATCTTAAAAGATATGTCTATATAAAATGATATGATAAATTAGTTCACATAATTATTATTTAAAGGAACAGTACACAACCAAATTTAGGGTGTCAAAACTTAGCCAGAGAAGTTCTTTTCTTTTCTTTTCTTTTCTTCCTTTTTTATCCAGCTGAGTAAATTTGAAGATCTAGTTAGCTTTACTAAACAATCCATAAATCAGGCATCATCCTATCTATCAAGCAGAGGGGAGCCCCCAAGAAGTTTTTTTCTTAAATTTATTTTGGCACTCCCATAATAATCTGAGATTAGCAAAATTAACATATTTTTTAAGCATTTACTATTTTTGCATGCCTTTCTGGAAAATCACTTGCTGAATTTTAGAAGCTGTGTGCATTTTACACATTTGGAAACTTGACTATTTTGTGTGCATAACCAACCCCAATTTTTTATCTTTTTAAGAATTGTCTATGTCTAAAACAAATTGTCTAAAGATTTATCTTAAGAAAACATGAATGCCAATCATAACTGATGATTGACCAGGAAGAAACTAGATTCCCATTTACTTCCCAAAAGCCCACCATGACTTTTCAATAATTTTAAGTGACCAACAGATCTAGGAAAATTTGGTTTGTGAAAAAAATAAGTCAGTTTGATACCATGAGGAACACTTTTGCCTTAAAAGTGTTGACAGAGGGAAGAAAACTGATGTTAAAATTTAACGAAGCCAAATCCTGAGAGAGCACGGTCAGGAGATAAAGATTGGAAGACTCAGCATATAATACTAGGGAGAAAAATGTCTTATTTTAAAAGCTAAATTAGCTTCTTTAAATAATTAAGTCAACTGTTATGCCTAAACATATAACAAACACTATTTTAATGATGAATAACCTTAGAATATTAAACATAATTTTCTTCTGTTTTAAATATTATTTTAGAGTGCTTTGTACCTTAAGTCACAGAATCTTCACAACACATTTAAAATCTTTGTATGAAGTGGAATGGGTTTTCTAGAATACTTAATTGTCCATATGTAAAAGAGAATACAAAGAAAGATGATAGATATCTTTCAAACTTAATAAATTTCACATAATGAAGTCTAGCTCTGGATAAGAACACATACACATTCAAATGAGAAGGTTGAGAGAAGTAATATTGTAAATTTTAATATTATTCATCAATATTTATTTTTTTATGCATTACTTCATTTAATTGAAGTAGAGTAGTAGCTTCTATTACAAGTCTATACAACATTACTTTTGACCACATTTCAGTTTTAATAGCTATTAATTCTTATTCATTCTTAAGTGATTTATTATATATTATGTATCTATTTCTATTTGGCTTAAAACTTTTCTTCAAGCTTTATCCATATGAATGAATAAACAATCATCTACAGAAAGATTAAATTTTTAAAAAGAACAGGAGAGATTGGAAGAAACCCAGTTTCAAGAGAGGAACTTCAAAGATAGCATTTTTATAACATTTTATTATTTCTTTTTTTTAGGATAAGACCAGTTAGTTAATTTAACAATTTCCTGATCTTTCTCTTATTTTTATTCCTTCTTTTCCTCTGTCTTTATTCATTAATTGTGTTTCTTAGTAACAAGCCTTTGCTGTATAATAATTTTCAAGTTTGCTACAAACTTTGCTATAATTTCCTAGTAATCTGAGAAGACAACCACAGCTGCAATTTTGAGGCAGACAGTGATTCCTGATACTGGCAGTTTTCCTGAAAAGAAAAAGGAAATATAACTACTCCCACAAGTTTACCACAAATAGTAAGCTTGTGGCAAATTCTAAAATTTGCATACAATTATCATTAAGTTGAACAAAAGCACCATTATCCCTAACAATAGCTGTCTTCAACTGTTAAAAAAAGCAAATTCACTTTAGCTGTATAACATTTTATGAAGTATATTAATGAGAAGCTTTTAATGGAAATCAAGATTTAAGCCCAGTATTTCTCAAACTGGGGTCTGTGGTTCCCTCAGGGAAATGTAAATACATTCTCAGGGCCCATGAGTACTCAAGTTTGAGAGCCACTAATTTAAATCAGGTAATAAAAAATTATAATATTTACAAGATTTCTTAAAATTACATCCTCTTAAGGACAATTAATATTTAGTGTTCTACAATACCAACAACATGCTTAGCCAGAACTTAAATGTTAGTAATTTAAATGATAAAACTGTATGTTCAACATTTTGGGGACTGCTTAAAGTTGTGTTTTTAACTTGTGAGTGATTTCTAACAAAGTGGAGCAATGAAGTAAAACTAGGTATTTGAGCCAATCTTTATCTTGAAAAACTACTGATCCGAAGTAAAAAAAAATGCCTAAAGACTAAATACACAAGGATAAAAAATATATCACCAAGAAGAATATGAAAGGTGACATCAGCAAGATGGCAGAATAGGATGTCCCAGCCCACACACCTCATAGAAATACTGATTTAACAATGATAGATGGACCAAAATATCTTTATGAGGGATACAGATTTCTGTTAAGAAGTTTCAGTTCCCCAGATGAGCACAACGTCAAGAATAGCTGAAATGAAATGGGTAAGACAAGGAATTTTACTTTAGCTGCATCAGTTCCTCCCACAAGCCAGCACAGCTCAGCACCAAGAGATATCAATCTGATCCAAAATTTCTCCCTTGGGGAAGAGAGTGGAGTGTGCATCCAACATCCCAGGCCTTTCAGTCAACTGGCTAGGTACTGGTTTATGTCTTGCCTCACACAGATCCCTGACAGAATTGGCAAGATCTAGATGTCTGAGGCAGCAAAAAATACAGAAAAGGAAAGAGTGGCTTACTGCCACCAGCAGGAATCTGTGAAATTTGGAGAAGATGCACAACAGTAAGAATTTTCCCCCAATGAGTGAGAGGAGTGAAGTGCAAGTATCTATAGAAAAGGCTTGAAAGTCTCCCAGAATCTAGCCAGGCTGAGTGGTGAAGGTCTTTCTCTGTTAAGGCAGCCCTTAAATATAGGCAGAGGTGGTTGTTTCTTCATATATCCAGACACCAACACAAAGCTACAAGGAACATGAAGAATCTGGAAATGTGATACATCCAAAGGAATAAAATAAACCTCCAAGAATCGACCTTAACGAAATGGAAATCTATGAATAGCCTGATAAAAAATCCAAAATAATTGCCTTAAAGTAGTTCAGTAAAATACAAGAGAACACAGACAAATGAAATTAGGAAATAATATATCAACAAAATAATAATATCAACAAATAAATAGGAAACATAAAAAAGAGCAAAGTAGACATTCTGGAGCTAAAGAATATAATAATTGAACTGAAAAGTTCAATAACTTCAACAGTAGGCTAGATGAAGCAGCAGAAGAAAACAACTTGAAGACAATTTATTTGAAATTACCCAGAGAACAAAAAGAAAGAAAAAGGGTGAAGAAACCTCCAGAATGTATAGGAAACCATGAAGAAATCAATGCATTCATTCTGAGAGTCCCAGAAGAAAAGAGAAAGAATGGGACAGAAGGATTATTTAGTAATAATAGTTGAAAAATGTTCAAATATGAGGAGGATTTGATCCTCCATCCAGATTAATGAATCCCAAAAGATTCCAAATAGGGTGAACTCAAATAAATCAACAACAGAACACATAATGAAACTGTCAAAAGTCACAGGTAAAGAGAGAATTTTGAAAGCAGGGAGAGAAAAGTAACTCATCACATACAAGGGAAACCCCATAAGACTGTCAGTGGATTTTAAAACAAAAACTGTACAGAAGGAAATGGGATAACCTATTCTAAGTGCTGAAAAACAAAAAAACTGCCAAGAACATTATACAAACAAAACTATCCCTCAAAAATGAAGGAGAAATAAATACTTCCCCAGAAAAACAAAAGCTGAGGGATTTCATCACCACTAGATCTGCCTTACAAGCAATGTTAAAGATAGTTCTCTGAGTTGAAATGAAAGAACACTAACAAGCATCATGAAAGACAATGAAAGTATGAAACTCACATATAAAAGTAGATATATAAAGAATGAGGTAATCCTGTAATGATAATATGTAAATCACTTTAATTTTTGTATAAAAGTTAAAACAAAATAATAATAACTATAAAAAAATTGTTATTGAATACACAATATAAAAGATGTAAGTTGTGACATTAATAACAGAAAGTGTGGGGGGTATAAAAGTGTAGCATTTTTGTACGCAATTGAAGTTAAGTTGTTATCATCTTCAAATAGACTGCTAAAATTGTAACATGTAAGCTAATGATAACTGCAAAGAAAATACCTATAGAAGATTCACAAAAGAAAAAGGTAAAGGAATCAAAGCATATCACTACAAAAAATCGTGAAACACACAAACAAAAAGATGGAAAGAGAGGAAAATAGGAACAAAAGAACTAAAAGGCAAACAGGAAAAAATTAACAAGGTGGCTAAGTAAGTACTCCCTTATCAATAATTACTCTAAACACAAATAGTTTAAATTCTTGAATCAAAAGACATAGAGTGGCTGAAATGAATAAAAGAATAAGACTCAACATATTCTGTCTACAAGAGATTCACTTTAGATTTAAGGACATACATAGACTGAAAATAAAGGGATGGAAAGAAATGTTCCATGCAAATGGTAACTAAGAGAAAACAAGGCTGGCTATACTTACATCAGACAAAGTAGACTTTAAGTAAAAAACTGACAAAATAGACTAAGTAAAAAACCATTTAAAAAGCTCAGGAAGGACATTATATAATGATAAAATGATCAAGTCATCAAGAAAATATAACAATTATAAATACATATGCATCCAACATCAGAGCACCTAAGATATAAAGCAAGCATTGACAGAACTGAAAGGAGAAATAGACAGCAATTACAATAACAGTAGGAGACTTTAATACTCCACTTTTACAAATGGATAGACCATATATAGAATATAGAAAGTACATAACATAAATTCAATAATCAATATTGTACAACACAATAGGCCAAATGTACCTAATAGACATATATAGAACATCCACCCAACAGCAGCAGAGTAAACATTCCTCTCAAGCACACATGGGACATTTTCCAAGATAGATCACATAATAGGTCACAAAAGAAGACTTAACAAATTTTAAAAGATTGAAATCACACCAAGTTTCTTTTCCAAGTACAGTGGAATAAAACTAGAAATCAACAGTAGAAGGAAAATTGAAAAATTCATATATATGTAGAAATTAACACATTCTTAAAAAGTCAACTTTTTAAAATTTCAGTTCTAGAGAGACTTGAGAGTAGAAGAAGGCAATATTCAAAGAGTTAATGACAGAATTTTTTAGAATTGAAGAATAACATAATTCCTCAGATTAAAAAAATAAAATGATTCTCATACATAATAAAAATTAACCCAAACTATATCAGCTATCTTAAGCTAAATTATACTGCAGTAACAAATTACCAAAAAATCTTAGTATTTTATTACAACAACAGTATATTTTTTCACTCAAGTTATATATCCATTATAAGTTTACTGTGCCTCAGGTTCATGTGTGCACTCCAAAATCCTAATAATTAATGGGCATCTCTTCTCTGGGACACTGTGGGTCTTGTTGCACAGGGTAAAGAGAATAGTGTGAAAGCATAAATGTCTCTTAAAGCTTCCACTAGGGTATTACTCATGTCACTTCTGCTCCTATTTCACTGGTTGAAAGAAGTCACATGGCTAATATTGATATCAATGGGACAAGGTTGTATAATCTTTCCACATCAATATGATCTGGCATATTCTCATCAAGATTGTATTAATAGGGGGCGCCTGGGTGGCTCAGTCGTTAAGCATCTGCCTTCAGCTCAGGTCATGATCCCAGAGTCCTGGGATCTAGCCCCACATCGGGCTCCATGCTCCGCAGGAAGCCTGCTTCTCCCTCTCTCACTCCCACTGCTTGTGTTCCCTCTCTCACTGTGTCTGTCTCTGTCAAATAAATAAATAAATAAAATCTTTAAAAAAAAAAAGATTGTATTAATTAGTATCTAATTGGTAAACAGAAACAACTCTAAGTATTTCAAGCAGCAGTACATAATATAGAGAATTATTTACAGTGTGTTAGAAGGGCTAGAAGAGCAAAAGGGAAAGTAGTGTTATCTAAGTGTTGCTGTTTCTGTGGCTGTTGGAAAAGCTAACACAACCATATTGCAGGAATCCAACAGCTCACACTCTTATGGGCACTGAAATATCTGGGAGCCATATCCCCACGGTTGTTGCTGCTATATCCATGCTACTATTGTGGCCTGCTACTCTTACTACTAGAGATCCCCTGCTGAAGCGCCTCCACAGAAGATTTCATCACAGGAACCAGAAGTCTGAGGTGCTGACATTGATAGAATATTGCTGCTGACACTGCCAGGACCAGAAACAGAAAAAGGGAAATCAAAGACAAGGTGGATATCATAAAAGCAACCAGAGAGAAAAGACACGCAAGGAACAATTAGATGAGAGAAGATTGCTGAGAACCACAATGGAAGCTAGAGACAATGCAATAACATCTTTAAAGTGCCAAGGAAATATAAATGTTAACTTAGAATTCTATATAGCTAAACTCATTCAAATGTGAAGCTTAAATAAATATATTATCAGAAAAACAAAGACTAAGATAATTAAATTTCAAAGTCCTCACTGAAAGAACCACTATAGAATGAATTTTGGTAAGAAGTAAAACCAGAAGGAAGATTACAAAAAGAAATTTGAAAAAATATCAGCAAATCTAACCATGGTCTAAACATGATTTAACTGTAAATGCAACAATAAAAGTCACTATGGGTAGGTTAAAAACAAGCTGGAACTAAAATATAAGACAACATACTCAGGAGATGGGAAAGAATGATGAGGATAACTGAGACTAAAGCATATTTAATATATTGTATATATAGAAGGATACAGATATCAATTATTTTGTAACCAATAGGTAAACCAGTTTTTAAAAAATTAAGAATAACAAGTGAAGAGCCAAAACTAAATGTACAGTTAATGTACAGTTTCAAAATCAACAGAGGAAGAAAAGTAGGTGGGATTACCATTTTATAGAAATTAGGATAGTAGGAGAAAAGATATAAATTTAGTTGTGTTTTGCTGTTTATAAGCCACAACAGTGGCTTAAAACAGATTATTTTTCTCACATAACAAGAAAACAAGAGGTAGGTAGCTGCTAAATTCTGTTCTAAGGCTAACAATGTCTCTGTTGTTCCTTTGGTTACAAGATAACTGCTATAGCTACAGCCAGCACATCTGCTTTCCAAGAGGGAAAAAGAGAAAGGAAAAGGTATGACACTGTGCTAGAGAACCAAAAGTTCCACAGCAGTCTTCCCTTTATATATCTTTGGCCAAACTGTGTCACATGCCTATGCAGTCTTTAGAAACCTTTCCAAAGAACTTAACTTATTTTAAGTGTTTTTCCTTTCTTTTTTTTTTTTAATGTGATACCACATTTTTTAACAACACCAAAACAAAATAAAACGCAGCCAATGACAGAAGAGATTTAAAAAGGAAATTGTAAAGCAATCTCACTTATAAACATAACTGTATCACAATGTAGAAATAAATCAAACTCTATCAGTAATCACAATAAATATAAATGGATTAAATTCAGCAGTTAGATTAAAGTTTTAAAAATATCCAGCTTAGGGCGCCTGGGTGGCTCAGTCGGTTAAGCGACTGCCTTCGGCTCAGGTCATGATCCCAGGATCCTGGGATCGAGTCCCACATCGGGATCCCTGCTCTGCGGGGAGCCTGCTTCTCCCTCTCCCACTCCCCCTGCTTGTGTTCCCTCTCTCGCTGTGTCTCTCTGTCAAATAAATAATAAAAATAAAATCTTTAAAAAAAAAAAAAAATCCAGCTTAATTTTCCTTAACACAAAGTAACATAACAACAAAAAGTCTAACTAGTGAAGCTCCATTAATATCAAGTACAAAAGACTTCAATGTAAAAATAATCATGAGGTAAAGAGAGTTATTGCATATTTACAAAAGTAACCAATCAAATTAATGATAGAGCTCCCATAAACTTTCAAAATTATCCCCAAATAAAACTAAATTTGCCACAATTACAAGGAAAAATTTTTAAATCTACAATGAGAGTAGAAAATGTTAACACATATCTTAGAAAGTAATATATAAATCAGATAAAGCATTAGTAAACAATATACAAATAACAAGTTTGGCAAAAGTATTTAAGTTCCCTAAGTCTCACTTTTTTCATCTGGACAGTGAAGACAGTAATGGCACCTATCTCAGAAAACTTTTGTGAGGTTTAATAGAATTGAGATGTAAATTGCTGAGTACAATGTTTGGACATCAGACAGGCTCAGTAGAGAAATCCAGCAGAAGATACTTTTGGAAGAGTGCTATTAGTAGAATTAGCAAGAGTTGTAGCAGCAGTAGCTATAGTGATATCATCTACTCTCACATTTTTTCCAAATGCTCATAAAAAATCACAAAAACTAAGAGATGGTAGAATTACTAAATTTCATCAGCCTATATTTCTATTTGCATTAAACAGATAAGCATTAAAATGTAATCAGCATTAAGTCTGTATGCGGAAATTTGACTTCCTAACCTTTCCTTACACATATTTTTATGAGAAAAATTATATGTAATAATCTTTTTAAAAATATTAACATGGTAACTACAGATTTTTAAAGGAATAAAAAATAAATGTAACATTGAAAATATTTCCATGTTCCTCTAACTTTCCCCTAAATATAAAAAATAAAGTATTTGCATGGAATGAAAATTTACAGAAATTTCACATTCTGATTTAATACTCACTGTCATATTCCTTGAGGATTCTAGCATCCCACTTGCAAGTTGTCTTCCCGCCATGATTGCTGCTACTTACTATCCTTGGTAAATCCAGCATTCATAGGAAGGACCCATTTAACAAAATCATCTCTTGCTCATCTGAATTCCATTGTTGTTTTTCTTCCCCTGTCCTACCACCCATTAACAAATGCCTACTCCTTCCCTATTTTTTTTTCTACTCTCTCCCTATTTACTTACCCTAAGGAACTTACTGCCTCATCTTTTTATTCTGAACTCAAAATGTGTTTCCATACCCATTCTTCTTTCAATTCTCAGGAAAAGAGCTGGCAACTCCTTCTTCCCAGAGAGAAACCAAGTCTTAGTATTACCTAGAATTATGTAACTCGATCTTAATGATTACTGTTCCAAGTATAGTTAGAAATAGAGGTTCTCAGTTCCTGAAGTTGAGACTTATTATTTGTCCTTGAGCAAATAATTTCACCTCTGTTCTTGTCAGTTTTCTACTCCTTTATAATCTTACTTATCTCCTTTATAATCTTACTTCTCTCTCTTGTGTTTATCTTCTTTCATAAAAAATTTCCTCACCACTTTCGCCCTCAAGATTTTGCCTCTTTCTGAACTACAGTATATGTTGACTGTAGTTCACCTTTGCTATCAATTACATATTGCCTTGTAATATTATTCATATTTGGATATGTCTAAGTTCATTAGCTTTTAGATGGCATGATGTCATTTAGTTCTCCTACTGGGCCTAAACCAGAGCTTTACACATGGTGAATAAAACAAAATTTACAAAAAAAAAAAGCTAGAAATAATTGCCTTCCAACTTATGATTAACTTTATGCAATAAAATGAATTGATTATAAGTTAAATCATAATTTCATTTCCTTAGATGTAAGCACAATGCGGTGTTTTTCTATTTTTTTTATTGCCTTTTGTTTGTCTTTTTATACCCCATTCTTATTATGTAAGGAAGGAAATATGTCACCATCATTGAGCACTTCCATCACTCCTATTGCTGTTTCTTTTACTCCTCTTGTATATTATCAGTGGTTTTTGATAATGTGTTCTTTACCTCTGGATTTCTGTTACTGTTTAGTTCTCTTCCTTTTTCAATATTGTTTTGGTAATCTGTGACATACAAAACACTAAAGATATTTATAAATTTTATAAGTTCATTATATTATTTTATTCAAAATTTGCTATTTTTGAATACACAAATCAGAAGTAACATTTTTTGATGAGAATAAAAAGTAAATTCTTTTTAAAATAGAAGAAGTTAAGCTTTTTTATCTCATATAAGCTGTTGGCAATCAACAGATGAAGTTCTATGTCTTAGTTCCAAAGGCTAAACTTAATAAGTTTAAAGTTTAAAAGTCTTAATAAGTGACAAATATCTGTATAAATTAAATAGCAAGTCAAGTGCAAGGAAAACCAATTGAGTCACAGCATATCTAAGTGTAAGAGTGAATGAAGTCATAGCATACATAAGTAATCACATGCTATAATCTTTTGTTTTATTTTATTTAAAACATATTTTTGTTCATTTTGGAAAAAAAAAAAAGTCAAACCAGACTACTGAGAACCAGTGAATTTAAAATTCACTTATGAGTAATGAGTGCCATGAAAATCCAGCAATAAGAAGACCACATTTCCCCATCTCCTTTTGAGTTTGTGTGTTAGGGATCTCTGCTTGAGAGCTTTATGAGTCATCAATAAGCAAAGATTGGTAGTTTATAAAACCAGAGCTGTAGGACCCTCTTGAGGTCAGTTAGAACAACTTGTGGTAGGATGCTTTTAGGACTAAGAAACTTAGAAATAAAAATATAAATAATATAACTGAAATTAAGAACACCTTTCATGTGTTAAACAGAAGATAGATATAACCCATTGATCTGAAGAAAATATCAGAAATACAGTTTAGAAACAGATATGGAAGATATGATAGGGAGATAAAGAGATATGGCATTAGAATGAGAAGATCCAACATACATCTAGTTAGAATTCATAATGAATCCACAAATTCAGGAAAACTGATGAATATCAAACAGGATAAATTACAAGATAGTTGATCTCAACTTTTAAAAATCTACCTGTGTTATGTGTGCAAGTGACATTTTTGAACTAGGAATACAACAAGATAGAAAAACAATAAAGGAAGAAGACATATCAAGCATATACTAACCAAACAGAACTAATGGAGCTTTGTTAGTATTTTTTTTTTAATTTGGAGTAAAAATCATTACTAGAAATAAATAAAGTTAGCACATAATGATAAAAGTTTTAATTATAAATTGAAGAACTTATGACAATTCTATACCTTCATATGCTTAAATAATATAGCCTTAAAATAACCAAAATGGATTTTTCAGAATTAGGAAAATATATAAGTTCATGATCATATTGAATATTTTAACATACCTTTTTCAGTAAATGACTGGAAAAGCAGACAAAAATTCATTAAGAAACAGAAGATTTGAATAACATGATTAGTAAGCTTGATCCACTGGAATTATATTTAAAATACTGTACCCAACCACTGTAGATTTCATATTTTTTTTCCAAGCACATATGAATGCATTTTTAAAAGTTGAGCACAAAACAGGCCACAGGTCCACTTTTAATTACTTTCAAAGGATAAGTATAATATATACTGTAGAATATAGAATATTATATATAATATAATGTCTTCTTATATACCACATACTACTATAATATATATTATATTGTGTAATTAAGGTAGAAAATAATAATAAAGTGATGAGTAGAAAATCTTAAATTTGGAAATATAGCAAAACATTTCTAAATAAGAGTAAGGACAGAAGAAATTATAAATTTTCATGGAAATTAGAAAATATCTGAAACTATTTTATTAATAAATAGAACATTAAAAACACCACAAATTAAAACATCTGGGTGCAGCTAAAGAAGTGCTTAGGACAAATATATATATATAGAGAGAGAGACTCATGTCTAACAGAAAAGGATGAGAGCTGAAAATTAAGCATTCAAATAAAGAAGTTTAAAATAGAAAAAGTAATAAATAAAAAGTAGTAGAAGGAAGTAAATAATAAAGATAAGAGAAGGTATTAATAAAATGTAAAAATGAAACCATAGATTTTTCCCTGGTAAAATTAATAAAACTCTGGGAAAACCAATCAAGGAAAATAAAAAGAAGAGTGCAGACATGCACGCACATCCACACACACAATACTGGACATAAAAAATGAGACATAGTAACTAGAGCTGAGAAACAGGTAATAGAATACTATAAACAGATTATGGCAGTAAATTTTGGAAACTTGGATAAAAGGCTCAAATTCCTAGAAAAATATAATTTATCAAATTGACTCAAGTGGAAATAGAAAACACAAACAATTGCTAACCACTAAAGTAAATGAATCTAGAAATTCTTCCTCTAAGATTTCTTTCCCATAAAATGTTCTGGTAGAGAAGAGCTAAGAATGTTTTCTGTACAGAGATGGTATGTAAAATAGAATTATAAAAATTTTGCACCTATATGAGAATTATTTAAAAAGCAAAAAATTGAGAACAATCTAAATGCTTAACAACAGGCACACAATGAAGATATTTCAGATTGTTTTCCTCAATAGAATATTAAGTAGCTTTTTAAAAATTTCTAATTTTTCTTTCATTGTTACATTGCATTTTCTGGTAACCCCCAAATTCTAACAAAGTTTTATTACCTGCTAATTGCCTGGTATTAGTTCTTGCCTGGGAAATTTAGCATGTGTGCATTCTTGAGTTATGGCAGTCAGGACAGACTAATGAAAGCTGGAAACATTGATTATAAAGTGGTAAGAGAGAGCAAGAGGAGAACAGCAACCTATGGTGATATTGCATTAAGGTGACAATCAACAATCAGGATGCATGTGACAACATGTGAATATTCCCCAAGGATCCGAAAAATATTTGTGGAATGAAGCCTGATAAAAGTCTTCCTGCTAATTGAATAACCTGAGATTCTGGGCTATTAATATCTGGGTATGAATGTTAGAATCTGGAAATATCTCTTATAAATATGAAAAATGCTTGGAACTTAGTGTTGAATGAAAAATTAATCTGATACTAATAAGGATCATATATGTTTTTATATTGATCTGATATCATGATCATATTGTGTTTTTAAAGCCTATATATATATAGGATTATATATATAATATATATATATATATATATATAAGGATTTTATTGGAAGAAGATACATCAACATGTTGACAATAGTTGTATATGTGGGGTCAGATCGATATTTTTCCTCTTTCTTTTGATTTTCTTCACTTTCCAGGTTTTCAAAATAAGCACATAGAGCAATATAAATTAGAAAAATTTCAAAATGATTCAATTGCTCAAAGTGGGCAAAAGAGAGAAGGAAAAAACCCTTACAAGAACAGGCACCCTTCCCAAAAGTGCATGCTCTACACTACACAGCCCTTTACCTTTGACCTAAAGAAATAAACAAAAACTCAGTTTGTGCTGAACCAGATCTATTTCTAACAGTCTTAAGCATGATGCGTGCTGCTGGCTGTTTGCCTTTTTAATGTATTTTCTGAAATAGCCACAAAAATATGTAGTGCAAACATTATTTTTTCAGAACCCATCATTCATAAGATAACCATAATGAATTCCTCTGTAAAAGACTCTCAAAGAACATTAAATTTTCATTCTGAAGTGAAATAGAAGCCTGCATTACATCAGCCTGGCATTTTTCTGACTTGCATGCTGGTGGTTGCCAGCAACTTTCTTATCCTGGTCTCTAAATTCAGGACTGAATGCAAACCACAGAGAACTACAGAGAGCCCAAACTGCATTGCTCTGGATGGCAAAAGAAAACTTGACTTTGTTGGCAAACAATAGAACAGAGGGATGCCTCATCCTCACCACTCCCACATCATGACCAAGCAACACAACTCTGCCTTTAGAGCATTGGATACAATTGTAACAATGGCAAATATTGACATGGCTTAGCATTTCCCACAGAAGTATCTGGCAAAGTTAAGATATTGGTTATTATTGTCTATTTAGGCCACCAAGCCTTTGATTTTTCAAGCTAATGTTATTCAGTAGAGAGGAACTGGTCTACATGATACTTAATCAAAAACAGCAGCTACTGAAATACTGACCTTAAAACACCCCTAGTAACAGCATCTCTCTTGCTTCAGTTCTGTCTGTAGGTGTCTGTTAAGAACTCTTAAAGTCTTTGTTCAGTTGCCCCAGAGGAAAAACAATGATGGGTATATATGACATAAACCATTGCCTAGTTTTATACAAATATGCCACTTTCTCTCCATCCAGAGAATAGTTCCACAGATTTTCTTATAAATGGGATATTCTATAGATTTTCAGAAGGGCTTATTCACTTAAGCCCTGAACAACCTCTAATAAACACATAAATATCTTTAGTGTTTAAGCTTGTGGAGAAAAAAAAAATCCTTAAATTTGAAATATACAACTTCAGATGTTTTAAAACCAATTGAAGTTTAAAATAAGCTATCAAAGTGTTATTACTGGAAACCACATTAATGAGTAGATAAGAATATATCAAGCTCTACATTTAAATGGGTGCATCTAAATTGAGCTTCTAAAAATATTTTTGCTTAGCAATTTTTTTTTAGAGAGAGAGGGCGCACACACAAGTGGGGGGGGTTGGGGGAGGGAGAGGGAGAGAGAGAATCTTAAACAGGCTCCACACCCAGTGAAAAGGCTGACACAGGGCTGGATCTCAGGACGCAGAGATTATGAGCTGAGCCAAAATTAAGAGTCAGACGTTTAACCTACTAAGTCATCCAGGTGCCCTATTTAGCAAAATCTTTCTTCACCGATAATAGAAAGGTAATTATTTCCTATCTAAACTACAAGTATTTCAAATTGTAACAGTTTGATATGCACAATATTTCACCTTCTGTGATCCTACAATCACAAAGGATGAGTCACTTCCATGTGGTCGTATTCAAAGAGGTTATTACAATCAGAGTGTTGATCACCAAAAATTAGTCATATAATAATTATAATTCTCCAGCCATTTGTTTCTATTACTTCTAATTTCAATGAGTCCATGCTGTACTTCCTGAATTTAGGAACTGTAATTTGGTAAAATACTAAAAAATCATGGTTTTAGAATTAGTGTTTTTCTTTTCTAACTCTCCCTATCCCCATACCTCTCCTTGTTTAAATAGGAGTGAGAAAACGTTTTACTCTACTACTGCGTACTCTGTTGCCTAAAAGTACCTGAAGTGAAAAAGCTCTAAATGCTTCATGTCTGCTTCTGAGTGAAATATTTTCAATACGTCTGTTTCATACCCAGGCTTAATACTTAACAGATTGCCTGGTATAGTGCAATCACCCTTTTGCTTGCAGAAAACTAAAGGGCTCAAATGACAAGAATGACACTATAAATCTATACAACTATTCATTTCATACTGACTTTCAGTGTTCTTAACCTCATCAGAGTCTAATAATCCTCAAATAATTTTGCTGGCTTCTTACACTGTTGCCTGGTAATGAAAATAGAGCCCTCCTTCCATCCATCAGCCTTCACATCACCCTTTGGGAACACTCACACACACACACACACACACACACACTCACATTCATATACATACTAGATATTTTAATATGACTCAGTGTTTATTTGGGGGCCTCAATTAGCTTATTAGCAGATCTGATCATCTCTTTGGGTCCTTTCACTTTGGGTTTCATAACCTAAGTTAACAAATCACATATTTGCTCTAAGTCTTTTTTGGTATGAAAAGAAAACAATATGGAAAAAGTTGAATTTTTAATATCATTAATCTATAGCTAATTCAGCTTGCTGTCTTATGCAATACTATGAGAAACAGCTGGGCCCCACTAACCAGAAAGCACTTTTATGGTTTCTCTTAAGGGCCATTAAATCAATGTGATGAGAGCACAGCTGGACTGGATCCTGAAAAATTTATCAGATCCCACACAATACATAAAGGAAGCACGCAGTGCTGTTGCAGACTCGGCACCAAACCCTTGCTTAAGCTGCAGGTGGAGTTTAACAGAATAAGCAAACTCCCCTATTGAGCCCTTGAAAATCTGATTTTTCCCTGTACCTCTCCCCTCTGTGTGGGTGTCTTCTTAAAATACCAGCTACTCATGCAAGTATTAAACAGAGTTTTCTGGCTGGATTTATTGGCATGACTAGGACATACAAGGACCTGCTTGGCTGTCCCAATATAGCTTTCAACACCAAGAGCCATGTTTTTTGCTTAATAAATTTTAGCACATGGTGGGTCCAAAACTACAGCTCTTATGAAAATTTAGAGAGCACAGTGACTGAATAAAGGCTTCCAGTAAAGGGCCAATGCACAAGTAACAACATCTACCTTATTAAACTGAAGCAAGAATAGGACAACTGCCAAAAATATACATCAATTTTTTTTCTTTTCTTATTTTAACTCAATTTCCTCTAACATTTTATGGATAGTGAATGAAATATAAAAATCATTATTACTTAAATTGTATGGAAAGATTTTTGTAATAAACTAACAAGCGCATATTAAATAAGACAGTGATAGAACTTTAAAATAGAAACTAGACCTCCCCAATCTGTTGGCAATTAGGCATAATTGCCTAAGGTTCTAATCCTATGGTCTCTGTTCTCTTAATCACTATGTCATCCTGTGAAAGACAGGAGCATTATATAGCATGAATTTAAATCTAAGTTGCCAGTTTTGTCACATTGCCAGTTTTGTAACCCTAAGAAATTTATTTAATCTTTGAGACCTCAGTTTCCTCAACTGTAAAAAGAAAATAATAAGAGAGTCTCCCTATTATCAGTATTAAATGGAAAAAATCATATAATGTGTGCAGAGTATCTAGTTCAGTGACTGGCATATTATTAGTGCCCAGTGTATCTTCTATCCTTCTCCTTTCTTCTTCCTCCTCCATCATCATCATCACCAGTTTTCACTGATTGTGAATTCCTTGACTGTAGAGAAAGTGTCTTATTTATTTGTATATCCTTCATAACACATTTAATGTTTAATGGCTGAAAGCATTATTTAATCTAGTCATGGATGATAAATCACTTGTGGTGCTCTGCTGGATGAAAATGTTCCAAAAATCAACATCAAATCTCATCCCTAATATATGGTTGGAGAATTTTCCATGCTACAGAACTGAAAAGTTCCTTTTAAAATCCACAGTGTTCAAAATATAAATTATTATGCCATAATATAGAGTGATTATTATATATATATATATATATATATATATATATATATATCAGGGATATATATATATATATATCAGGGATGTCTATAAGAACACATTCTTTGTTTTATTTTTTAAGATTTTTAGAAATTTACTTATATATATATATAGAGAGAGAGAGTGACTGGGGGAGGGGTAGAGAGAGACATTTGAGGGAGACAGAATCTTAAGCAGATTCTGCACTGAGCGTGGAGACTGACAAAGGGCTCGATCTTGTGACCTTGAGATCATGACCTGAGCTGAAATCAAGAGTTGGATGCTTAACCGACTGAGCCACCCAGGCATGCCTATAAGAACACATTCTTAGCAAATGATCAGATAGTAAAGCTACATCATGACATGATTAAATCAACTTTTTTTTTTTTAATTAACTATTCTTATGTAACGTAGCCATGCCATACTCATATCTACATAGTTTGAGGAATCTGCTCTGGGGTGATTTATAATCAAAACAGAATATCACATAAGAAATAAAATAAGAAAAAGCAACTAAAAATCAACCAGAAAAAAAAATCAGACAAATAAGCTTAGTAAGATTATCTTCCAGAAATGACTAATGATATTTTGCCTATTATGGGCAGTTAGGAACACATATTTTTTTTCTTCTTTTTTCCCTCCTTATATTAAGATCAAAGTATATGCCTACTTCCTTTCCTCTCATAGTTATTTTAAGCTTAGCCAGATATAATAAGGGCACCCTCAAGCAATAACAATGAACAAACTTAAATTTCAGAGGTTTACATTTTTTATTCAAGTTGAATTTTTTCAGCAACTTTCAGAAAGCTCAAGTTAAAACTACTTACATTGAACTTTCATGCCTTCTTTTAAAGCACTCTCCCCCACCCCCAACACATAAACATATCATATGACAGCTAGAAAACTAGAGGTAAGATACATATCTTGTGACCTTATTACCTCTACAAATGAAGGTCCAGCAATAACAATGTTCTTGTGTATAACATGAAGATTCCTTTTATTTATAGTATAGTTTTGAATCATACAAACCCTGGTTTTAACCATCTGAGTACTAATCATTCATGTATGATTTATGTTTATAACGTATCTACCCCATTTAAGTTTGGCACAAAATGAAGGATAAGACCAAGGCCTGTTTCCAATTCCAATCTAGTTAGTGTCTCAGAGCACTCTGATTTTGGGTCTTCCTATGATTTTCTCATTTCATGCTGCAGCACTGTATGTGAATTCTATATTCTATTGCCATCATAGCTCAACAGCTAAAGAACAGTTGAGGAAAAGAAGGATGTAATTGTTATACAGGAATTAAAATCATTAAATAAAATTTTATCTGAATTTTCTCAAATTTACCATCCTACTTCAAAAAGGCTCCCTTAATATTTTGACGGGGGTAATAACTAAGCATCTCAGTCAGATACAAATAATATTATGAATAATCAGTAAATTACCCTCTTTTTCACTTGCTAGTCTACCAAGATCCCCCATCAAACTCAAATTTGGACAATTTTGTAGATTTCCTGTTATAACTAAGAGTCACATCGGCAGTTAGAACATTTTAAAAAGTAGTGGGTAGTGCCATTCATCTACTTCTGTAAGCCTGAGGTATCTGAGAGAAGTGCTCCTCTCACTTAGTTAAAGAATGTGGAACTAGAGAATGGAAAAAAAAGTTAAGTATCTGAATTAGCAGAAGCTGAGACAGTCAAAGGTTCTCACCTCCACCTCCTTTGTGGTTAAACTTGGAGAATTTTTTTAAGATTTATTTATTTATTTATTTATTTATTTACTTATTTACTTATTTACTTATTTATTTATTTGTCAGAGAGAGAGAGAGACAGCCAAAGCAGGGGGATCAGTAGAGGGAGAAGCAGGCTCCCCACCAAGCAGGGAGACCTATGCAGGACTCGATCCCAGGACCCCAGGATCATGATCTGAGCCAAAGGCAGACGTTTAACCGACTGAGCCACCCAGGTGCCCCCTAAACTTGAAGAATTTTAAGAATTTTTGAGATGAGTGAAGAGGAGTAAAAGCAACAGTGAGGCCCTAAATGGGCCTCCTATGAAACTACACAAACCTCCAGACTCCTTGTCTGAGCCGTGAAGGCCTCACTGTGTTTCTAGTAAGCCAGTGCTACAGCGGGTTCTGCACTATGTCTCATATCTTTTTCTCTTCGCTTCACTAAATCTTGGTGTTTTCTCCTGGGATACTTATGCTCCCCTCCACTGGAATAGTCTCCAGCAAGGCAGCTGTACCAACTGCTCAAAATTTTCATCAATCTTCATTTGAGATCCCTAATTGAATACCTCTGCCAACAAGCTGGGAGATGTCCAAGATATCTTCTGGCCTGCAAGACCACCCACTGACTCCAGGCAGATGCAGACCCTCCTCAGAGCCACGGCTAAAGGAATACAGGCTGTATTCAGTCCCCATTGTCATCCTCAGCCCAGGGACTTGGGACAGAGAACAAGCTCCAAAAGAGATTGCAAAGGCCCTAGATCCCAGACGTAATTTTAATCCTATCCATTAGAAAACAATGCCACAGGGCTTCAGATGGACCATGGTTTCTCTGATGAATGTTATAATCACAGTCAGTCCATCATGAAGCAAAATACAGTGAACTTAGCCTGCATTACTATCCAGAGCATCAGAGAGAATGCCCTCTTGAAACAACCACCCCCATTTGCTTCCCAGTATATAGAGTGAATATAGCTCCCACAAGGAGCAAAAGGTAAGTCTATAATGATGGAAGATAGAGATGAAAAAAGCTTTAAATAAAGAACAAAAAAATGTCCTTTGTAGGCATTTTGTAGTATTCATCTAAGTTCCATAAATTCTTCAAATGTTGAGAATTAGCTTTTTCGATACAACCACCAACTAAGGAACAAGATGGTGGCACTAAGAATCTCATGTCCTAGCCTGGAGTTGCCTAGATGCTGAGAATAGTAATTACCAATAACTCTCTTCCCTTTCTTGGTAGTGAAACTCATCACTTCAGAGATGAGAATTCAGGAGACTGAGCATGAACAGGTACCGTGTCTCCAGAATTCCCTGTCACTTTTTGAAAAGTGTTGATGAAACAGATATGAGTGAGAACATCAAAGCATCATACCTCATGGAAGATCTGCTTCCCAAACTACCCTGAAGCTAATCTTGGCACAGATACGGATAGTAGAACACTGGAAGGAGATTACACGAGTATAGAAGAAGAGAAACTGATGTCAATTCTACAAGAACTGTGTCTTCTGACACAAAGCTAGATAGAAAAACTTTACCTAAATCTTCAAGGAGACTACAATCTAAACCTGCAAAGAATCTAAGAAGTTAGATTGATTGTTGACATCTGAACAGATTGATTGTTGACATCTGGCAGAGGGCAGGGGGAGGGAGGAAGGCAGTGAGGGAGAGAGGGGGAGAGAAAGACAAAGAGTGAGAGAGAAGAGAGAGAGAAAGGAAGAGAGAAATGCTCAGCAAGTTGCTTTGATTCAATACTTTGGTCTCTTTTTGATGTTGCTGCTGCTGACAATAATTGCTGACTTCTTTCACGGATGCTGTAAATAAGCAAAATAACCAAATAAACTTAAGCTTTTTCTTTGGCTGTTATAATTACTGTTCCTTTGGGTGGCTTGGGAAAAGAGCTCATTTGGATAGTAACAGCCTTCATTTTGCACCTTGTAACATTTTAACTAGATGCTCAGGTTTGGGTTATTTTAAGTGTAAGTAAGGTGGAATACAAACAAAATGAATGCCTCTAGATTACCTAAATCTGATAATACTTCCTTGTATTTACAAATAGATAGTATGGGTATGTGTATGGATTTTATGATTTTTACACAAAACATTATGTTTTAAAATATACTATGCACCTATATAAGCAGTTTTACATGTTGTATCTTTCTATGTCTATATGTATATAAACATACACATATATATACATTTATATTACCAATTTAATGTCTTTTGAAATGTACCATAATTTTTTTTTTTTTACCAGTAATCTGTTTGGGGATATAATCAACAAGTCTGTAATTAATACTCATATCTATATTTCCTTTTATACTTCTCTGATCATTTCATTAACATGGAGTACTGTAGCTACTGGTTTAAATGGGCTTTAGATATGAATTTCCAAATTACCTTCTAGCGATTGAAATTAATACCTTTACAGCATAGAAGAGCCTGTTTCCCCAGACCCTCTCAATCACTAGATATCTTCAAGTCTCCCAAAGAGATAACAACAACAAAAATCTAGCTTTAATTCGCATTTCTTTAATTTGAGGTAAGGTTGAACACATTTTCCAATTAAAAAAAAATCCAAAATAATAGGCCTCAGAAGATAAACCATCCCATTATTTGGAGAAAATACTCTCTCTTCAAATAAGTCTGCTAAGTTCTTTGGAGGTAAGACACTGTCAAGCCCAAAGTCAGTTCTGAAGATCTGGCTCTCCAAATTCGATGAGAAAAACAAATTTGATGAGAAAAAAAAATACGTGAAACGGGAATGATAATTTACTTCTTGGTGACTGAGTAGAGCATGTGTAGAGAATTCCAAGTCAGAGGAAGCAATGGCGACTTCAATAAGAGCTGACACTTTAGGGCTCCTGCCATCCCTAGGAGCTATCCAGGGTACTGGATTGAAGCCGTGTCTAGCCCAAAGGACCAGAGCCCTGTGTCTCTAAGAACGTAACCTCTGTTGTAGTTCCACCTCAACATCCCAAATTCCAATTAGCATTTTCATACTCATAGCTGTTCTATACACAATTAAGTTAAAAAGCCAACCAACTAATTTTCTCAACTATGTTTAATCCTTTTTGCTTACTTGCCTGCTACTTGTCCCTATAACCTTTCATTTATGCCCCTAAATAGCCTGATTCCCTAGCTGAGTACCTAACACAAACACCTTAGTAGTGGCTGCCATTCTCAATGGAAACAGTCACCTATTCATTGTTCACATTTACTTACCAGGAAAATTTGAGAAGTCTGAGCAAGTTTACAAAGATCAGAAAAACTCCCATTGCCACATGGGTCTTCATTTTTTTTTTCTATTTCATCATCAATAAAACATTTCTCCATGAATTTGACCATTGATATTATGTTCCTTTAAAAAAAATCCAACATATTTCTTTATTACCTTCAAGCTTGCCTCCTCTGGCTCTTTTAAGAAATATTCATTATATTATATCAACATTTTAAAATTCTCCTTCTTAAAGATTGACCCTCTTCTGAAAACTGAATAGGAGGAGAGCATCAAGTACAGTGAACTCACAGGTTGAAACAGATGTAAGAGTGTTTCAGATATTGGGTAGCTCAGGAGACTAAGGGCATCCCTAGAAATTTGGACCTTTCACTTAACTATGCCAGTGAATTAAAGAGAGTTGAAAAAGAAAGTTGAAGATTGCTTTGAGTAGTGATAGGTTTTTTGAGCTAACTGTAGCATGGCTGTCTTGCCTTCTCTCCCAAAAAGGAAAGGAAAATAAGAAATACACTCTTTGTCCACTCTTTTTCATGAAGACCACAACCGTTATATTTTTACTTCTGGCAAATGACCTGAGAGAACAGATCTATTATGTCATTGAGGGATTACCCACATAGCCAGCACCCCACTCAAGCATGTCAAAGCAAAGCCCACCAGCTAAAATGTCTACTAACATATATGGATCTCATAAACAGCTTTTAAAATCTCACTCAAAAAAAATGAAGAGACAAAAAACAAAATAAAAATTTTGAGAAAACCTTGGATAAAAAGCATACAAAATAATCCTGGAATACAAAATTTCTTAAATTAGGGTAATATTACATCTATAGAAAGAAGTGATATAGATATTATAATATGATATGCAGAAGTGGTTATGAGGAATGGAAAAAATGGCATTGATCCATAAGTAAGTTGCTTATGTAAAGAATTTTTTGGACAAATAAGGAATCAGAAAGTTTACCACCATTTCTTAAGAAGTTTCTTGAAGAAACATACCATCAGAATGAAAGGGTTAACTAAAAAAAGAGAATGATATAGGATTCAGAGAACAATAAATTCAGCCTAGAAAACCATCAAGAGAAATCCCAAGATGACAACTGTATCAGTCCTTAACAGTAACCGATCCAGATTACAGCAAGTCAACAGAGACATCTGGAAAAAGGGGTCTTGGAATAAAATGTACTTAATAGATTATATGATATAATGAGGTCTTAACATTTAAAAACGGATGAAATCTGAGTCAGAGGCATGTATATTTTAAAGCTCCCTATACACATTTTTACAGTTGTGCCAACTTACAGCCTAATTTATAGTGTAGATTAGTTCCCATTAATCACATCTATGCCCATATTCTGGGTATTACTAATTTAAAATACACATTTAAATGCCTGTAATTTTAAAAATAACTACAAACTGAAACTAAATTAAAATTTAAAGGGAATTACAACAAACATGTAAAAATCAAGATAATAAAGTACAATTAAATTGGAGACTAGGATATGGGGAGATAATGCTTATGAACAGATAATTCTTTGTTATGGGGGTCTGTCCTGTGCATTATATGATGCTTAGCAGCATCTCTAACGTCTACCCACTAGATGCCAGTAGCACCCTCCCTGAGTTGTGACAACCAAAGAATGTCTCCTGACATTACCCATGTCCTCTGGAGGGCAAAATCATCCCTGATTAAGACTAATTTTTCTCTCTACCTAAGAAACTTAGTTTATAACACATTTATTTGAAAGAATTTAATTAGTAGGGTTTTACATCTATTTGCCATTATTAAAAAGCTTTAATTTTTTAGCCACATTGCATTTTCCTACTAATCCAAAATGATCTTGTCCCCAATTTGTTTGAATTAATGACCTTTCCTGTATTCATAGAAGCTAATCTTGAAATTCAGAGAAGCAATAATGTGAAGATGAGTTTAGCCTTACTAAAGAATATTTTCCACGTATGCTAACTAGCTTTTAGTTATCATATTTGGATAGACATGATTTCTGACATATTTAGAGACTATAAAAATATTTAGTTATTAATTTTATTCACAAATTAAACTGATAATTTAGAAAAAAAGGAATTCATAGTCAAGACCTCAGGTGCTGGGCTGGCTTTTGATTTTTTTTTTAACTTCAGAAGTAGTATGTGCTGCTTCCAACAAGTGGTGTGCGTGTGTGCGTGTGTGTGTGTGTGTGTGTGTGTGTCTGCGCATGCACATATGTATTTCCTTTCTTCCTATTCCAAACTCTTTCTTTGTGTGGAAAATCATTGTTTATAGTTTAATATGAACCTTTCCAAAGAATTTTCTATGCACAATGGTGTAGACACTTATATAGTTCCCACGTAGGAGAATTACGAAAAATTTCAAATAGTGTCTATGCTTTCCTTGTGTTCAAGTTACTCTATTCCGACAAACATAGGGATTCCAAAGATAAATGTTTTCTCATCTTGCTACTCCAAATTTCTCTTCATGGGAAAAAAAAGACCAGAGAGAAATTCAAGAAGTCATGTTTGAAGAGCAATGCTGTAGGTGATTGCTTTTTTTCCTAGTTTACTATTGTTTCACAGTACATTTCAAAAGAAAACCTAAACATTTTTAATATGAAAATATACAGGTCTTTTAAAAATACTATGCAAACAGTAAAAAAGGAAGCTACCCACATATTTTAAAGTAAAACTTTTAGAATTTTACTTAATGAAATATATTTGTAGGTTTTCAATTAAAAAGTAGTACTTGAAACCTTTCAGTAACATTTTCTGACCTGCGTTGTATATGCCAGAAGTATGAAGCCAAGAGCAATGGAGCTGGTCCAAACCTAGACATTTACAGACAGCTCTTGTCAACACAGTGTTTCATTTTGTTTTCCCCGCGCACATGCACCTCTAATAAACTTTACAAACACATGCTAATTCCCTTGAGCAGAATTAAAGCAACAATCACATTCCCAGATCTTAGGAAAAGGAAAGTTTTCTGTTACTGCTACCCAGTGGTGACTCATAAAGTTTCTAGGAAAATAGGGACTTTAATCTCCTATCTTCCTTTCTACTCCCCTGCATATTCTTTCTCCCTATTCCCAACCACTTTATAACCATAATCTTGTCCTTATGTCTGTATCTTATGTCCTCTAAAATCTGTCCTTATGTCTGTATCTTATGTCCTCTAAAATCCAGCCTTCTGTGGACTGCCCATCCAAAAGTGATTTCCTTTCCTCTGCATTCCTGAAAAACTATGATTTTTATGATACTAACCCAAAATTCATTTCTGAGTATTAGTTGCTTTTTAATATCAGTCAGATTTTCTTCTTCAACTTAATTATAAGGTCCTATAAGTAAGACCCTATTAGATTCTTCATTGTTTCTCACAGTGCATCATACACACTGCTAAGCATCCAAGTTCTGCTTAGAAAAGTCTATTTGAATCATTAGGAAAGAATGGTGCACAGCCTCCCAACACCACTTCAGGTTTTTCAAACATAATTTTCTTGTCTCTTTCTGGAATCTCAATGCCTTTCCTTTCCCTGCAACAATTGACCCAAGCTTATTCTTTGCAGGTGCTTTGCTGTTTGCTTTCATTTGATTAAACAGAAAGACTGTAAGAAGTCATTATCAGGATGAGGTAGGTGGTACTTCTCAGATGTCTTCAGGTTACTTTCTATGAACATGGGTCTATTTTTCAGGAGGATACCTTAGAGAGTTTTCACTCTAACTGCAGCACTACTAAAAGAGCTATGTAAGAACAAGCCACACTGATTAACTTCTCTAAGATTCAGTTTCCTATATAATAATGCTTATCTTCCTTAGCTGCCAGGAAGATTAATACAATAACATATTTAAAAGAGTTCAGCAGAGTAAATAACCCAGAGTTAGCATTAATCACCACCATCACCATCATTCATATTATCAGCATCACAAAATCATGAGGTATCCACTGCTCTGTCTTTACCATGAAATGGTTTTAAAAATAATGTCTTCTACCTTTATCATCTCCTATGTGCCCCTTATAATGTTTTCTAAGAATGAATTCAGAATGTCATTTTCCCAGATGCCTCTGCAAAAGAATTTCAGGAAAGTCTTAGTTAAATGTCTCATAGCTTAGAAAAAAATGTCAAGTCACTTACTCTGAGGTCTAGTGTCTGCCTGGGACTGCATCATTAATATTCAGGGCTAAGTATTTGGTTGTCTAACTCATAGAACACATTTTCTATGTGGGAGGTAGGTTGAAAGAATAAGAATAAATTTCAAGCCCTGCCAAGACAGCAAATATGAATCTGCTTGTCCAAAAAGTGAGAGGTGGAAAAAAGTACTATTGGAAAAGTAAAGTGTGATACTTGGAATATCTATTAAGTAATACATAACAGTTACATTAACTTGTTATTTTAAATAAAATTAAGAACTAGTGAGAAAATGCTACATCCAATTAAATTGTTCCAAATCCAAATAAAGAACAGAAAATTCAAGAAAACTTTCCAATGTTGTACAAATGGTTAAAGCAATTAAAAAGACATAGCATGGTGATAAAGATACTCAACTGATACTTTGATGAATTAATATTACAGTTAAAAAGCAATTTTTCACATTTTAATAGCATAAAATTTACAGTATAATGCACACACTTTAGGTATATAATTCGGTATGTTTTAACAAATGTATACATTCATCTAACTAATCAAGATACTGAGCATTCCTATCATCCCAGGAAGTCCCTTCCTGTCCCCTTGCACTCAACCTCAACTCCTCATAAACAACTCTTCTGATTTCTGTTAGCATATAATACATATGTTGGTTCTTCAATATATTATAAATGGGATCATACAATATATACTCAACAAAGGAATTTTCAAATGTGACCTTAAAAGAAACCAAACCCGTTCAAGTCTCTGTATAGTGGCAGTGTTGTTATATTACATGGATTGTAACGTTTGATCTATCACAAATATGTTTTAATATTTGTTTGTACATTGCTCTAAATTATGTCACATTATTTTTAAAATTCTGTTACTTGCATTAGGATAGGAATAGCTAAACAAATAAAGGTTAATATAATGCCTTGATTTAGAGTATCCAATGGAAAATCATCTTTACTGCTGTAGAATATATGACTATATGGTAGCCACTTTCAAAACTATTTAAATTTTTGTAGTGCCATAAAAGGCATTAGGTTGAAAGAGATATTGCTAAACAAGTACCTGAGGGATCTCATTTGTGTAATGTTAAAAGAAACTAAAGGTATATGAAATTTAATGCACAACATACAAACTCAAATGAAGTGGGGATGGGGTAGCCCTGGGGATGGAGCAGAGTAGGGATGAGGATGGGGCAGTAGGAAGAACTTCCACAGGCGGAGTACAAACTGACGCTGAGACTCCTCAAAGAACTCAAATCACTCTTCCTGACCTGTCACCATCCTCTTCCCCCAAATGAAGGCACACCGAGAAATCTTTTCAGAGGAAAAAGGAAAAATGGTACAGAGTCTGGGGATTTGAGTGGTATTTTGGTAGAAGAAACATTATAATCAGGAAGTGTGCCAATAATTGTCAGATGGTCAATACAGGGCCTAGCCCCTAGGAGTGGACATTGGTCCATATTGACTGTAATTAAGAATATCAAATTTCTAGCTTCTAGGATGATGACCACCACCCTCCACACCTCTCACGTTCCAATTCAGTTTGGTTTTCTTGCCAGCGCCGATGAATTTTATGTATATGCTTTGCATGCAACCTGTAAGAAATGAACATTTTGGCAGAGATTTTAGCATTCTCAGATTTAATGTTCATTCTACCTATTCCATTATGTAGTTTTTCAAGAAATTAAACGTGATTGCCAAGACTAATACCAAAGCTAGCTAGCAATGTTAGCAAGCTGCATTTTACAGCAGGTATTTCTAAGAGTTTCTTGGTGATGGTTGTGGGGGTGTGGAGAAGCTGCAAGTAGAAGTAGTAGTGGTGGGAAGTGGATTAAGCTAAAAGGGTTATTGCTGAACAAGTAACCTGGAGAACCTCATGGGAAGATTATGACTGTCAAATGTGGTGCATAAATTTGGCTCAGTTATACTCTCAGACATTTTATAATTACAACAGATTTACTAGCCTAAACTTCTCTAATGTAAGACAGTAAAATAAACACCAATATTCCTTGTTCATAATTCATCATTAATTATAGCTAGTTCAAAAAATAAAACCATCTGTAAGTGTAACTTAGAACTTGAAGTACCCCTCATTCACTTTCTAATTTACATACCCCAGCACAGATTTAATTTAAATACTAAAAATAATCTCAACATATATTCATAACAGCATGTGTGTCAAAGACATTTATAGATCAATTAATATTGTGAATATCTGAAGCCCCATTACACTTACATTGAATAAAACTTTGGAAAGGTTTTAGATGTGGCTTCACTACTCTTCACATTCATCTAGATAAGAGCCATGTTGGTGTTATACTTTTGAAATTAAAAGACAAATATTCTATATTTGGAAGTTTTATATCCAAAAATTAGATAATCTTTTGTTTAAATAGTCTTGATCCTTTCTTTAGTAAGCTTTATAGGACAAAATGAAAATCCCATTACTAAACATCGCAGAGTTGTTTTGTTTTTGTTTTGTTTTGTTTGTTTATCCCCCAGAGATTATTTGCATGCTCCTGCAAACGTACTGTATAGGGGAAGATGGAATTTGAAATTTGTTTTGTTCCTTCCTTTCTCAGGTGTAGATCACAAGGACTCTCAGAAGGCAGCAAGTCAAAACATTTTGAAATTAAATGACATTTTATTAAAGCAAATTTCACTGTCAACTGACAGACATTCTTAGCCACAAACTCTCGTGTAACACTTCACTGTTTATTTGTTTGAGAAGGGAAGTAAAGGTTTCACCTTCTTGAAAGCTGAGCTGTATACAGCAGGAAAGCTGCTTTCTTTAAAACAACCATGACACACAGTTTATAAGAAAGATATTTTCATACTGTTCGTACATGGTAGCAGAATTTATCCCACAGTGGTGTCACGTTTATTTATTGTTAATGGTGTGTCCTGCACTGTATCTGACCTCTACTCCATTAGAAAGTATTCTCTGTTGCTCACAGATTCACCACAGAGGTAGCTGCTGGCTTGGGGCGGTCTGTAATTCCGAAACAACTGCAAAAAATAGTGCTGCCATGAATGGGGTTCCCAGAAATCAGTGTTGCATGTGCCGCATTCATCCTAAAGGTTGGCCTGTTTTAAGAATTTCACTTAATATAACCCAAAGCCCTTATTAAAAGATTCAGGACACCAGAAACTTTAGATAATATAAACTGAAACTTCATATGATTAGCAATTGGTACTCTTGGTGCCTTCTGTGCCTCGTCTGTCTTTCGAATTAGATATGGTCCCAAAATGTAAAATAACAGTAAAGGTGCTGATATTGACGGGATTTCTATTAGGAACTAAGATGACCCTGACTGAAGTTAATGGTAAACTACCCTGTTATAAATCAAGGCGTGTGTGTGTGTGTATGTGTGTGTGTGTGTGTGTATGCATAGATACATGCTTTAATACACACGTGAGGTCAGAAATAAATATTGCTTAAGGACCAATTCTCATGTGGGTTTGCCCACTTTGTATATTAAAAACTTGACTGAAATGGTCAGGTAGAATGCACTTCGTCCAGAATTCTAGAAATGATGGTGACTCTTACCTTGAGACCTTATAAAAAAAAATCAAAGGAATCATTGAGAATAACCAAATCTAAATTACAAAATCGGGAAAATACATAATTTATTGGAATATTTAAAGACAAATATATAAAGTAATCCCTGACAGCTATACAGTAAAATTCTGACATATGCTTACATACAGTTCATTTTCACTACAAACCTGGTGAACAATTTTTACATGATATGGCTATGTAAATAATCTCTCTTCTGGTTGTATTTCTCTTTTCCGACGTACAGCTAATCTGCTGCTATATACCACATGATACTGTAGCAGGATGGTCACTGCTTTACATCAAGCCTTCAGATCAGCGCTGGTTTATGAATTTGTTCAAAGTTCATCTTAAGTACAGAGTTATCACTTGATTTTAATGTAGTCTAACTTCCGCTTTTAGGCACTAAAAATTACTAATTTTTCTCTCTATGACCAGGGACATCAGCCTTGCTTTTCTGTTCTCTTCCAGGATGCGGAAATGGGAGGGTTGCATTCCACTTCCTTTGTTAGAAAAGTGACTTTCTGATTGGGAAGTTCATACAGAAATGTTCATATTCTATTTTGACCTTTCAAGTTACCATCATATTACTTGTAATCACATCGGGCCAAATAATAAATCCAAGAGAAATAGTGGTTGTGACACCAACACCAAGAAGCAAATAGAGCTTGTGCAATGTTGAACCTGAAATGTGTGCCAGCTCTCTTTAATTGGGCTTCAATTTCTGAAGACGGTAGACCCAATGAAGAAAGACTCTTATTCATTAGCCAACTAGTATAGTAGAAAATATTTTCTTGATTGTAATTATTCTAAAACACTGCTTTTTATTAAAACAGCCACACACACACACACACACACACACACAATGGAATATAATGCAACTTTTATGTGAATTCAAAGAAATTTCTTGGGGTATATATTAGGGTTCTCTAGGGAAACAATCAATAGGAAATTTATATGTGATAGAGAGAGGGGGATTTATTACAAGGAATTGGATGATGCAGTTATGGAGGTGGGCAAATCCCAAGATCGACAGGGTGAGTCAGCAATCTAGAGACCCAGGAGAGATTGAAGGGAGGTAATTTAGTAGATGATTTTAGAGCTAAAACAAGAGACCTAGATTCTAGATTTAAAAAATAAACAAAACTTTGAATCTGTATGTAGATTAGTTATTGAAGATACAGAAAAGAGTAAGATTATATAGAGAGGCAGAGAAGCTACATGGTGGAGCTTCCCCGGCACTCCAACATCTAGAACTGGGTTGGACAGAGGAGGAGCCAGTAAAACTTTCTGAGGAGGGCTGTGAAGGAGGGAAACCAAGAATATCAGGCACCTACAGAGGCAGGCATTTTCAGTGGTCAGCCTTTTCTGGGGCTTCCAAGAAGTGACGGATGATAAGGACAAAAACAATTGCTGGCTTTAGCAACATATAAGTAGTCTGTAACCTTGCTGAGAGCTATTTCAGGAGAGCAAAGAGAACAAAAGCTTTACTGGAGCTCTGCCACTTTCACTTGGATGTCTCTGTGCCAGAGATTATACGAGCAATCCCACTGCCCATACCCACCTAACTCTTGCTTGCCTCTCCTGCCTGAGCCAGTCAGCACTGCCACTCTCTGCAGCCAAGTCCACCAGATCAGGTTCCTTGTCCGCCTACTTCAGGAGCTCAGAGACCCCAGCGCTGCAAGCAGATTCAGCTCTAGCCAGAGCTCAGTGGCCAAATTTCACTGTGTGGAAGCTGCAGTACACCACACCTTCCTTGGCCATGTGCCACAACACTGCAAAATACCCACACTAATGAGACAATGGAGCTGTGGGAGCTGAATGACCATATCACCTAAACTACAGTTCCGAGGAGCACTCCCTAGAGCAATAGAACAAGATCCTGCTGTCCAAGTGCAAGGACCAGATAAGTCATGCCTGGGGACCTCTGCAAGAAAAAGATGCAGGAGCTGTGCAGTTAAGTGGACCTGTCTACCAAGGAAAAGGTCCACATGGAGGTACAATGCCACAACGTGGCCAAGGACACCATGCAACTCTAGGAGAAGTTGCAGGAGGAAATGCTTCAGAGAGAAGAAGCTCAGAGCACCTTTCAGACAGGATGTTGACAATGTGTCTTTGGCAATCCTTGACCTTGAACATAAAGTGGACTCCTGCTAGAAGAGATCAAATTTGAAAGAACAGCACAATGATGAAATCCATGAGCTACAGGTCCAGATTCAGAAGCAGCAGGGGCAAAGTGGTGTGGATGTTTCCAAACGTGACCTCACAGTTGCTGTCCCTGATATGTGGCAGCAGAATGAAATGTGGTTGCCAACTACACTAGAGCAATGATGCCCTGCACCAGATCAAACAGTAGTCAAAAGAGTACTGGAGACAGGTTCAGTCCCACACTTGCAAAGTGGCTGGCTTAAAAGTCTAGGGAGGTTCAGATGCATGAAATAGAAAACACCATTGGCCTCCTGAAGAGTGAGATTCAGAACAGGAAGGAAGAAATGGACAGCTGCCTTCTTGTAGAATATTAACATAGCCTTGATTTTCAGATTCCCACCTAACAAGAAGCTGCTGGAAGACAAGAAAACCAAGGTGTCTCTGCCTTTTCCAAACTTTTCTTCTCTGAACCTGAAGGAAACCATTCTGGATTCACTCCTTCTGCTTGACAGCCACTCAAAATGGATACTTCTGATTAAGAAGGTTAAAACTAGAGACAGGTTTTCAATGAAACTTTGCAGCATCATGATGATATCAATGAAAATTGCACACAACTTAGTGCAATATATTCCAGCAAGACTAGAAAAGAAATCCATATCTTAAAGAAACAGCTTTCTAATGCCTTTATGCAATTTTTCAGTAGCACAAGATAGATTTAGAAGAAAAATAAGCTCTAGTGCTTAAGAACCAATTCTCCTAAAGATTTGGAAGAAAAAAAAGTTTATAGCACAATCTAGTTAATGAAGTCTTGTGCTACACTATGTCCTTTAAAAAATATTTTGAATACCATTGAAACTGCTTTTTTTCCCATCAAGTGTCTGGCCATCTAGTTTTTGCTTCAACAGATCCTTGGGAAAATGAACCAACAAACAACAACCAGAAAGAAAAGTCTCATTGGAATGGGCTAAAAAGATAATGGAAAGTAAGAAAGTGCACAGGGCAACAATAGGTTTACTTTTTGAGGAGTTTTTCTATTAGAGAATACCAGAGCAGTAGCTGGAGGAGAATGTGGGGTCAGAAATAAGTTTTTGTTTTTCCTTTTGATGGCTGAATAATATTCCATGGTATGTATATATATATATATATATATATATATATATATATATATATATACCACATCTTCTTTATCCATTCATCTGTCGATGGACATCTTGGCTCTTTCCATAGTTTGGCTATTGTGGACATTGCTGCTATAAACATCGGGGTGCATGTACCCCTTTGGATCACTACATTTGTATCTTTGGGGTAAATACCCAGTAGTGCAATTGCTGTGTCATAGGGTAGCTCTATTTTCAACTTTTTGAGGAACCTCCATACTGTGAATTGAGTAAGACTGTTGAATCACAGACCTGTACCTCTGAAACAAATAATACATTATATGTTAAAAAAAAAGAAGAAGATAGTAGGAAGGGAAAGATGAAGGGGGGGGTGGAAATCGGAGGGGGAGACGAACCATGAGAGACTATGGACTCTGAGAAACAAACTGAGGGTTCTAGAGGGGAAGGGGGTGGGGGGTTGGTTAGCCTGGTGATGGGTATTAAAGAGGGCACATATTGCATGGAGCACTGGGTGTTATATGCAAACAATGAATCATGGAACACTACATCAAAAACTAATTATGTAATGTATGGTGATTAACATAACATAATAAAATTAAATTAAATTTAAAAAATAAATAAAATAAAATAAATAAGTTTTTGTTTTTGATTCTGTTTTTGTTTTTTAAAGATGAATGATGTTGGGATGTGTGTGGGCTAATTCTGTAAGGAGGGAGAAATTGGTGATATAGGTGAGAGGGGAGTGGGTAATATGATTACAGCAGCAAAGCCCTTGAGGAAAGGGGATGAGGTCCAGGGCCAAAGGGAGGAGCTAGCCTGAGGAACAGAGACACTTTCTTTTTCATAACAGGATAGATGACCAAGTAGGTGCAGACCAAGGCAAGTTTTCATAACTGGTGGTGGAAATGTGGAAATGCGAGACTGTTTTTATCAGATTACATTTGTTTTCTCTGTGGATGTTTTGAGATGTCATCATGTGAATGTTAAAAGGGAAGACTTTATTAAGGATCTGAGGAGAAAAAATTGGAAGGTGAATTTATAAGAAAAGTGTAGTGATATTCTGGAGTGTTGAAGTGTCTCAAGATTTAAATTAAATCCAGTGTGAGCACTTGTGTGCTTTTCTTTGGCCAGGTTTTGTTAGTTAGGTGTGCTTAGAAAGTAAACAGAAAAAAGGGTTTCATTGGTACCAGGTTTTGTCAGATGCATATGACGTCTGGACCATGGAATCTAAGAGAAGTAGGATAAAAGTGAAATTATAAAGAAGCAAAGTATCAGTACTTGATTATTTGATAATTGACTTTATTTTCTCTCTGCTATCACACATGTATTTTCTAAAAATACTAGAAACCTGGCTCAGATATATAAAAAAAATAAGTTAGTACACATGGCCTTGAATCTTATTCCAAATCAAACTTGGACTCAAGTTATTTGAGCACAGACTTTGAATATCAAGATAAATAGCCCATATAATTTGTGCTAAACCACTTAGAACACATATCATACAGATCAATTGAAGAATGCATTTGTAAATAGAACTGTTTAAACAATCAAAAGTGGAAGGAAGAAGCTAGAAGAATGCCAAAAAAGATAATAAAAAGCAATTAGAACAGACTCAGTAAAGGGAGAAAAGAAAGAGACAAAGGCTATGTCTAAATAATGCCAAAACAAACAGTTGATAAGTGAAACATCTAGTCAATCAGCTGTATGTTTTGTCTACAGGGAACCTAGCAACTGACTTGACTGATTCCTTTTTTCACTGAATTGACTGAATGAAGTGGTTGTTTTGGAAGCATATTGACAATGAAAGAGGCAGAGAAAAAAAATAAAGGATGTATTTGTAAAAGAAAAAAATCCCTGGGAATTCTAAGTGATGGGTGATTAGATTAAAGGGGTTGAAAATAGAAAAGAGAACAGATTTTTTGGGGGGTGGGGTGTTCATTTAGCTGCATAAATATAAAAAATCATAACATATTTTCCAAGATTATAGAAGACTATCATACAATGGAAATACTTTAAGACTAAAAGAATAAAATTAGAGATTGTAAAGGCCCAGTTTATTGTCTCTCATATTGAATCTTACTACATTTATTACTAGTATATCACTAAAGTATAAACTATCCTCAATGAGTTATAATGCAATTTACTATTACAATGGTGTTCCTTTCCCCACTCTTCCTACTTTTTTTTTTAAAGATTTTATTTATCTGTCAGAGAGAGAGAGAGCAAAAGCAGGGGGGATTGACAGGCAGAGGGAGAAGCAGGGTCCCCTCTGAGCAAGGAGCCGGATGTGGGACTTGATCCCAGGACCCTGGGATCATGACCTGAGCCAAAAGCAGACACTTAACTGACTGAGCCACCCAGGCGCCCCATCTTCCTGCATTTAAATACAGATATTTGGACTACTCTCCCTATTACCCACTATATGACTATGTTAACACAGCCATCAGAGCCGATATCTATATGATTTCTATTTTGTTAAATGAGTATATGGGTAGACATCCTACAAACTAGCAGGAAATTTTAAAAAATATCAACTCACAAATCTTCCAGTGACAAGAAAGCAATTTCTATTTAGGAAATGATACAAGTCATATCTTGTATTTTTTTAAGATATAGTGTATTTGTATGTTTTAAGATGTAGACTATTTAGTAGTTAATTACTAATGGAGAGGCACCATCCTCCTAGGTCATGTGAATAGTAATAAGAATGGAGAAAGATGCTCCACACAGTAAAATAATTGAAAAGAAATACGCTTTTATAACTTCAACATTTACATATAATTGAGGTATAGACACACACTCACACACACAATTATTTGTTCTTTCTTTAAATCTATAGAATCAAATACATGAGACTAGAAACTCTTCACACATATTAGGTGAAGATTTACAGAAATTACACTAAATGATACATCACTCAATTGACTCTATAGTACAAATGAGGTTAACAGTATGTTGAACCTTTGCTGTTGTTTCTGATTTATCTTCCTGAAGATCTTATCCTTGGTTCCCTTAAAATGCCTCATTTTCAATCATTTTTTAGGTTTCATTGAAGACTCGAATGGAAGTAACTGAAAAAGGTATCAAACACATTCAATCCTGAAATATTTTTCCAATGATCTTTCCCTGGCCTCTGCCTCCTAAAAACCCATTCCGTGAGGTTCTGAAGCATGTCTGCATGAGGCCCAGAGCAAGTCTTCTTTGGGTTTGCTTCCGTCCCACTCTATAAGCAGTGTTCTTTCACTTCCTGAGAGGCCATGTGGCATCTTGGGAAAAGTACTGTCTTGGAAGACAGACAGATTGGGATTTAATACGGGCCTCGTTACATAATAGTTCTATGACTTTGGACAACTTGTTTAAATTTTCTGTGTAGAGTTAGGCAGATGATTAATGGATTAAATGAGATAGCATATGGGAAGCACCCAGTACTTGCCTGATTTTCCTTACTGTTTTTACTTTGCATCATTAGATCATGACAATATTTAAAAGCCCATTTTATGAAGTACTCCACTAAAATGTAAGCTGTTGCTCTACTTAGAAAAAAAAATTATGTCAAATTTCTTAACAAGAAATCCCTAAGTGTTTCTTATAAAAAATACTTTCATGTTTTGTTGCAGAAACCAAAGGTCAACTCCATCTTGCTGTCAAAAATGCACTAATTTTTTGCCGAAAGTGTCTCTATTCATATTTCCCAGTTTTTTTATACTTTTCAGGTAAACCAGTTGCAATTCTCATTCAAAAGTATAATAGATTATTATTTTGAGTTCAATATATTTTACATAATCATGTTTAGTTATTTGTTTCTCAAACTTTGAATCCAAGTAGATGTTGCAGTTTCAATGTCTGAAAATTTCCTGGCTTCCCAGCCTTGCACAAAATGTAAGACTTTTCACTAATTCTTATACAAACTATATGAGTGATTAGGAAATCATTTCCACTTTCATTCTCAATCAGATCCCTAACTAAAAGTTTGTACCAAATATTATATAAATAACATACATGCTTATACAATTGGTAACATTTTACTCAATATAAATCATAACTTTTACAAAAATCACTTTTATTTGTCATCTTAGTGAGAAAATAAAGAACGTATCATTTTAAGAATGAAAAAACAATCAAAAATCTTCAGAGTTTTTTCTTATATTTTTTGTCAATTTTTTCAAAAGATTTTTAATGATGTTAAGCAATAGAAATGTTTCCTTCTCTCTTAATTGGCTAGATCTCACTTCAAATTCTTTTTGCTTTCTGAAGTATTGATCATAAGTAACATCTGCCAGTCATCACAGACTGTCATCTGAGGAAGGAAAACAAAGAATGTTCCAAGTTTGTTTTGAGAGTACTGTGGAAATAAGTTGTTTAGACAGAGTAAGAGGTGTTAAATAGAAAAAGCAACCAATCTTGAAAGAGAGTTGTTGCCTGTGCCCTGGGCAGGGGGGGCGGGCGGAGGCAAATAAAAAAAATGAAAAGCTCTTTATCAATAGGAGGAAAAGAACCCAAAACAAAAACAAAAATTCCAAGATCCATCCTGATCCTAATTAAAAAAATAAAAATTAATTGAATAATTGAATGGAATTCTTATCTCATTGTTCAGATGAAAAAGTTCAAAGTTAGATGAACTTTTTGACACTTCTTTTAGGGAAGAGACAAATATAAGGACAAAAGAAACTATGAATTTATGTCAGATTAATAAAAGTCACCAGATACTTTTGTACAAGATCTACTAAATAGTGGCAGAAATCCCTGCTACACTTTACTCCTCACCACTCCACATAAACAAAAGACCAGAGATATTTGAGGAGATTCCTTAGAGCTACATACATACATAATTGAGCTACAATAAAAACAATCATCTAATTTCCCAATTAAGTATCTGTTTATGCAACAGAGCTGCTAGTCTGCAGCCATCCATTTGAGGTGGGGGAGGAGTGTAGGAAGAGTAGAGAATTTGGGTATATGGCAGAGCAGAAAGAAAAGGCAATATATAGAAAGAAAAGCAATGAAGCACTCTTTATTTCTTTGGGAGGCAGTAGATGTAAGCCTCATGATTGACAAATGAACAATATGGAAAGTAACTAGGATTTAGCTATCCGTTCAGTATTCCACCAAGAGATCCTGGCAAGAGTTTAGGAATAAAAAGCCAGAAGTGAGACCATCTAAGAAATTGTTTAGAAAAGATCAAGTCAGAAAATAATTTCCCTTATTTGTGAATAATGAAATGAAGAATTTCCCAAAGGTGCCTCCAAAGGACCAATTCATTAGACACTTAAGAGACCACCATTTAAATACCTGCCATAAAGAGGGCTTGGAAGAAGGGACAGGAAAATCAACAGTGAAGGGAGTGTGCTTTTTTCTCTACACTGATTCCTCTCTATGCCTGGATAAAAGTGGACCCAGAAGAGGAAGAGAAGGATAAGGGGAAGAATAGCTCTTACTGTTACCACCTTGGTCCTTGGCCCAAGGTTACATTTGAATTTAGGGAGGAAAAAATAAGAATGTGAAGTTTTAAACTGGACTAAATTGGAATTAGACTAGATTTTTTTATACTTTAAAATGACCAGAAAGCTTTGGGATCCACTCAAGATGTCATTGAGAGATGGGAAAAGATTTGTCCTGCCTTGCTCAATGGTAAAGATTGGAGAGAAAAGAACACTGCTTCATGTTTGCACCCTCAAATTTAGGCTGTTCAATAAAATGGTGACTTTACTTGAGTAGTCAAATTTAATTATACTCCAAAATATTTGCTCTTTTTTTAAAAAAAATTTATTTATTTGAGAGAGAGAGAGAGAATGATTGGGAGGGGGAGAGGGTAGGGAGAGACCATCTCAGCCCAACCGGGGCTGATCCCACGACCCTGAAATCATGATCTGAGCTGAAACCAAGAGTCCAATGCCAAATTGACTGCACCGCCCAGTTGCCCCAAAACTTTGCTCTTCTAAATTCAAATTTATATAATGGGTTTTTTACTAAGGTTGTTTGTTTCCCTTAAAAATTTTAATAGAAAAAGCCTTAATAATGAAAACAGTAAAATCAAAAGCCCAAGACCTGATTCCATTTGTATTTCATGTTATTTCACATGAAACTGATTCTTTAATCATTGAATTCCTCCTACTGTTTTTTCAATAATAGATCACATATATTTTCATTAATGCTTTTCTAAAACTCCATGGAATTTGCTATTGTTCTTATTAATGTTTTTATTATAATATAGAATCACTTTATCAAGCTATACTTATATAAAATAGGAACAGCCATAATACGTCCAAGTAATTTGAAGGAAAAAAACCTTTACATTGTTAAGTGTATTTTTGAGGGTTCATAAATGAAACTATACTAGTTTGGAAAGAAGAAAACACTTGACTAAAGTTCAAGATATTATTTAATATAAAATTGTATTAACAAGTAATTACTAAAAACAACTTTCCATGTTTACTTTGAAAAATTAGTTGATATTAGATGAAAGTGCATCTTTAGTCTTGTCAAATTAGCCTGATATGTTGACTTTATCATCCCTTCAGCTTTTCTAGGGTTGCTTTGCCAAGACTCTTTGCTCAGTACATATTACTGGAGGAATAACTCACTACAAAATATAATTTAATACAAAAATAAAGTTGACAATGGCTAAAAAGTTTAAAAATTAGCATTATTATTGACCAAATATCAAGTATAATAAAGTTTTTGGTAAAATTTAGATCTATAAAATTCAATCCAAGGAAAAATGAATTTCATAGAAACAACTTTTTTAAAATGCTCTCAGCATCAGAAACTAGAATTAGGAAAATTGACATCAACAACAACAAAATAGAAGTGATAAATTGTTGATCCTATTAAAAATAGTAGTGAAACTACAAGTGATAAAAAAGTAAAACTGTTTACTCTATAAGGAAAATTAACCAAGAAATTTATAAGCTTAATAAAATCAGTCCCAGAAATAACTTTTGTAGCAAAATTCATTAATATTAATATAATTTTAATTGACATTTAAATTTATACTCCTTAATATGAAGTAAAAATATTCTCTGTGATCCTCAGACTCAAAACTGTGGAGTGGAAATGTACTATATAGATCTGTTATATTTTATGACAATCAAGAATGTGTAAAGACACACGATGCTTTAGGAAATATCCCCTATCATCTCACCTCAATCCTCAAAACAAAATCAACCCCATTTCTTTTTTTTTAAGATTTTATTTATTTATTTGAGAGAGAGAATGAGAGAAAGAGCATGAGAGGGGGCAGGGTCAGAGGGAGAAGCAGACTCCCCGCTGAGCAGGGAGCCCCACGCGGGACTTGATCCCAATGCGGGACTTCAGAATCTTGACCTGAGCAGAAGGCAATCGCTTAACGACTGAGCCACCTAGGCGCCCCCCTTTTTTTAACCCCATTTCTTTAATGCATATCATTATCTGGTGAGAAAGACATGAACCAGGAAGGCTTATTAATTTATTTATTCAACAAATGCTTATTGGGTCCAATTATAGGCCATATATAATTCTGGAGAGAAGGTAGGACATTGTTTTTGTGGTGCCTGTAGTTTTGACATGTTAGTGAAATTGGTACAAACAATAAACAAAAACATTACTAAATAATAATAACTGTTATGTAGAAACTAAAATTTAATAAGAAGAAAATGACTAGATGCTGATGGAAGTCCTGGGGAAATCATTTTTAAGCTGAGATGTAAATAATTAAGTGTTTCTAGATATGTGAATATCACATAGTGTGTTGGTTAAACTCTTAAGCTGGGCACATCTGCTTGACTTCCATTCTCAACTCTGTACCAATGTATGTCTTTGGAAAGATACTTATCTATGTGTGGTTCAGTTTATTTTCTTTTCATCTGTAAAATCAGAATAATCTCCAGCTATCCAGGCTGCTAGAAGTTGAAATAAATTGACACATCTACAAAATTTATGAGTACCTGGCATATAGTGTTAAATAAATCTTAGCTATTAGACCTTATTATTGTCAGAGATTGCTATTCCAGGCAAAGAGACCAAAGGAGATCATGAGTTTGGCAGATTTGGGGAACAGAAAGGCATGAATGGCCAGGAGGGAGGCTGGTACAAACTGAGCATGACAGTAGGCAGGCATTGGATTCCATGAAGTTGTGCAATCAAAGAATGGGCTTGGATTTTACTCTAAATGCAGTGTGGAGCCCTTACATAAATTTAAATGCCGAGGGGAATTGTTTTGTGCACAGGGAACAGAGAGCAGGATGGCTTGCCACATCAGAAAATCTGAGTTGAAAGCTGAGGATAAATAATGTAGTTTGAAAAGAAAATCAACCCATCTTTAGTGCATTAATTTAAGGACTTCAAGTACTATTTAAGATAAAATTAAGAGTTATGACTATTTCTTAAGGGAAGTCCTTTTTACTTAGAAAACATTAAAAGGAAAATGATTCTTGCATTACAGAATTATTAGAAGGCTTTTAAGAGGCTCTTAATGGGGGCGCCTGGGTCGTTCAGTCGGTTAAGTGTTGGACTCTTGGTTTCAGCTCAGGTTGTGATTTCAGGGTCATGATCTCAGGGTTCTGGGATCGAGCCCTGCATTGGGCTCTGCGCTCAGGATGGAGTTTGCTTAAGATTCTCTCTTTCCTTCTCCCTCTCCCTCTGATCTTTCACCATCTCACACTCAAATAAATAAATAAATAAATAAATAAAATCTTAAAAGAAAGAGGCTCTAGTGATCCATATTGTCTTATCTAATTGATATTACAAAGAGAGAAGGTATGCCAGCAAAAGCGAAGTTGAGAATAATTCAGTGAATTTAAAATCTTCTACCTAACCTGAATAATTCAGAATATACATTAGTCATTCTTCTAATTATCTAGATAACTTAGACAAAAGTAAGAAGGAAAAGGGATGGAGTATCCAGGTTAAATTATACAAACATAGACAAAGCCTGAGAGGGGGAAAAATACACTTCCTGTTTTAAATAGCCACAAAACAGCATAGAATTTAAAATTAAAGAACTGAGTAATAAAATTAATATACACTTGTTCACATAAAATTTTAATCAGTCAGGTTTTTATATTTAAAAAATTAGATTTCTTTCTCCATCTTGCCCACCTATATACAATGCTGAAGGATATCTGGACACATATGCCCCCAGCCACACACCACATTTCTTTCTTTTGTTTTTTTAAAGATTTTATTTGTTTATTTGACAGAGAGACACAGCAAGAGAGGGAACACAAGCAGGGGGAGTGGGAGAGGTTCGAGAAGCAGGCTTCCCGCGGAGCAGGGAGCACGATGCGGGGCTTGACCCCAGGACTCTGGGATCATGACCTGAGCCGAAGGCAAACGCTTAACGAGCAACCCAGGCGCCCCCACCTTATCCCTCTTAGTTTATCATATAAGTACTAAGTTATCTTAAATTCCATCTCATGTGATTTTCAACTAAATTTTTACAGATTTGGAAGTTTTTCTAAAACTATGTAAAATTCAATCTATTATTTTAAACTACAGTCAACTGTTACAAAAACTTCTAATTTGCTATTACAATCATTTAGCATGGAAAACATTTTAAAATAATGCTGCATACCTCACTTTATTGTGTTTTGCTTTATTGCACTAAAGCCATATAATATAAAGACTCAAAGAAAGTGAGATAAGAATGCCCCAGAAACAATTCAGGACACTGGTTTTACTCAGAGCAGCATGGTTCTGATTGACATTTTTAGGTAACAATTAGAAAGAGAATGATTATTTCTTTAGTTTTCTAAATTCACTAGACTAGATCTACCCTCAGATAAAGAGGTAGATAGACAAGGTAGAAAGATATATAGACATACAGATCCATAACAAATAGAGATAGGGATACAGATAGACAGATTAGAGGAGATAGATGATTAACAGAGATACAGGTAAAGATACAGATATAAGTACAGGTGACTTCCACCAATGATCAATGGAATATGTCCATTTAAAGGTAGTTTATTTATGATGTTATTTATGATGGATGCACTGATCAAATTTATAAATATCAGGTGTTTGTGAAACACCACTGCCATTTTAATTAAAGTCATAGTATGAGCCTATACATGGGAAATGGTATCTAAGAACATAATAAAAATGATTACATAAATATTATATAGTAAAAATGTTTTATTGCAAAAATATTGGTTCATATTTGTACTGCAAAAACACGGGTCCATTTTCTCATTGGTATTTTTGACATATGCAATGTCAGAATTTTTCCATAAAAAAGGAATAACATTTGCAATCTTTCATTCATTCAGCCACCAAGTATTCATTGATTGCCTACTACTAGATGCCAATCAATATTTGAGGATCTTGATATATCAGGGGAGAAACAAATAGACAGAGACCCTGCCCTCATAGAACTTACATTCCTATAGAAGGAGTCTGACAATAAACAATATAACTGTAAAACTAAGTAAGTTATATAGTATGTTGGAATGTGCTAAAGCCAAGCATGAGAGTCAGGAGTGTGGCAAGTGGGAGGAGGCAGGTAGCACCACAATAGTGTGGGGAAGGTAGGCCGTACTAAACAGGTATGATTTGAAAGAGGTAATAGAGGAGTGAAAAAGATGTCAGGAGAAAAGAGGATTTTAGGCTGAAGAAACAGCCAGAGCAAATGTCCTGATGCAGGAGAGGGACTAACGCCTTAAAGGAAGGAGGTTGGGGGGGATGAAGCAGAGTGAGCAGGAGGAGGGTTAAGAGATGAATTGATATGGCTAAGGGTTTGGTAGGCCATTTTAAGAACTTCATAGAAAGAGGGAAACTTTTGGGGCCCCTGGGTGGCTCAGTCGTTAAGCGTCTGCCTTCGGCTCAGGTCATGATCTCAGGGTCCTGGGATCGAGCCCCGCATCGGGCTCCCTGCTCCGCGGGAGGCCTGCTTCTCCCTCTCCCACTCCCCCTGCTTGTGTTCCCTCTCTCGCTGTGTCTCTCTCTGTCAAATAAATAAATAAAATCTTAAAAAAAAAAAAAAAAAGAAAGAGGTAAACTTTTGACAATTTTGTGATAGGGAATGATATTATATGACTTTAGTTTTAAAAGACTCACTCTTTTGAAATTCCTGTGTTGATCATATACAGTTGAAGGGCAAGAGTGTAAGCAGGAAAACCTACTTAGAGGTTATGACAGTAACCCAGGTAATAAGTGACTAAGACCAGGATGGAAATAGTAAAAGTGATAAGAAGTCACTGGATTATACTTAGAATGTAGAGCTAAAGGTATTTTTTGGTGGATAGTATGTGAAGTCTGAGAGAGAGCAATCAAGAATGAATCCTAAGGAATTTGGTCCATAACTGGAAGGACTGAGTTACCACTTGCTAAGAAAGGAAAGGCCACTGAGTGGAGCAGGTTTTTTGAGGAAGTTCAGAAGCTCAGTACTGGGTCTGAAATGTGTGTTAAAATCCAGTAGAGATTATAAATGGGCAGTTGAATATGAAATCTGGAGTTTGGGACAGAGATCGTGGTGGAGATAAAATATTGGGATTTGTCAGCATGTAAATGGTGTTAAAAACGAAGGGACTGAACAAGTTTACAAAGATAATGAATGAAGACAGAAGAGAGACGAAGTAAAAAGACTGAGACTAGGGCACTACAAAAGGAAAAGGTCAGAGAGAAGAGGAATCAGCAAAAAGCACTGAGAAAGAGCCAACAAGTGTCCTTAACCACACACTTGGGGCATTATTAAAATTCACCAAAAAAATGAATCGATTGAAATTTCAAAACACTATATTTAAAAGTAATGAGTTTAAAATAGAAAAATTATGAGTGAAAACTATAGTTTCCTCTTCTAGATATTATCCTAAGGTAAATAAAAAGTAATTTACCAGCTAACTTTTTTTTTCCAGTTAAGCACAGAAATAGCATGTACTTTTCTTTTTCTAGCATGTACATGCTTTTATGATTTTATCTATTGCTATTACCAGTAGCCTGAGTAATTGGGGCAATTTCCAATGAGTTAAGATGTTTAGGCTTCATTACAAAAGCTGAGGGGAAAAATGTGATATATGCTTTCAAGAAAGAAAAAAGTAAGTTTTTCAAGCATCTGTGACTACAAACTATGAATCATAAGGGAATAAAATAATAAAACTGTAGATGGACTGAAAGAGCCAATGTATGGGGCGCCTGAGTGGCTCAGTCGTTAAGCGTCTGCCTTCAGCTCAGGTCATGATCTCAGGGTCCTGGGATCGAGCCCCGCGTCGGGCTCCCTGTTCAGCGGGAAGCCTGCTTCTCCTTCTCCCACTCCCTCTGCTTGTGTTCCCTCTTTCGCTGTGTCTCTCTCTGTCAAATAAATAAATAAAATCTTAAAAAAAAAAAAAAGAGCCAATGTACAAAAAAAAAGGAATTCAAGTCAAGAAGACAGTCTGAACAAATCTAGAACACCATTTATTAAGCATGTGCAATACCTGGTAAATAATGATGTAGGCAATAAAATTTTAGTTAATCAACACCACAACTTTATAAAATTTGTTACATACTTCTCATTTTACAAATAAATTATTTTAAAAACAGTAAAAACAGACAGAATAAGTAACTTTTGAAGGATATACAGTTAAAAAGACACATTCAGGATTTAAACTCAAAGTACCTAAAGCTTGTGATTCTGAGGTGTATGTTTTTAATTGTTTTCCACTCTGCCTCAGTTTAAGCTTGAAATAAATATCTTTAAAGTACTTTTTGAAAGCCAACATTATTAAGAAAGTCCTGCTTTCTCAATGTGTATGTGCTTAACTCTAGAGAACTACAGAAATGTGCCAAGCACTGCATATAAATTAAAATCAACTATAATATGGTATATCTTCATAGACTTTCAATTTTAATAAAAAATTGGAAGAATTTGATTTTTAAGCTCTATACTTTTTGCCACAGAAATGTCAAGGCATTAAAATAATGGGTTTCTATATTCTATGATGTTCAATTTTGTGTTTCCATATGAAAGACCAGAGAACAACTTCTTGTGCAGAGTATAATTCATGTACTTGATACACGGAGTTGTAAATTAACTTAGTGTTCTTAGAGTTACAGCCCAATGAATAGGAATAGCATTTGCTTCTTAAGCAAGATCAGATTAGACTAGCACCTCTGTATCCTGCAGGATTACTAGCAATGTCCCTAAATTAGAAAAATATACATTATGGTTTCTCTCAGGAGAAGGGGGAGAGAAGGGAAAAGAGGAACAAAAGGAAGGGAGGAAAAAAGAAATAAAGGAAAAGAAAAAGAAAAGAGAAAGCTACTTCAAGGATGCTATTTATTATTTTTGTTTAATTTTTTGTTAGGGAAAAAATGGTTCCCACAAATTATCACAACTTCCTGCTCTCCATAAGATGTTTTACTTACAACTCTGATAATGTACTTAATTCTATTTCCCACCATAGTAAGTTCCAGAATAACCCCAAATAGCAAGAATTCAGTTTTTTTCATGATCTTACACTTTCCAGTTGCCTAAAAATTTTACACATATATGGGTGTATGTGTACATATTTATATGTATTTATATATGTGTATATACAAAGATTTTATATATATATACATATATATATATAAAATATACAACATTTACAACCAAGGAACATGGGTTTGTGATTAAAAACAAAAAGCCTGAAGCATAAGCTTAAAATAAGGAAAAATAAACATGCTAATGAAGGAAATTCAGAGCAATCTGAGATCATCAAGTATTATGACAAAAATGCAGTTGGTCCTGAGTCTAGCACTATGTACTTGTCAGCAGCAAGAATGACATCATTATCCCAGACACAACTAGGGAGTTAGGAGAAAGCAGCAGCCCTCAGTCTTTAAATTATACTATGTATGTAGACGCTAATGTAAAATGTTCAGTATGATAATTGAGGAGATACAAATGAGCCCAAGTTTTGTTCAAGAACACCCTGAGTGGGCACCTGGGTAGCTCAGTTGGTTAAGTGGAACAGAAGGGAGAAATAATAGACAATAAAGAACAGTAAGTGACTTCAATACCTCATTTTAAATAATGGATAGAACATCCAGACAGAAAACTGGTAAGGAAACAGTAGAACTGAACAACACTATAGACCAGATGGACCTAATAGACACATACAGAACATTCCACAGAACAGCAAGAGAACAATCATTCTTCTCAAGCACACACAAAACATTCTCCAGGATACATCACATGTTAAGTCACAAATAAACTAACATTTTAGGGAGACTGAAATCATATCTTTTCTAACCACAATGGAATAAAACTGAAATTAATAGCAGAAGGAAAACTGGAAAATTCACAAATATGTGTAAATTAAATAGTAGATTCCTAAGCTACTAATGAGTCAAATAAGAAATCAAAAGAAAATTCAGAAAATATCTTGACACACAAAAATGAAAACACCACATATCAAAACTTACGGGCTACAACAAAGCGGTATAAGAAGGACATTCATAGTAATAAAATGCTTAATTTAAAAAAAAGGATCTCAAATAAATAATCTAAGTTTACAACTCAAGGAACTAGAAAAAGAAGAACAAACTAAACCCAAATTTGGGGGGGGGGAGGAAGGATATAATAAAGATTAGAGCAGAAATAAGCAAAATAGAGAAAAGAAAAACAAAAACTCATCAATAAAACTAACAGTTGGTCTTTTGAAAAAGTCAACAAATTGACAAACCTTAACTAGACTAAGAAAAAAGAAAAACTCAAATAAATAAAATCAGAAATCAGAGAAAAGGCATTCCAACTGATGCCAAAGAAGTAAAAAAAAAATCATAAGAAACTACTATAAACAATAGTACAGGAACAAAATGTATAAGCTAGAAGAAATGGATACATTTCTAGAAACATACAACCTACCAAAACTGAATCAAAAAGAAATAGGATATCTTAAATGACCAATTGCAAATAAGAAGATCTAATCAGCATCAAAAACCTCATAAGAAAGAAAATCCCAGGACCAGATGGCTTCATTGGCAAATTCTTCCAAACATTTGAAGAATTCATTCCAATCCTCAAAAAAATTATAGAGGAGGGAACATTTCTAACTCATTTTATGAGGCCAACATTATCCTGGTATCAGTGAAAAGAAAACTATATGCCAGTATCCCTGATGAACATAGATGCAAAATTCCTCCACTAGCAAACAAAATTCACCAGCACATTAAAAGGCTCATACACCATAACCAAGTTGGATTTATCCCTGGGATGGAAGGATGGTTCAACATATGTAAATCAATAAATTTGATAAACCACATTAACAGAATGATGGATAAAAATCATATGGTCATTTCAATAGGTGCAGAAAAGCACCTGACAAAATTCAACTCTCTTTCATGAGAAAAATTCTTAACAAAGGGGACGCCTGGATGGCTCAGTCAGGTAAGTGTCTGCCTTCGGCTCAGGTCATGATCGCATGAGCCCCACGTCAGGCTCCAGTCTGCTTCTCACTCGGCCCCTCCCCCTGCTCTTGCTCTCTCTCTCTCTCTCTGTCAAATAAATACATAAAATCTTAAAAAAAATTCTTTTTTTAAAAAGACTTTATGTATTTATTTGACAGAGAGAGACACAGTGAGAGAGGGAACACAAGCAGGGGGAGTGGGAGAGGGAGAAGCAGGCTTCCTGCTGAGCAGGGAGCCTGATGTGGGGCTCGATCCAGGACCCTGGGATCATGACCTGAGCCAAAGACAGATGCTTAACGACTGAGCCACCCAGGGCCCTTAAAAAAAAATTCTTAACAAAGAAGAAATAGAAGGAAGTTAAATCAACATAATAAGGGCCATATATGAAAAGCCCATAGCTAGCATCATACTTAATGGTGCAAAGCTGAAAGCTTTTCCTCTAAGATCAGGAACAAAGCAAGGATGCCTTCTCTCCCCACTTCTATTCAACATAGTATTGGGAGGTCTAGCCAGAACAGATGAGTGAGAAAAAGAAATAAAAGTCATCTAAATAGAGAAAGGAAGAAGTAAAACTGTCTTTATTTGCAGATATACGATATTGTATATAGAAAACACTGAAGATTCCACCAAAAAAACTGTTAGAACTAATAAATGAATTCAGTAGTTGCATAATACAAAATCAACATGCAAAACTCAGAAGCATTTCTAACACTATAATAAATTATCTGAAGAAGAAACTAAGAAAACAATGACATTCACAATAGCATCAAAAATAATAAAATACTTAGAAATAAACTTAACTAAGAAAGTGAAAGATCTGTACACTGAAAACTACAAAATACTGATGAAAGAAATTAAAGAAGATACAAAAAATTAAAGATATCGTGGTCATAGATTGGAAGAATTAATATTGTTAAAATGTCTAAACTACTGATCTACAAATTTAATGCAATCCCTACCAAAATACAATAGAACATTTTTTCAGAAAAAGAAAAAAAAATCCCAAAATTCATATGGAAACACAAAGGACTCTAAATAACCAAAGCAAATTTGAGAAAGAAAAACAAAGCTCGAGGTGTCTTACTTTATTAAAAAAATTTTAAAAAATAAAAAATAAATAAAAATAAATAAAATATATTACAAATCCACAATAATCAAAACAGAATGGTAGTGGCATAAAGACAGATATATAAATTAAGGGAATAGAATAGAGATCCCAGAAATATAACAATGCATATACAATCAATCCATCTGAGACAAAAGTTCCAAGAATATACAATGTTGTCTCTTCAGTAAATGGTGTTGACAAAACTGGATATCCATATGGAGAAGAATGAAACTGAACCTTTTTCTCATATCATACAAAAATTAACTAAAAATGGATTAAAGAGTTAAATTTAAAACCTTAAACTAAAACTTCCTTGAAGAAAACATAAGGAAAAAGCTTCAAAACATTGGCATGGTCTTGGTCTTAGCAATGATTTCTTGAATATGACCAAAAACACAACAAAGTTAGACAAATAGGACTACATCAAACTAAAATGCTCCTGCAGCACAGCAAAGGAAACAATTAATAGAGTCAAGGGTAACCTTCTGAATGAGAGAAAATATGCAAACAGGATATCTGATAAGGGTAATATCCAAAATATATAAGGAATTTCTATAGCTCAATAGCAAAATAACAAACAACCCAATTTAAAAATGGACAAAGGACTTGAGTAGACATTTCTCTAAAGAAGACATACAAGACATGGCCAACAACTATATGGAAAAATGCTCAACATAACTAATCATCAGGGAAATGCAAATTAAAAATCACAATGAGATATCAGCTCACACCTGTTAGAATGGCTATTATCGAAAGGCAAAAGATAAATATTGGCAGAAGTGTAGATAAATTGGAACCCTTGTGCGCTGTTGATGGGAATGTAAAATGGTGCAGCCACTATGGAAAACAGTATGGAGTTTCCTCAAAAAAATTAAACACATACTTTAACATATGATCAGCAATTCCACTTCTGGGTATTTGCCTGAAACAACTGAAATCAGGACCTCAAAGAGATATTTGCATTCTTTTATTGCAGCATTATTCACAATAGCCAAAATGTGGAAACAACCTAAATATCTATCAACAGAAGAATGGATAAGAACAATGTGATATATACAATGGAATATTATTTAGCCTTAAATATTGATATGCAGCAACAGGAATGAATCTTGAACATATTTTGCTAAGCGAAATAAGCTAGCCACAAAAGGAAAATTACTACATGATTCTATTTATATGAGGTATCTAAAATAGTCAAACTCATAGAAGCAAAATGTAGAATGGTAGGGACTATGGGGAGGGGGAAATGGAGACTTGCCATTAGATGAATATAAAGTTTTAGTTATCCAAGATGAATAAGTTCTAGAGATCTGCTGTATGACATTGTGCCTGTAATTAACAATACTATATTTACAAATTTTAAGAATGTAAATTTCATGTTAAATATTCTTACCACAAAAAAATTTACATTCCAAGTTAGGTATAGAATATCTACTTCTATGTAAAAATCATTATTCAATAATTAAAAATTGATTTGAATGATAATGTTTATTCATATTACTGCATTGCTATACTAATTAGATATCATGGCAGATCACTATATTAATAATATACAATGTCAGTGATGGCAAAAATGATGTTAAAACTGTTTAGCAAAACCAAGTAACAAGTTGTGGCCAAAAATGAGGTTGGATCACATCTTCAGCTAATTAAGCATTTTACTTTATATTATAGTTCTTTTGCTAGCCTTATATTTATAATTATAATCATTTAAATGCATTGTCTAATTACTCCTATTATACCTTAATGTCCTTGAAGGAAGTTATTTTTCCCCTCCAATTAATCTTTTTATTTCTAAAACACATTAGTCCATTGCCTAGCAAAAAACAAGAGTAAATGTGTAATAATGACTTCATGAATAGTTTCTTCCCTTAAACTCACAGATCTTTGGGCTTAAATTCTTTCTTAATCAATTTTATTAAGAGTAATTACCAATTAAGAGCTGTTTCAGTTGACTTTGGATCTGACAAGACAACTCCCTACCCTCAAGTCTACATGCAGGATGTGGAAGAATGCTTAGTCACTAAATGTAATTAATTCAGTGGACCCACAATTTTTCAGTTAATTTAAAAGTAATGACTTTTAAATATTTATTTAAAACAAGACAAAAAAGCTTCAAAACATTGGCGTGGTCTTGGTCTATTTTTAGACAAAAATATTTATTTAAAACAAGTTTTTCAAAATAGGATTAAGATTTTCCCCCCTAATTATTTTAGAAATTGGAAAGGAGAATATACCATGCAGTACATCATGTAGATCTTTTAGTTTAACTTTCACTATTAAGTCTTACAAGGTCAGCTGGTAGTAATTAAAAGATTCTGGATATTTCTGAAAGTAGGCAGGAGACTACAAAAATTGAAAATGGGATCAGTTTGGGCAGCATAAAATAAAATGGAAATAAGAAGTTGCCGATTGTTATGATTAGGAGCTGAAATACGGTCTAACCGTTCAAGTACGACCTTCTGTTATTTCTGTACTTTTTATGCAAATATTATGCCTGAAAAGGTGGACTCTTATAAAATGCATTAGATACACCCAGTTTCTTTCATACACCTGACTTAGTTAAAAAGTAAATTCATTCAGGGGCACCTGGGTGGCTCAGTTGGTTAAGTGTCTGACTTCAGCTCAGGTCATGATCCCAGGGTCCTGGGATCGAGCCCCACATCGTGCTCCCTGCCCAGCAGGAGCCTGCTTCTCCCTCTCCCTCTGTCTGCTGCTCCCTCTGCTTATGCTCTCCCTCTCTCTCTCTGTCAAATAAATAAATGAAATCTTTTTAAAAAAAGTAAATTCATTCATATTTCCTAAAAGTTTGTTTTTCTAGAATTCACCTTTGTTATTTGCACTCCAGTTCTTCCAGGAAAAAGGACTGGTTAAAATCAATAGTTTTGAGCCCCCCAAATAGCCTCTATCCAGGCAGGAAATAGGGATACCTGGTCAAAACCTAGAAATAGAAATCAAGATGGTATCTTATTCCCAAAGACTGACCCATCCTGCAGGAATAGAGAAATAAAAGTACTCAAGCAGCATACTAAGGACACAGGAGGGGCAGCAAAGAGATGATGGGAGCCATAAGCATGTCTACCAGTCATAACTAAGTTCATTAGCAGGTGGAACTGAGGCAATATATCTATATATATCTATATCCTGTCTTGATCAAATGAGTCAGGGAATTGGGGTAAGGCTGAGACTGAAGGTGGTGAGGTTATCAGTGGATCACACCATGGGGGTCCACAGAAAACAAGGCAGGAACACTGAAAGGAAGTATAGAAAGAGTACTATACTGGGAAACAGAAAACGTGGGTTGTCAACCCACCACTGAGCAGCTGTGTGACCTTAGGCGGGTCACTAAACCTTTCCAAGTTCTCCTCGTAGATAAAAAGAAGACAATACTACCTGTCCAGCTACCTCACAGGGTAATTACATATGACATAATAAAAATGTATGTTGAAGTGCTTCATCATTGTTAATGCACTACCTGAATATAAACTCTAATTATTATCATCAATATATTCTGGTGTCACAAAATATATGTAACATACTTCCTTTCAGGGTTTCTATGAGAAGACAACATTTATTGATAAACCTCAGGTTAAAAAACAAAAACAAAAACAAAAACTATGAGTTGACAACATCTAAGAAAAAACAAAGGAAAATATCCAGTAACAATCAAAGTAAAACACTCCACTTTGGCCAAAGTCCTGACTGCAAGACTATCAATATTAAGATAATTGCCTCAATCCTCTACTTGGTTTTGTCAAAGAAGGCACAATTTGGGTTTGCTAAAATTGCATCATCAACAAAAAATAGCCAAAATGATGCCAAAAGAAAATTAAATTTGACTATCAAAAATCAACATAAAACCAAAAATAATCCCCGACCCACAGTTGCCTATGATTCAAATCGAAGTGGAATGTTAGATTAACTCTTCACTATAAAATGATATCTGATATTTAAAAAAATGATATCTGATATTATGAAGGTAGCACGGTTTTGGTGGTATAGTGGTGAGCAGAGCTGTTTCCAGGAAGGTAGCACATGTATTACTTCTGTCAATCTTAAGGGTTTATCATCTACGGTACTATATTAAACACAGCGATGTTCATTATTGTAGAGAGACCACAGACATTGGTCTCCCCAACTTGTTCTACCCTTGACAGTTATTTTCCCTCTTCCCACTTTCTTCCTTGTTGCTGGGGACCATAAAGAAGACTTTGATGCTTCCCAGACAACTTTAGCCTTTGCTTCTTATTGATCTTACAATGTGCTTGGTGTAGACTGGCAATATCAAAATAGGTGGAGGAAAGGGAGAAAGGAAAAGAAAGGCAGGCACACACCAGAGAGTTCTTTTCATAGAGTCTCTAACCCAAATCCATTGAACACCCTCCTCTTATTCTGTAGCCCCACTACATTTCCTATAGAAACATCTTGTAATGTTGTCACATCTTCTGCCCAGCATATTCTCCTCAATTTCTACCTAACCCCACCTATTGACTCCCTTATTTTTCAAGGTATAATTTTCTGTAAGCAAGTCTTCCCTTAGATCCTCATCTTCTTTCTTCATGGATCGGAGTCCTAATCCATACTCACCAGTATTGTATGGAAAAAATGTCTTTTAGTCTCTTATTATGTGGCCAATCATGCAAGTTATCAATTCAGCAATAAGTGACTTAACACACTTTTCAGCTTTTCCAAAGATTTTGTGGAGGAATTATTACTATGTATATTTTACAGATGATGAGTAGGTTAAATAACTTGCTGAAGGTAGAGTTGGAGAGTGGTAGAGCCAAAGAACCTGGCTATGTGTTATTCTAATATGCTTGCTTTTCCCTAGTGCCTCCCAACATTTTACTTCTCAGTACATTTTAAGTTAAGTAGGTTTCTGCAGGCTGCCTAGAAATCTACCTACTGAGTATAACACTGTTTCTATAGGAAAATACATCTAAAGTTACAAATCACCAGTTTGCAAATGATCATTTGGACCACAATCAGTTCTTGAACTGGGGATTGCCTACATTACCAGAGTGCGCAAAAATATGCTCTTGATCCAAATGATGAATCACGCGGCTGCGAACTGGGCTGGAAAGTGAGCACAAATTTTTTCTGACCTTAGGGTCCCTACTCCTTCTGCTCTGCTGGTGAACCCTTGTTTTTCTACAAAATAAAAGCTCATTACTCCCTAATGTTGCATTTCCCTTTTGAAATAGCACAAAAAAAAAAAAAAAAAAAAGGTAAATAAATTGTACAAACTCTAAATTTTGCCACAAACTGAGTTGATAAAAAAGGTTTGAATGTTGATTTGAGTGCTTGAGTATCTCCTCCAATGCAAATAAATTTGAAAGCCTTGCTTCTCAAATTTTAGTTCATAAAAATCACCTAAGGATCTTGTTAAAATGCAAATTTTGATTCAATAGACCTGGGATAGTACCTTTCTTTCCCTCTTTCTTTCCTCTTTTCTTTCTCTTTCTTTCTTTCTTCTTTCTTTACTTTCTTTCTTTCTTTCTTCCTTTCTTTCCTTTCTTTTTCTTTCTTTCTTCCTTTCCTCTCTCCCCCTCTTTCCCCTTCCTTCCTTCCTCCCTCCCTCCCTTCCTTCTTCCCTCCCTCCCTTCCTTCCTTAATTCCTTCCTTCTTCTTTTTTCTTTTCTTTTTCTTTCTTTCTTTTTCTTTCTTTCCTTCTTTTCTTTCTTTCTTTCTTTCCTTCTTTCTTTCTTTCTTTCTTTCTTTCTTTCTTTCTTTCTTTCTTTCTTTCTTTCTTTCTTTCTTTCTTTCTTTCTTTCCTTCCTTCCTTCTTTCCTTCCTTCCTTTTTGCATTTCTAACAAGCTACCAGATGATGTTGATGATGTTGGTTTCTGGACCCTACCTTGGATAATCATGAGTAACTTCATGTAAAGATTTTTCTGACTTAAACTATCAATATAGTAGGTGTAAATTAATGTTTATTGATTTTAATTAAGTAAAAATACCTCACCTAACATTTTAAAAACTTCATATAATTTACATACCACTCGAGCTGAATTACTACAGTCTTTTAATGAGAAACAGTGTCCCCAGACAACCACCTAATGGTATTCCCCAGCCTACAGCAAGTTGATGTTATATGTACATTCCTGTTTGCTCAGAATTTATTTTCTTTTTAAGAAAAAGAAATCCTCTATGTTTTGATATTTTCTGGATTTTATGTAAATAATTAAACAGAGGCCGATATTTTTTTCAAAGACGGTATAAGAAAGATACTGGGAAAGAAAACTGCTGACTGTAATATCTCAATGCCTATGTGAAAAATAAATGCTTACTCTATATACAAATCAACTCGAAAACCCACAGTTCTTATATGGCTCCATAGGGCTTTACTGATGCCTAGTCATTTTTTTACTGCTACTGAATAAAGTCCTTCTGACATAAGTATTTGACCTCTGACACTAACAAGACTCTCTCTTGGTGGTCATCAGAACATAAATTCTCTCACACGTCTGTGAATGATGTAGCATTTATTATTTAGCGGAAACAGACAGCAAAAGCAGTTGGTAGAGGTGTGACTTGATAAAAGTTCATAGAATTGAATTTCTTTTATAATTGCAAGTTAAGCAATAAAGAATGACTATCCTGAACCTTTTTAGTAACACTTAAGTTTCCACTCTACTTTGATGATGGCTTTTAACTCTTGAATACAAATCAACACCAACTGATTATGAATACCTATTTTAATGCCAGCATATGATTTATTTATTCCTAGTTCCACTAATTTTTTTTGTGCGAGCCTATTTTTCTTATTTTTGTGTCCAGATTAGCAATGTCTTCTTCTGGATGTGACAAAATAGGCCACAGAGGTTACAGTATTTGCTTTGGAAGTATACATCTTTTACTTCAGGTTATCTCTACAATTGTAATCCATAATTTAAGCCTTGAAATCATACCTTATATTTATATTGTGTTTATACTTCCCCAAATCAGTTTTTCTTCCATTACGTTATTTAACCTACAGACATCTACTGTAGATTTATAAAAGCTAGGTAACCTTGTATTAATCTCCTCTTACACTTACAGCATTTCACCCACCCATTAGCGAAACATGCAACTCAGTTTGAAAAAGGATTCTTCTGTTACCAAAATACTAAAGATCCTGTTTCTCCCTAGTTTTATTTACACATTAGAGACAAGAACCAAAGGTTAAAAGGAGGTCAGTTATTACTGATCTATTTGCACATTATGAACATTGATATCTATCTGTTTTTGTTTCTTCAAAGGAGAATCATTGCCATAGACCAATAGTAAATAAAATGGTAATTAGTAAACAGCAGAAAAAATTTAAAAAAAAACTGCCTAATACCCCAGGCAGGCAGTGGCCCCACCATTGTTACCACTGTCTCTGGCTGCTGTTTAAACCTTAGTTTCTGATCGAAGACACTTTAATGGCAGTTGCTAATTTTTAATGTTACTACTTAGAAGAACTTGAAATACAAAAGTTTATTAGATCCTGTTTTCTGATTTGTCATCAATTTGCCCTTCAGGATAAATTTTTCTTTAATAGGTCTATTTTTAAACTCTTTTTCATACTCTATTCTCTATCCTTTGGATTCACCATCAGATTAAGAACATAGCAGAACCATCTAATAATGTCTTTATCTCTTTTGATATAAAACAAAAAATACAAGAGACCTTTCAGAGATGGAGTAAAGCTTAGATTCTGAAACAAAATCAAAGAAAAAAAAACAAAAAACAAAAACTGGCCTCATATTAGTAAGTCAATCTTCCTAAGCACCTGGTAAAGTCTTTGGATGATATCTTACAGTACTTCTAAGATTGTAATAGAAATTATATCTAAAATATAATGAATAAAATTATTGTAGTAGTTGAGATGAGAAAATAAATACTATATATTTTCAAAATATTTTTACCAGTGATTCATTTAGAGATTTTTAAGAGCTTCCAGAAAATGTCTTTCAAAGCATTATATCAAACACAGTTTAACACAAATAGGAACCAATAATGAAGAGGTTTTGATAAGTTAAATGATGAAAAGCAGAGTATCAGATCAAGCAGCCTGCTGATGAACACTGAGCTTCATAATCAATATGAAGATTTCTACTTCTTACTACTCTTTGGCCAAGGTAAACTTCTTGGGAACTTTATATCCAATAATGTATGTTTCTTTCTGTCTATAGCTGGAATGAATAGCAGAGAACTAACACAACTTTTTTTTTTAAGAATTTATTTATTTATTTTAGAGAGACAGAGAGAGAGCCAGAGGAGGAGCAGAGAGGAACAAGCAGACTCTGCACTGAGCACAGAGCCCAATGTGGGGCTCGATCCCACAACCCTAAGATCATGATCTGAGCCAAAATCCAGAGCCGGACGCTCAACAGACTGAACCACCCAGGTGCCCCAGAACTAAGACAACTTTAAGTCTAATTCAAGCCTACTTTCCGAAGAATGATAATCTAGGACATTTACAGATATGAGACACTTCAGATCAAATAAATTCTGATCCACATTAATCAAGATCAACTTTTCCTAGATGAGATTTGCATCTTTTAGGACGGTGCTCTATGCCTATTTGGGGTCACAAATCTCTTTGGTAATTTCATGGCATCTATAGCTCTTAAATGCAAATGTCCTCAAAATTAATAATTGGACACTTCAGTGGGTTTTCTAGATTCCCAAGACCTTGATGCACAAACCATGGGTTGAGAACAACTGAAAATGAAAAGGAGACAAGTAATTCACTCAACTATCTTTTATGTTTTATTTACGAATATCTTTACCTTAAGTACAACTTTCTTCTCAGATATATTTCTTAGTATAATCATAGTTTGTCTGGATAAAAATTTCTCTATAAAACATTTGTTTCATACTTAAGCCTCACATATTCTTTTAAAGGAAGAGGCCTTAGACTATCTGGGAAATTGAGGTTCAATTTATTCAGTCCCACAGGTTTTGAATTATTTCTAACTATTTAATTTCTTCTGGAGAAAATAAGCATAATTGTTAGTGTAAAATAGGGAGCTTGAAGTTATAAAAAATATAAAATAAATAAGACAAAACTTTATAAGACTAAAGAGGAAAAATTATGACTATCTCAATAGATACAAACTAGTATTTGTTTCTATCCCACATTTATTCATGATTTAAAAAATACTCTCATCAAACTAGGAATAAATGGAACATAATCTGAAAAACCTGCAATTAACATTATACTTAATGGTGAAATTTTGAAATATTTACTCTAAAATTGGGAACACTGCAAGAAAAGCACTCACACCATTTCAATTCAACATTGCATGTGAGGGTGCATTCAAGGAAATAAAGCCAGAAAAAGGAAAAAAAAAAAAGACATAGATATCAGAAAAAAAGAAGTAAAACTGTTTATAGATGATATAATTGTATGTATACAAAATCCAAAAGAATCTGCACAACAAACAAACTTTCCACTAGATCCATAAGTAAATTCATCAAGGTTTCAGGAGATGTGGTCAAATACAAAAATCCATAGTATTTCTATATGCAAATACTAAACAAATGAAATATGTAATTAAAAATTAATTCCATTTAAAACAGCATTAAAGATAAATAAAACACCTGGGGACAAATTTAGCAAAAGATATAAAAGTACAAAGCAATGTTGAAAAGATTCAATGTTAGGGTGCCTGGGTGGCTCGGTTGGTTAAGCAATTGCCTTCGGCTCCGGTCATTCAGATCGAGCCCCGCATCAGGTTCCTTGCTCAGCAGGGAGCCTGCTTCTCCCTCTCCCTCTACCTGCTACTCCACCTACTTGTGCTCTCTCTCTGTCAAATAAATAAATAAAAAATCTTAAAAAAAAAAGATTCAATGTTATTAGAAGATTTAATATTATAAACATTGAATATATTTAACAAATCAAATATTTATACAAATATAATAAATATATTACTATATTATTATTACATATAATAAATATAAATATTCAATATTATAAAGATGCCAACTCTCCCTAATCAATTCACAATGCAATTCAGATCAAACTCTCCAACAGACTTATTTGTAGATACTGAGAAGTTGATACTAAAATTTACATGAAAATCTAAAGATCTCAGGTAGTCAAAACAATCTTGAAAAAAAATTGAAGAACTTGTCTACCTGATTTCAAGACTAATTATAAAGTTATAGTAATCAATACAATGTGGCATAAGGATAGATAATAGATAAATAAATGCGTGAGTGGACCAGCATAGAGATGGAATAAAAGCACACATATATAGCCAAAGGATTTTTTTTAAACAAAACTTCCTATGTAATTCAATAGAGAAAGAAGAATCTTTTAAATGAGTGGCACTGGACTACTAAATCTTGAAAACTAGACAAAGAAAAAATGGAAAATTGGCTCATACCTAATGCCATAAACAAAATTCTAGATGACTTACAGACCTAACTCTGAAAGCTAAGAAATTTCAAGCTAGGAGAATGTATAAACAAATTGTGGTATATCTGTACAATGGAATACTACTCAACAATAAAGAGGAAAGAACTACTGATGATGGATGAATCTCAAAAACATTATGCTAAGGGAAAGAAGCCAAAATAAAAGAGTACATACTGTATTATTCCATTTTTATGAAGTCCAAGAATGGCCAAAACTAATCTATAGGCTAGTTTATTATTCTAATAAACTAATTTTATGTACTACTCTAATAGAAATTGGAATAATTTTTGTTTCTAGTGTGGGGGGAGGCAAATAATGAAAAGGGACACTAGGAATATTCTAAGATGATGGCAATGCTCTATATTCAATTGGTTTGTTGGTTACATGAGCATATACTTTGTCAAAACTCACTGAACACTATATAAGATCTAGGCATGTTACTGTGTAATTGTACCTTATTTTTTAAAAAGATTTATCTATTTATTTGAGAGAGAGCACCCAGGGGGAGAGGGAGAAGCAGACTCCCCACCCAGCAGGAAGCCCAATGCGGGGCTCAATCCCAGGACCCTGAGGTCATGACCCCCCAGCCGAAGGCAGACGCTCAACCTACTGAGCTACTGAGGTGCCCCTGTACTTTATTTTTTTTATATCTAGTTAAAACTTTAGGATGGCAAAAGGAGCTTCTTGCACCTGGTGATTTTCTTCTCTGAAAGTGGTAAAATTGGCAGCTGTGGGTCCTTGTGGGGAATTTTGGAAAGTATACAAAGCCTAAAACTCAGTGGTTTTTAACTTGGCTACACACTGAAATGACCTGGGGAGTTTTAAGAGCAGTGGTGTCTGGGTCTCACCCCTAGATATTCTGATTTAATTGCTTTTGGGGGTGGCCTATGCATCAGGATTTTTTAAAAGCTCCCCAGGTAATTCTAATGTGCAGCCAAGATTGAGAATCACTACAAAACTGTTACTGGACACATGCCACACTACCTCTTGCTTTGGGTAAACATTTCCAAACAGATGATGATATTTTTTGTCATTACAGTCCTATATGAACCATGTCAATTGGCATATTCCTATTCATTGCAACACTACCCCATTGTGATTCCCATGCATATGTGAAGCCAAATATAAATCAAACAACAGCAAAGAAAGAGATAGCACTTGACTTAATAATATTGATAAACCAGAATCTCCTGGCCTAGGTTTTGTTCCTTGACATCTACTCTCATAGCATCCTAAATTTTCCATATATATATATAACACTTATTATACTTGTAATATGTCTCTTCCACCATCTTAAAACTAAAAAAAGTGAGGGCCTTATGTATCTTTTTTACCATTATATCCTCAGCACCTGACATATTATGGAGGCTCAATACATATTCGTTAAGTGATAGAATAATCTCCACCTCACTTGGCACTAAGTTGCTCATAGGAATGATGAGTTTCCTCTCATCTCCTGCTCATGATAAAGGAAACAATAAAGATATGCCTAGCTTTTCCCCCCTCCTCCACCTCCACTTAGGTCCATGGTGAACAAGCAAGAATGTTATGGGAGAAATCTTTTTCTATATCTGTACAAGAGTCAATGTTGTCTTAGGGACATGTCAACTAACAATATGACAAGTCATGGCTGAGTTGAAAGAAAAAGATTGTGACATCTATGTAGGGGGCAAATGGGAAAAGTAGATTTTTGACAGCTATTAATCATGGTTTATTATGGGACTGCTATTGACAGGGCTACAAGCAGCTCACTTCCCAGAAAAACAGATGTGCTTGTCACTCTTAGTTTTCATAAATTGCCTAAGAATAACAGAGCATATCAACCTCTCATGAAGAGAGCACTTGGAGCAAGCATCATAATTTGACATGTAGCACAGTTTAACAGTCCTTAGCCTTCATCTCAGTAGACAGCTGTTCTGCCATTTCTTATTTTTTCTATTTTATTGGTCTTAGATTATCAGTAATAAATCAAGAATGGGTGCTGGTGCTGCACCATGGATTTACTTCCAATGCAGACCAGGACAAAGCCACCGCAACACAGTGAGTAGAATGCTCCAGGAGTCAACCTCAGGACATAGTTCTTGGAGTAAGAGATATAAACATTTGCAGCTTTTCAGCTCTTTCCCATATTGCACATTGTGGATGCTTTGGTACCAGTAATCATGATTGCTGGATAAAATACCTGACTTACCAAATCCATCCCTTCCCACATCCTCCTCAACCAAAATGGCAATCAAAAACTGCAAAGAGATTGAAATTTTCATTTCAGACCACACCAAATCTTTTCACTCAAACTAATGTCTTAATTATGGATTATTAAAACATCCTTTCAAAGAACTGTCAGAATGCTACCCACATTATTTATTAGTGATTGTTTCAGTTAGCTTCTTAACATTTTCTGGAATTCACATATACCTTATTAGAAGTAATAATATGGACTCAAGTGCTGATTATTTCTAAAACTAAAAATTGAGGCTGTAGTGATATATATGGTTCTTTTGGAGGGGGGAATATGGTTTGTTTTTAGAACAATTCTAAAGTAATGAGCCATTCAGAAGCATTACATATGTTCCACTGGATATAGTGCAAAGAAAATCATCCCCATTTTTCTAATATATAGTACATACCATGGCCTGGGTCATTCCCAAGAAAAAGAAATGTAAAATAATTTATAAGTCATGAAGGACCCATTAGAGTGAAGAAGGCATTCAGTGTCTGTTTATAAGACCTATATTGAAATATCCATGATATAATGGTTAGAATAACATGAAAACGGTGACCACATTTTTCTAAACATAAGAGTAATATTTTTGCTTTAAATCTATCATCACATAAAATATAATGAAATTTTAAGCAATAATAACACCTTAGCAAGTGGCATTATTATTGTTATTGAGAAACAGACTGAAGCAGTTAGGAGACTGTTGGCTGACCTGAGACATTTTCTATGTAAAATGTAAACTTGGAGACAGCAATCAATGTTAACTTAATATGACTAAACCTTTTCAATGGAAAGTGAATATTTCTGTGCCAGATCCTAACCTGAAGAGTTAGACCAGTTGTATTTGTTAATTATTGCTGCGTAACAAATTACCCTAAAACTTAGCAGCTTAAAAATAAGAAACTTTTATTAGCTCAGTTTCTGTGTATCAGAAATCTGGGAATGACTTACCTGGGTGTTTCTGGCCCAGTGTGTCTTATTCTGAGACTGCAAGTCTGCAGTGGCTGCAGTCATTTGAAGGTTTGAATGAGGCTAAGGGGTCCATTTCCAAGGTGGTTCACTCAAGCAAGTTAGTGCTGATTGTTGATGGGAGGCCTCATTTCCTCTCCGTATAAACCTCTCCATAAGGCTTCTTAAGTGTCCTCATGACATGCTAGTGGCTTTCCCCAAAGCAGGTGACCCAAAAGGAGAAAGTAGAGCCATAATGTCTTTGATGAGCAGCCTCAAAAATTATACATCTCTCATTTCTTTAATATCCTTTGGTTACACATATTTCATGTGGGAAGAGACAACACAAGGGTGTGAATATCAGAAAGCATTCAGAATCAATGCAGGCCACTTGAAGCCTGGTTACCACACAAGTGGACATATATAAAGAAGGAATGCCTTAAGTAATAGTGATCGGAATAAATCCAAGCTTATGTTAGTCCATTACACATCAAATTACCATTCAAATTGTTTATAATTAAATAAACATGAAGCAGTTCTAGGCACTATTTATTTGATCATGTCTTCCAATGTATTACCCGAACAGGTATCTAAGCAAATTCCACAGTATAATTATTTTTCTCCAGGGGCCCTTATTCTGAATTTTCGTTTATTTAGAATCTTCTTTCCTAAACTTAAGAGTTATTGCACCATTTAAGACAGAATGTTCCCATGATGGTTAATTTTATGTGTCAACTTGACTGGGTTAAGGGATCCCAGATAGCTGGTAAAACATTATTTCTAGGTGTATTTGTGACTGTGTTTCTGGAAGAGATTAACATTTGACTCAGTAGACTGAATAAAGATACCAGCCCTCACCAGAATGGGGGGTTGGGGTGGCCATCATCCAAACCATCGAGGGTCTAAATGGAACAAAAAAGTAGAGGAAGACAAATTCTCTCTCTCTTCTGATCTGGGATGTCTATCATTTCTTGCCTCAGACTTCAGAGCTCCAGGTTCTCAGGCCTCCAAACTCCAGGACTCACATCAGTGGTCCCCTGATTCTCAAAACAGACCTGAACTGAATTTATACCACTAGCTTTCCTGGTTCTCCAACTTGTGGATGGCAGGCCGTGGGATTTCTAGACCACCATAATCACATGAGCCAATTCCTATAACCAATCTCTTCAGATATACTTATATACAGGACAATTGGTTGTGTTTCTCTGGAGAACCCTGGCTAAATAATACAGACACTTTATCAGAAATGCCAACATTTCAATATAGGAGTTAATATCAAAACTAAAGAAATGCTCCTTTGCCAAATTTCTTTCCATTAGGTGAATCCTTTGGGTGTTGGAGTCTTTATAAATTTATTTAAAAAGCGTTATATTTGAATTTTTACCAACTGAGGGTTGTACTGGTGTTGGGAAAAGGGGGAGCAATGAATTTTGTTACTGCTATCCTAAACTTTATCTGGTATTTTCTCCAAAATAGAATCCAAACTATTTTTAATGAGCATATTTTGGATCAATTTCCTCCAACTAAGCCATTCAAATATTTAAGAAATGAGCATTACATTCAAGCATTATTTCAGTGTTGTATGTTTTTGTATTAGAAATAAGAATATGGTCTTTTCCTGCTCACTCCTAAAATTTTTCACAGCTTATCTAATCATCCCTACCAAATTTATCTTCCTATAAGAAAATCTAACCAAATTGGCAGGCATTTCATTAGATAAACCTAGTTTTAAAATCTATAAACCTTAGATGAACTTAGAAAATCCATTAATCTCAGTGAATCTTGTTTTATCTACATATTTTAGTTCATTCAGGCTGCTATAACAAAAATCCCATAGACTGGGTGGCTTAAACATTTATTTCTCAGTTCTGGAGGCTAGGAAGTCCAAGATCAAAATTCTGGAAGATGTGGTGTCTGGTAAGGACCTACTTTCTCGTTCATAGACAGCCGTCTTCTTGTTAAGTCCTCAGTGGGTGGAAGGAGTGAGAGGGTTCTCTGGCATCTCTTTTTTAAGGGTACTATGTCCAATTCATAAGGCCTCCACTTTCATGACCTAATGACACCCTAATACAATCACATTTGTGATTAGATGTCAACATGTGAATTTGTGGGGGGGGGGGCGGAGGGGGAAGAGGGGGCCACAAACAATCAACCCATAACACTATCTATAAAACTGAGACCCATAACTACTTAAAAGTGTTGCTTTGAGAAATAGAATATGTTGATTAAATTCTGATGACCTTCTCCTTTTACTGATCATAACATGAAAAGGCACACTGAAGGATGAAGCCCAAACTCCCTAGTTTGGCATCAAGACCATTCATGGATATGTCACAACTACAGTTGCATTTCCCACCATCTCCACAATCCATGTGCTCTAGCCATATTGGACTATCTATTTCCCCAAAATACTTTGTAATTTCATGCCTTTCTAATTTTGTCTTTGGTGTTTGCTATGCTTGAAATGCCAAAAGACTTTTCCACTTAATGAAATTGACTTCTTACTTAATGACCTACTCAACTATCTTCTCTAGGAAACTTAGCTTGGTATTTCCCAGGAAATGTAGTTTCTAACTCTGGACTTCCATTGTTAACCTATATATGTATTACAGCACTTGCCATTATTCTCTTTTGTTAGCTGTTAAAATGTTAGATTGTACCATAGATGGTGAGAAAGTGACCCTGTATTAATCACCTCTGTCTAAAGCCAAGCACGAGCCAGGAACATACGAGGTTTGCTCAGGAACTGACATTGGAAAAATACTGTAAGTAACCAATGAGAAATCTTTGAAAAGACTTCCAAATTATGGAAATTATCAAATATTTTCAAAAGGTGTAAAAGCATTTTCTAGAAAAGTAAATTAGACATAAATCTACAAGATATTCTGGAATACTTTTGAGGTACTTCTTTTTTTTTTTAAGATTTTATTTATTTATTTGACAGAGAGAGACACAGCAAGAGGGGGAACACAAGCAGGGGGAGCGGGAAAGGGAGAAGCAGGCCTCCCGCCGATCAGGGAGCCTGATGCAGGGCTCAATCCCAGGACCCTGGGATCATGACCTGAGCCAAAGGCAGATGCTTAATGACTGAGCCACGCAGGTGCCCCCCTTTGGGGTGCTTCTAAAGAATGCTATGGTCACTAGGAACCTACATATTTACAAGAGAATGGTGAATACCGACTACATGTTATTCTTACTTTCTTTAAGATGGTAAGCCCTGTATAGCTTGATTTTAGGAAGGTATTTGACTAAGTCTTTGAAGATATCATTGACAAGAAGAAGAAATGGTGATGACAATACTATTAAATAAATTGGGGACTGTTTGCAGGCTGTGCCCTCTGAGTATTGGTTAATGGAGAAAACTCAATCAGGAGAAAGAATTTTCTGGTGTTGTGTCACTGGGTTTTATGCTTGGGGTTTTCTGGTGATCATTTTTAATAGCTACTTAAGAAAAGACACAGAAGACAGTTTCATTATATTTACTGATAAAACATTAGAAAGTACATCTTCTGGGATACACTTCAGGAGTATATTACTTAGCACTATTGACATCTGTGGCCAGTTCATTCTTTGGGGTAAGGGGAGCAGCTGTCCTGCCCATTGTAGATCTTCAGCAAGATTCCTGGCCTCTACAGACTAGATGCTAATAGCAACTTTCTCTGCCTCCCCATTCCAATTTTGACAACCAAAAATGTCTCTAGATATTGCCAAATGTTTCCTGGGAACAAAACCACCCTGAATTCTAGTACTGTGTTTGATTGATGAAGTGAGCCTAACAAAATAAGACTTACTAATATAAATTATTCATGAAGTAAAGAATGTACTGTCTTTCCGGTTTAATTTTTTATATCCTATGATATTGAATGAATGAATGAATGAATGCAGGGTGAGTGAATAAATTAAGAACACAGTTCTGAACTTATATTTTAAAAACCACAGTAACATCTCTTTAAGATGAAGAAAATCCAACTGAACAAATATGTTGTTTAAAAGGCAAAATTCAGTGTAAGTTAAACATGAGCCAAATAGTAATATCACTCTTAGAAACCAAAACCAAAACCAAACCAAACCAACAAAATAATTGTAATGTTAGGAGGTATTAATAGAAATGGAATATCCAGAACAAAGGATGTGATATTACACTGACTAAAGTGTGGCATTCAGTTCTGTTGACATATATTTAGAGAAAATAACAGACTACAGTGATTTTAGGAGTGACTACAGATAAAGTTTCTGAAAAATATGTCATAAGATAAATGGCTGAAGTAAACAAGATAGTTTATATTAGAAAAAAATAATGCTGGGGAACATGAAAACTTCAAATATTGAACAACAATCATGTGATGAATAAATGCTGCATATTACAGAAGGCTGAATTAGAATAAATGTATGAAGTTTTAAAGAGACAGATTTAGGCTTTTCAAAATGCAATGGGCTATCTTGAAACCCCATGACTAGCTTCTATCTCTGAGATTCTATGAGTCTAATGATCAAGTTTATAATATCCTCAAATTATTTTGATACTCAAGTCATATCTATATCACTGTATTGACTATAATATGATCTAAATTAAATATTCAAACCATATCTAGATTTAAAATATTTGCTTTGACTGTTTTTCTTTAGAACCAATTTCAAATTTTTAATTATAATCATTGGTACAATAAGCAAATCTCAACAAACTTTTGTCTCATTTCTATAAAGTGAAGGATGCTGCAGTCTACCTACATTGAGTGAACATGGATTTGGTAAGCAAGTATCAGTAGTAAGGAGACAAAAGTGTCTTAGCTAAGCTAAGCTAAAAAATGATCAGATGTGCAAATGTTGAAAACAAAACAAAACACAACTTTGGGGGACAAATGGAAGTAGAAGCAAGAAAAAGCAATCTTCAGACACCTACTCAAAAGCACAGGGCTTGTCCTGAATCACCAGGGATATTTCCCAGAGAAGAAAGCTGTGTATTGGACCTTTCTGCCTAATTCTCCCATAGCAGCTCAAGGCCTCTCTTGTTCATCTCAGCCCATATGGTCTCATCTAGTCTTAAAGAGAGTTGGCCCATTAAAGACAGAAGGAAGGTTTTTTATGGACCAAACATTCGTCAAGTCTCCCTGAAGAGGATGATTTACCTGTGCACAATAAACGAGATTTTCTTGAGGGCAAGTGAGAACTATTACTCTGAGTTCCCTAAGATTATTTCTGATTGGCTTCCTGCAGTAGACTTCAGTGGTGACCGAAGTCACTGAGATATTTCTTTAAAAGAAATATCAAAAACATAATAGGCTTTCAGTAGAAGCATTGCTTTTCTCTAAGTCATAATCTGAAGCATTTTAGCTACCACCATTGCTATAGTATCGTCAAATACTCAAACCCTACCATATTCTATCCCCTTTGACACTGGCCTCAACAGCTTCTGTTTTACTGCTACCTTCTCACATGAGTCTGTACTACTCACCACGCCAGCTACTGTACCATCTGCTAGAACATTGCTGACTCTGACACCAGGGAAGGGCACTTCTTCTCTTACGGCTGATCTCTGGGTTTCCCCTACACTAGACCTATGGGTTTCCTGACTACCATCACACATTTTTTTTTATTAATTTTATTTTATTATGTTATGTTAGTCAGCATTTTTTTATATATATTTACAGATGTTTTACCAAAAAGGAGCTATGGTCCCAGCAGACTTATCCCCTTATGGATGTTGCAGAAACAAAGCCATGTTGGATTTGACAAAACACAATTTTTTAGTATGTTCTTATTTTAATTTAGTTCCAAGAAAAGAAAAATAGCCAAGAGAAATGAGATGAAAACAAATTAGCCACTTTAAAAATAGCACAGATTATTTCTGTCTTCAAGAATCAAGATACACAAGGCACACAATAATATAAATCAGGAGTCATATTTGCTGAGAAACTCAGTAGGGCCTTGCTTTATGGATGAATTCTGTCCCCACTGTCATTCAAATCTCACTGATTTTTGAGCAAGGGTGGAATTGACAAGAAAACTATAATTATGCCTCAATATGTTCTATCTTAAGGAACTTTAATACTTTGTGGAATTACTAAAGGAAAGAAACAGAAATTACTGCTTCAGGCAAATCTAAAACAGATTAGATCATGTTAAGATAAAGAGTGCTAAATTTGAGAGTTGTTTTCTAAGGCTAACCTCTGAATATGTTGAAGTTTGTTTATTAACAGGGCAAACTAGTTACTAACCAGGCTTAGGAATGCATCGCAAGGAATTAAGCGTCCTTCTTAGTTAACAAAGTTTATTATGAATTAAGTATCATCCACTCTTAATCCCAAATGATTCCTCACACCTGGGCAATCACCCAAGTGTTATTTAAGGTCATGTCTCAACTTAGCTAAGTTATATGTTATATGTAATGAAAACTAGCAGCCCACCAAATTTACTTCATAAACATATCCAACAAGTGAAGGAAGGAATTTTTGTTTTTTATGACCCAAAGTTTCCACTCAATGTCTCAGACAAGACTACTTCAACACGTACAAAAGATGACTAGGAAGGAGACTCTTGTAAAAAGCAGCATAATATCAGAATAAGTTTTCCTTCTCAAGTAACAATATTCAGGTCATGTGCCTGCCAAAAACCATTCGTTTTGGAAACATTTTTCTCCTGCTTTTCTCTCAACCTGCACCAAATAAAATACAAGTTTGCTATAAACAGAATAACTCCAGTGGTGTAATATATATCAATGACAAAGACAGGAAGTCTCCCACACGTTGTATCATTGGTATCCATGGTCTTAAACCAAACTCAGCCCAGATCACCCTCATTTTTTAAAACCATATTTAACAGAGCATCAGGAAAATTTCTGAGGACAAGGATAGCACATGCCCCAGAAGAAGTGACAATTTTAAAAATCAGTGATATAACATTCTCAGAATACACATGTGGTGTTGATCCTATGAGGAGTGGCACTTGCTATAAAAGCTGAGAAAAACAGGGAAAATTCTTGTGAGACCACTCTGCTAATGATCCCATTGTGATGGCCACTTTAAAACAATAATAATAATTTTAAATGGTAAAAAAAAATTAACATAGACTCTCAGGAAAAATACACAGTGTAAGCCATGTTCTGTTGCTAAAATTTCATGGAAACAATTTTCTTCTCACAAACACTGTACAAGAATGGAGAACTTTGCACATAGTAGGTAAGTCCCGGGAAAGTTGGAAGGATCTTTCTACCTGGCAGAAAAAGCAAAGGATTAAAAAACTACTATTTTTTGATAAGGCATCATTGTTTTAAGGATTAACCGATATTGCATGTGTAAAATACCTAAGTGTAGATTAAAACCATAGTAGGTATCTAATAAATGATAGTTTTATTCCCCTTAACATTATTCAGAGTAGAATAACGTATCTTTAAGCTGTGTCTTTTTCTTAGCTTTAAAAGAACAATCAAAGACCTTCTAGCTTTGGATAGCACAGGTAACACAGAGACCCTCAACTGTTTCTCCCAACAAAGCAAATCCTAGTCATGTAATGTGTCTACAGCATCTGTGTCACCATGTAACTTATTTTTAACATTGTTGATCTGAGTTTTAAGCTCCTGTGTCTAACGAAATAGTTTGTTTCAATCCCAGAGCCTCCAAATATATAAAACAACATCAGGGCTTAATAAATGATTTTGAATGTGAAAACAAGAAAGCAAGAAAAGGCATATATAGTCTTAGGTCTATCACTGAGGTTAAAATCTATAGCCAACTTTAAAGTACCTCATCAACTTTAAATAAAAGTCTCAGGGAAAATTCAATGGAATTCTGGAAGGGTGACCATTTCCAAAGAATTTTAGGGGAACAGTATAATAATTTTATCTGACTGTTTCTTTTATTTCAGAAAACTAAGTTTTTAAACAGTATATGCTAAGCATTGTGAAGAATTACTTTATTCCATGTCATTTTATATTTTAGCTGAGTAAATCTGTTGTCACATGAGACAATATACATTGTCTGAAAAAATCAAAGTTAGTTTTTGAACAATAACTTCATAATTCCAGTAAAATGATCTTTTGATATGAATCCTTTGATAAATCCTTCCTCTGTTTTTTAAAAATCAATGGCTCATTCTAAATCAATTAAGCAATCAAAGCATCCATAAAACCAGGTAGTTTACCAATGATACATTTGGTATATTACTTATGATACATTTCAGATATTTGATTTATATGCTAAATTATATTACTCAGTCTTAGAAAGTTTCAGACTTAATTTGAAGTGTAATGACTTCAAGACCTAGTGGAGAAGCAAGTATAAAATGGCTTACTAAACTATCCTCCATAAATAAAAAGAGTATTTTTGAAAACACTGAGTTACATTGAAATCTCAAGGAGAAAGATCAGAAAGGAAGAAGATATGATGAGTTTTTCATCCTGGCAAACTCCATCTGCATAGGCCTGAAAGAAAGGAAATTGACTTGGAAATTGACATGAGAGATTTGGGTTAGATAAGAGAAAGAATTTCCTAGCAGTAAACATCATAAAATCATTAAGTTGTTACTATGGGTCACTACTATACTCTAATACTTCATCGGAATTTATAAATCAAATCACATCTGGCTTGGTATTTACTATTATTTAACATGAAAAAACTAATATTATCTGATTTATAAATATTTATTGAGTATTCACAACAAAGGAATTTAAGAAAATATTATGAAGTCACTTTCAGTCAGTAAACAAAATGTTGGTGGTGATTCTTCCTCTAGCTGGGTGAAACCCTCCCTCTGAGCCCTGTAGCATGGCATGCACTTCTCTATCATGGTCTTTACCAGACCATGTAACAATTTACTTAATTATTCGTCTGGCAGCTCAACTAGACTATGAGATTTTTAAAGTGCACAACTGCATCTCATTTGTCTTGTATCCCCAATGTTTGTGATCTACTATAGATTTAAAAGTTCTTAAGCTAAGTATGTAAGTGTAAAATGTATAAATGGGGAAAAAAATGTATCCGTCTCCCAAACATCTGTAGCAAAATGCAAAAATGTAATAATCCAATGAAAAATAAATGACTGCCAAAAGATATATCTGGGTTTTTATAATAAATATTTTATAATAGAAGAGGCCTCAAAATTCAGTGATTTTATTTACACATTATTCTGGGACATAAGAATGCTTTTCCCCTGGGGAAAAGCAAAAAAGAAAGCAATCACCTCCATCCAATATATATGAAAACATTTATAGACATATTTCATGAAAAGTGTACATAAGGAGGAAATATTTTTTAAACCCACAGAAGAAATAGAGGTGTTTTGTTTTTGTTTTTGTTTTTGTTTTTAAGTAGAGAGGACTTTAGATAGCTTATTCCAGGTTCTCATTTTAAAGTGGAGTAAAGATATTGAGAAACATTAAGAAGCATAACAGATAGACCTATCTGCAAATCTCAGCTCTGTGGAACTATGACTCTGGGAAAATTATGACATTTCCAATTTAATTAATCATTCTGAGTCTTTAAAAATACGGTGGAATTAAAAATATCTTACAGTGGGGGTGCCTGGTTAAGTGTCCGACTCTTGGTTTCAGCTCAGGGTCATGAGACCTCCGCACTCAGGTCTGCTTAAGACTTTCTCTCCCTTTCCCTCTGCCCCTCCCCTCCTCAAATAAATAAATAAGTCTTTAAAAAATTTATCTTACAGTATGTTGTAAGGGTTGAAATGAAAGTACATACCAGATCCTTGGTAGAAGCTTAATACATGTTACTTATGAAGGGAAATAACATATTATAGAAGAAAGAAATTCAGTGTCAGTGTAGTCTGAACTGTGGCTATATAATTTATTAATAAATAAATGCAAATTAATCTCTCTGAATCTCAGTTTTGCCATCTATAAAAGGAAAGTAATCAAACTTACTGGTGTATCTTGAATAACAGCCACCCAAAGATGTCAAGTCTTAATCCCTGGAGCATGTAAATGTTACCTTATTTGAGAAAATAGTTTTTTATATGTAATTAAGTTAAGACCATGAGATGAGATGACTGCCCTGGATTATCTTTATCTGGGTGGGCCTTACATGCCATCATGAGTATGCCTATAAAATAGAGCAGAGGGAAACTCTATTCAGACAGAGAACACATACAGAAGAGCAGAAGGTGGTGAGAACAGAGAGGTGGACATTGCAGTGATACAGTCAAAAGCCAAAGAATGTCTTCCCTGAAGTCTTCCCATGGGATTGCTGCAGAGAGAGGCTATATTCATTTCTGAGGAACCAAAGATTAACCAGTGAGGACATAACTATTTTACTGATGATGCTATATGAGTATTTGATCCAAAAAAGTGGTAAATAAATATAAATACTATAGTTATTAAAGACTTGTTTAGGAATTACCTAACATATCTGACACCCTTAGTGTAACTGGCACATAGTAGGCACTCAATAAGAAGTAGTGCTCAGATTATCAATAATATATTGAATTAATTACGGTAATACTGGCTGTAGTAACTAATAAGCCCTCCAATTCAGTGCCTTAACATATAGAAGCTTATATGTTATCCAATGCAGGTGTCCCTTGTTGGAGGGTAAGTTTTCTCACATTGGTAACTTAGGAGCACAGGTTGTTTCCATTCTGTGGTCCACTTATTCCCTAGGGCTCATGAGTCCTTTGTTTCAATTCAGCAAAAAGGGAAATAGGTTGGAAAAGCCTCAACTACTATTTTAAAAGCCCAATCTGATGGTGACAAGTATCACTTTCATACATATTCCTTCAGTTAAAACTAATCAAACAATCCATCTAGATGTAAATGGGCTTGCACAATGTAGTTCCTAGTGGAGTAGCCTTCTTCTGGCGGTAACTCAGCACTATAAAAGACAGAACACAGATTCTATGTGAACATCGTTTTGCACTCTTCCTCCCCACCAGAACACACTTATCCCCACCCTAGGCTGTCCAGTCACAGCATCCAGCTTAAAATCTAGCAGTTCTGAGTGTGACACTCAGACACTTTCCATTAGATCCATATGTGGCAACTTTTAGTCTGGAGATGGATGAACTAAAAGGCAAGTTGTCCCCTGACATTCAATATACAGTGTTACAGCAGGGACAAGATAATCACCATAAAAATTCCCAATGAGAAAAGGGAAGAATGGGAAACACATGATGTTCTTGGTCCATAGTAATAATGAAGTCCTTCCAGGCGGGCATTATGAAGATCCTTACTCTGAATTATAGAAGCTCTCCGATCAGACTCTGGCTCAAAATTTCCCTGCCAATACAGTTCTCTCAAAGTTAGTAGGCTTCAGATTTGTTTACTTCTAGGGAATTCCATGTCAATAATGACTAAGCTCTTTTACCTTCACTACAATGTTGAGCCCAACAGTTTAGCTGAAATCATAATGGATTTTATCAACCTTATCTTATCCACCTGAGGTCCAGAGCCTTAAGCTTTTCCAAACCTAATGAAGTCAGAGATTTCTGGACTTTATCTAATCCCTTTTATTTATGCTCTTAAAACCAGTCAAGTTTTGCCTGAATTCATCTCTTTCTTATAATATCTTGTAAAATGCAGAAAATAACAATAAACACAAACTGTAATATTCTGTTTTCCAACTTCTGGGCCTAGAGCCATAGGCTTGGAAGGCATATGACCTACCTTCAAAGTCATTACAGGGAAGAGTTTTATCACAAGCCCTGCCACTGCAAAACATGCATCTCCATTGTCTCAACCTCTGATATCTGTTTTATCATCATCCAATCTTTAGGTCAATGTTTCCTAATTTTTCTTAGGCAGTGAGACAACTTCTAGTATCCAGTTGGTTAGGTAACACTGGCCACTATAACAAAAAAATTTTTCATTGATAGTAGGTGTTCATTTCTCACTCATAATATTCCAACTCTTGTTAGATGATAAATCTGTCCTAGTCTCATCAATCAAGTGGTTCCACTAGCAAGCAAGGAAAAATAATATGGAGATGCCCTACAAGCTCCTTAGAAATAAGGCCCAGGTATGGGGTACACAATTTGCTCTCATATTCCAGTGGACAGAATGAATCACATGGTTATATCTGGATAAACAGTACACATGAATTATGGTCCCCGGCTGGATTATCCTTTGATATCCTTGAATTTTTGGTGATCAGCTGGCTTTCTCTTTCACAGATAATTAATTAATAGCATTAATCTTATTATAGAATAATCGAACATGATAAAAGAGCAGGAAGTAAGATATTAGAACATAGTTCAATGTTCTAATGGTATTAAAGTGTAGTTCACAATTCTAATCCAGGACCAAAAACAAAATATTTCTAATTTCCCTATGAAAGCTTAAATTAATGTTAGGGTAGGCCACTTCTGGCTTAGATTAATGCTCAGATTTCATTTGAGCTAGGCATATCAACATAGTAGGCAAGATTGCAGATTTTTCTTTTCATTTTAGGAATATTTGATTAAGTGGCCTGCTATTATGTACCAGGCATTGTTCTAGGCTCTTGAGACTTATCAGTGAACAAAACAAAGACTTCTGCCTTTGTGAAGGTTATACCCAGAAAGATGTTCAATATCCTACAAATAGAATGAATTCTATAAACACAGTGTTAGTTTTTGAGGCAGTATTTTTTTACAGTTAGGGTCAGCCAGTCTGGATTCTTATCCACACTCTGCCCATTAGAACTGTACCCTTGGCCAAGACATGCAGCTTCCCCAGAACTCATCTGCATCTCTAAAACTAAAGCAATCAATTTTTTTTCCTTACTTTACACAGTTGCTTCAAGGGCCAAAGGGACGTTATATGTGGAAAGTCATTGGACATACAGGTGTGTCAAAAACCGGTTATGAGTAACCTTGGGCCATCCAGATTTGAGAAATGGAAAGATGCCTAATTCAAGGCAATGATTATAAATCTGTCCAGATCTAAAAATCTTTCTCTAAGTAAAATTCTTGGCATAATTTTGATTTCACTTTTTCTTATCTTTCACTGTCATTCCGTTAGAATTCCTGTCAGCACCCACTTCAATATGTATTAGCATCTGGTTACTTTTTACCACTTTTATCACCAAAATCCTGGTTTAAGTAACAGTTGTTTCTCACCAGGTTGATTTTGCTGACCTCCTAACTAGTTACCTGCCTCAACTCTTATAGTCACTGTCCTCAGCGCAGCCACAGTGATTTCATTTACTGTTTGTGAGAGTTCATCATGACTTTTCTCAAAAGGGGCATATTTTCCTCAGAAGTGGTGCAAATAACATATTCTCTGTATCCTTTTATCTCCTCAAAACTCCACTGGCTATACCTTCAAAATCCATGCAGAATTCTACCATTTTTCTCCACCTCTACTGCTATCAACCTGGCCTGAGCCCACTCATCTCTCCCACAAATCATTATAATGGCCCATATTTAGGTATCTTGCTTTCATTTTGTTCTATAGTCTATTCTCCACATAGCAAGGAGTTAGACCATGTCATTTATCTGCTCAGAATCCTTCAATAATTCCAACTCACTCCAAATAAACTAAAGTCCTACTCATGTCCTTTAAGGCACCTGTGATCTTAGCCCTGGCTTCCTCTTCAGCCTTATCTTATTCAGCCTTCCCTTTTGCTTACTCTATTCCAATTTGGACTCCTGTTTTTTTTTCCAGAACACAAGCTCAGGTGTGTCCTCACTGCTGCTTCCTTCTGAAATCTTGGCTCCCAGATATTGCCAGGGCTTTTTTTCTCACTCTGCCCAGAGATAGGAGGACTTCCCTGGCCAAACCCATAGGAAAGAACACTTATTTGAAACTATTATTCACTATTTCCTTATCCTGATTTTTATTATTCATAGTATTGATCCCTATTATACACATCTTGTATTTGTTTATTGTCTGTCCATCTGCCATCAACAATATGAGCTACAAAAGAGCGACGATTTTGTCAGTTTTGTTCAGTGATTAGAATACTACCCAACATATAGTAGGTGCTCAATAAATAATTTTTAAATAACTAAATGGTCTTTGAGAATATCCATTTTATTCACATTGTTCTACTTAATAAAACAGGCATTCTAAACTATAAGATAATGATGCCCCTCCCAGGAATTCAGTAAAGCTATTTTTATCTTACATTAATAAAAATGTAGCCTATATTTTATTTTTCCTGAATCAACCCTAATATAAAGAAAGTTTCTCATAATCATGGTAGCTAATGTGTATTATTATTAGAATAAGACTATCTTAATGTGTGACCATTACAAAAATGACTTTTCAGTCACATGAAAATGCACAGGACATCTTGATTTACATTATTAGTTTTTTCATCTAAACTACAAGGCCATGAATGCAGATAGAACTGTACATGTGTGCATGCAATTCTATTATATCTGTAAATGATAGAGATTTATATATTTATATATCTTTCTGTCTCTTTCTCTTCTTGGGTTTCTATTTCTGCAGTGTATGGTAGAGAAGAAGAAAATGTGCTTCTCTGTTAAAATATGGATCTCAAAAACCTTAAAGATCACAGTATAAATTCTACGTATTCCGAGAAAGTCCGCATTTCATTAATATATATTTTTCAAAGGTAAGTTTTCCTCCCAGAATTTGGTAATTAATTGTTATTGCTTCCTTATAAGTGTCATGTAATTACTGGAAACTCTTCACAAGACTTTGCCTAATCTCATTATTCTTGTAATAAAATTTGTTGTTGAAATTCTTGGGTTTTTGCTATCAGTTACCAACTAGAGTATGGTTCCTTTTTAAGAATCCAAGATCAGTGAGCAAACAAAATCAGTCTTAAGATAATTACTGCCCTCTTCCAGAACAGAAAAGTGTAAGAATGTGCAACAGATTAGCTCCCAAAATACACTCTCCATGTCAGAAACATGGGCTTTGCATGTTAAACACACACACACACACATACACACACACACACACACACACACAAATCAAAAAATCTGACATTGATAGATCTCCAGAAGACACTGTTTTAACAACACTGGACTTCTGGTTCTGGGAGTCATGTTGGCTCAAGTGTTATGAGACCATTAAAAGCACTATTTGAGGAATGAAATAACTCATAGGTTCTAGATTATAGATAGCTGTCCTCTGGAACATTATTTTAAAATTTAGAAAAGTTGAGAAATATTTTATTCCTCAATAAAAACTAAACAAAACAAAAATCTTATGAGAAAATGGAATGGAAAAAACCCTTTTTATTTGTCTAAGTAATTTGATTACTTTGGAACTCATGCTGTGAAAAAAAAGTAATAAAACCATTAAAGGTACAGCTGTTCTGGCCATACACTTCTTAGATTAGATTCCTACAAACTGGATCAGAAAAAAAAAAAAAAATCTCTTGACCAAGTATCCGGCTTCCTTCCATCCCCTTTGATGTTGTTCCTGTGTTTACCTATTGTTTCAGCCCTTCATTTTCCCTCCCATACCATTCAAAATCATCCTACCTGATTTTGTAGCATAACAAATTGAAAATGCGTTTATTTTTTTCTAGTCTCAACTCCTCCTGATGTTATTTCTTCCCAATCTCAATAAATTTAGCTATCTAAATTTTTTTTTCCATTATGGCTTCTTCAATATTGACTGTCTCCCTCACTGGTCTATATACATCAAGCTGATTGCAATATTCCCTGTGATTTTCAAGACAGAGGTTACAAGAAAGCCACATCAACAGAGCTTTGATATAATTGAAAACATTTCCCTTTTAATATATCTAATTCATTCATGTATCCATTTAATAAATGATCCTCCTACGTATTAGGTTCTATATTTGGCACTGTGAGGCATATAAGCTCATGGAAGACATGGTCTCTCCACATCAGAGTTTACATGGTAAAGAAAATACTCAGAATCTACCTAAAAGACAGTGTCAGATAAGTGTTATAAAGTGGTACAAGCTAATTCTTAAAAGATACAAAGAGTAATTACTTCCAGCTGGGATGACTATGGACAATACCAAAGAACAGGGAAACTTTTAGTTCAGCCTTAAGGAGTGTTAGACTTTTAACAGAGGACATCATAATAGCTGTGAGATAGGTGTGAACCAGAAAGAAGAGGTGAGAAATCTCCAGTTTAAGTGCCCAAAGAAGGATGACTAATTCACAATGACCCAGGCCTACGTCATGATCTGTAGTGATCAAATAAAAAGGTTGGATGAGAGTGAAGTAAATGTCAAAACCCCAGGCAAATACGATGGGATTTGGCATAGGATAGTGGTGTTCAAATGTTTTTGTTCACAAACTCCAAAAGAATTTTGAAAGCTAGATACCCCCTCACATAGTTTTAGATTAATATCTAAATCAAGTAGTCATTATAAGTTTAAATAGTTGCAAAGGATACAACTTCTGGACAATAATATATTGGCTTTTAAGATAATGTTGTGCCATCACTCTTTTAAATATCTCCAATAGAACCTGAGTGGTACTTTGACATACACAACTATCAAAGATGGATAATCTCTCCTTTAAATTTTACATTGTTAATATTTTGTCATGAACTTATATTGATTCTACTTCCATGACATAATTTTACCTCATATATTTGTATGCTTGAAAGTCTTTTATTGCTGTAACACCTCTCTGACAAAAAAAAAAAAGTATGTGTGTAAATATAAAGCAATGTCATCTATTTCTCTTGTCCTTAAAGTGTCTAGTGCTAATATTAAGTGTTCTATAGTGAGTTATTAATACTAGTAGTAGTGCCGAATTTGTCAAAACACACACCTAGATTTCAAATTTCAATAATTAATTATTAAACATAAAAGTAAAATTTTTTGGAAATTAAAATTTTTGGAATGAGGCAGGTTTTTTTCAATTGGTTCATTATTATTAAGTATATATTACTTTGACTAGGATGAAACATGACTCACCATCAAGCCTGTTCTATTTTTCACCTTTATAAACGTAACATAGGAAAAGTTGCTCATAAAATAAAGAGATGGAAATGAGAAAGTTGTTCTCATAGAAATTTCCCGAAATTGTTTGAACTTTGTCAGCACTTCAGGCCAAAATTCACATGGTGATCTATCATCAAAAATTATTTTTAATGATCTAACAGTTGACAACAAGATTAGGTTTTCCTTCAGTTTTGTTGAAAAATAAGAAACCACCTGCCTTGAGAAAAGGAAGGGGGAGATCTAACCATGCAAAGAAGCCCCAGGACAGACTACAAAATTAAAGAGCAGATACCGAAGGGCAGATTCATGCCTGCCTATTCAAACAGGAAAGAACATTCCCCTATCCCTTTCACTTGCACAAATGTAAAATAACGTCAGCTGCAGCAAGAGGAGCGGAACCAGCAGCGGCACAACCACGTATGAATGTAAGTGACAACAATATTCATCTAAACACTTAAGTTAGTGGAGATTAAATAGAATTTGAGCCATCTTTATTATTCTAAATAAGATTAAACCACTGTTACAGTGAAAAAAAAATAATAGACATTTCTTTACGAAAGCTTTTAAAGAAAGAATGTATTTTTATAACATTTTTCTAATTTCAGTTATCTTTAATTTAGGCCCCTTCTTTCCAGGAAAACATAAATCACACGATTACTTTTTCTTTTTCTTTTTCTTTTTTTTTTGGTAGAAAAGGTGGTTGTAATGTGCAAACAAGATTCCTTTGTGAAATTCATTCTTTCCTCCAGAATTACCAAGAGAATTGAAAGTAAAAGCAAACCAAAAGTTACATAGCCGAGTTGAGCCAAACTAATTCTGAGATGTGCTCCACAAACTTGGAGCCGACAATTTTTGAGTGAACCGTATTTGAAAGTTGGCAAAATAACTTCGTTCCTCTTCCAAACAGAGAACAATGAAATTTGACTTGGACCAGTAGTCTCAACACTTTTATTTATTTATTTATTTATTTATTTATTTATTTATTTACTAATTCAAACTAGTTTCCCACCACACTCTCAGAATTATTCATCTTTTAAGAACTAAAATGCAGCATCTTTATTTAAATACAATATTTTAAAAGATAAGACATGGACTTCCCAGAAAAAGTAAAATGAAGCAATATAGAGAAATTTTACTTCCAAGAAGTACAACAAAATAGTGAAAGAGAAATAAAATCATGGTGAGGAAATGTGGCAGCATGCAAACTGGTTTACGTTTCCTTCTATGCCAATGTGCTAAATTTTCCAAATTAAAGGCCCTCCCCTGTTCCTGCTAACTGAGTGCTCCCAAATTTATCAACCTTATCAACTTTATTGAATTCTCTTTGTGGAAAACTAGCAGGATTTCCATTGTAGACTCTTCTAGCTCTTTCAGTAAATTTCAATACCTGAGATTAAGGAAATGACAGATAAAAAAATAAGAATCCATTTATTACTAATTAGTGTTTATAAAATTCACATTTCAGGAAACTGAAACTTTTTATCTGAACCAAAAAAGCAACACATAATTGATAATTTGGGGCAGTAAGAATAGCATGTTTCTTACATTATTTTTTGTGCTTCTTTGTAATTCTTTAATTTCTCAAAGGAAATAGAAGGGAAGGGACAAAAAGAAAGTAATACACTGCCCTCCCAATATTTGCATATATCTAATACAAAACACACATACACACACACACACTTTTTGGTCATTAAAAACAATCCAAGAAGAGAATATGTTTACTCATAGATTGAGAGAGAGATTTAATTTGATAAATTTTAAAATACTTCACCATAAACCATATCAGATTTGCATTGTCTATGAATTCACTTGATAACGTTCTAATTGTGGTATAGATTGATGCTATATTAACAGACAGACTCAAAACTGTTGTTCTGAGTTATACACAAGAAAGATGTTAAATAGATCAATATATGGGGTGCTGAGAGATATTGGAATAATACACCTCTAGAGGATTCTCCTTTAATTAATCAGTCTCTTCACAAAGGTAATTCTGAAGAAAAAAAATATCCATATGTTCAACCATTATTCATTTGACTTGTGGAAAATGAAGAAAAATAAATTTGCCTAAAGTTGTTTTTAGATTAAATTCAAGTTGTTGGAAAAATATTCAGTAGTCTCAAAGTAATCAGAGAAATGTAAAACAAACAAATGATCTACTATAAAATTTATATTACACCTAGAGATATTTGATATAAAAACATTGAACAAAAGTATGAATTAGAATAGAACAGAAAGAGTGACACAAATCTAACAGTTTTGTGACTGATTCCATCATAACCTCCGATAGATAACCCATTTACATTTTCAAAATTCATATGCTTCTTTCCTTTAAAAATACATATCTTACAAAATAAACAATTCTAATTTGTCTTAAAAAGAAGAAAATAAATATCTCACACCACAAAAGAGATGGCTAGAGTCTTTCAATGATTACACTATTTCAAAAGCCTTGCAAAAAGATATGGATTTAATTAAGCAAAATAGCTCTATCCATTGACTGGTTCCACTGTATTTTGGAAGTATCCAGGGTTTTCTTTAATAACATTCTTAGAAAAAAAAATCTGTTTTAATCTCCATGAAAATATATTCAGTCCTGGGTGTGTATCTTGCTTAGTGCTCTCAAAACATTCAGGCTTGGTGCCCTTCCAAATATTTTTTAAAACCCTACCACTCCATGACACTGACGGATTTAAACACAAGGGGCTGAAGGCAAAAAGAAAGGTGTAGTGGTTGAACACTGTGCAGTTTTAAAGGTAATCTGAATGAAAGCCTTAAATAACCAATATAAAATAAGTTAGCATCTCAAAATTATTACCAACAGTAAGGCTTAATTTATTTTAATTATATTCATTTTTGTTGTTCGGAGTTTCTCAACAGTCATAAGATTATAGCAGAGGGGGGAAAAAACTCTATTCATGCTTTACCACAGAGTTATAATTCATGTCTTCAATAATCCAAATCATGTGAATAAAACACATGCACTAATTGAAAAATAGCTAGGACAATACCATTAAATTTTTATGTGGAGTAATTTCTAGCTGATAACACACACTTCATGTACAACTCCAGACTCCCACCAAACCAGAGAGATGTCCCAGCAGGGGATGCTTGCTTAACAGAGAAAAAACTACTTTAATGACAGCACATAATGCATACCCTATGCACAACCCACAGGGAAGTCTGATTTCTTTTAACCCCTTTAGATAACATTCACAGTCAATGAATTAGTTGTTCTTGCATGCTTCTGAATTCCAAGAATTTTCTTTGTATTTTCCATCCCCTTATTGAACTCAAGTTACAAATTTTTATGTATATGTATATGCATTTCTCTATATATAGATACATAGTGTTATGTAACTATATATTATGTATTAATATATGACTACATATATGTGTTTGTGTGTGTAGTTTAACTGGCTTAATTTTTGCTAAAATAAAAATAGGACCACCTGATTTCTCTATTCTAGTCATCAAAGTGAGTTTGGCTAGGTCATGGTCCTATTTACTATTGAAATCTAAGGCCTGGGGTGTAGTTAGGGGTGGTGGCTATATACTGAAGAGTGTTAGTTAAGAGTATATTCTAAATCCAGATTGGCAAAGGTAGTTATGCTGCAAGGGCTGATTTAAAATGTCAAGATTCTATAATATGTAGTCTTTTGAAGCAGAATGACACTCCTCACCCACCACTGGGGCCATGTCAGCTCTAATCTGGGCCTCCACGAGAACAACTTCCTGATTTGGAAGGTAGCTGACTTGGAGATGTGGATATCCTTTGTTATTACAAAGCAAAACTATTTATCTTCAGTGAGAACTGGCAAGGAGTAGAGCTTTGTGTTTTAGTCCACCTTTGACATTCACACTACACTTTTTATCTCAGTATTTAAGCACTTGTAAAAATACATCATTGACACACCCCTGCTGTGAGGCCAACAGCAGAGGCATTTGGTAGCCCTGTGAAAATGAGTTACAAGGAAACTGGCAGATGCTTATCCTTTATATTTATTTTTCAAGGACTTCTAGGTGCTGTCTTGTTCATTCTTACAGCATTTACCACAATTGGGAAGAAACATTATGTTTGGTATGTGTTTTGCAGACAAACCTGTTCAATGACTCTCCTCAAACCAGAAAGATCATATCATATTATTAAGGCTCCTCCTGCTCTTACTACTAGGTACATGGAATTAAACAGACTTAGGACCTTCAATTTTTCAGATTACATTCTTAATCAGTGTTTTGTTGTTAAGACCTTTGAATTTGCCAAGGGTATCTATAGGGCATATCTCTCAGGGACATTTGAATTGTGATCCTGGCTGATGGCAGAGGATGACCAGGCAAAGTAGTGCCCTGTGGTGAAATACCACATTTAGGTGACCTCTTCACTGTGACTCCTGTTATCAAAAAGCTAAAGAACCCTTCTTAGAGTTTCTATGTTTTGAGAACATCCCCTCTCATCTCTTTGGCATCATCCTTCAAAGTAAAAATGGGGGAAAAATCAAATGAGTTGTTACATGAAGAAAATATATCTGAGTACACAATTTATTCTAGAAGAGACTGTTTTGAAGAATTGAAACAGAATCCATCTACGTCCTGATGGGGAATTAAATGTAACGCAGAGCAGTGCAGTACTTTCTGAGTTCAACCTGTTCTCAGTCCAGCCTTCTTGTGTGGCTACCTCAAAAGTCCTCATTTTTCTGAAACAGGCTTTTATTTCTATTCTTCATTATAGCTCAGTATCGCCCTGCTTCCCTCCTTTCTTCCACAACACTTCTGTATTGAGAAAATAAATCTTTTCCTTCTTTCTTTCTTTTCCTTCTGCCTTTCATCCTTCTCTTCTTCCTTCCAGTGTGATGGATGTAATTTTAGATTCCAGGGATAGAAAGACTAGTAAGACAGGATTTCCATTTTCTTTCCCTGACTGGTATCAAATGACTCTTTGGTATTTCCATAGACTTCCATAGCCATAGACTCTAAGGCTAACCCAAGGCATTGAGCCATCGCTGTATGTGACTTAACATAATCTTCATTTGTACTGTACTGTACTTTGTTGAGTACTTACTAAGTACCTAGCTCTACACTATACCCTGAGAATACTGAAATTAATACAATATCTTTTTTCCCTCAAGGAATTCATAGTATAGTGGGAGAGTCAGGGAATTAATTAAAATAAATACAGTAAGTGCTGTAGAAAATTATATGGAAACTTATAGGAAATAAATAAGGATCATGCATGGATTTTGGGAAGAGATGACTATTTGATCTAAATCTTAAATAATGATTAATGGTTAACCTGAGGAGGATGAGGTGAGTGGGGGGCAAGGGGAGGGACATATGAACATTATCCACAAAGGAGATAGCATGAACAAATGCACTGTGGAAGGAAAAAAATAACATGGTAGAAGCAGGCAATTATGAGCAGTTTGTGGTTACTAGCACGGGTCACAAATTGGTAATACTGGGCAAACATTTGCCCTGAAGACTTCTCCCTCTAGCACAAATAAATTTGAATGTTTTGGGAGGGCGAAGGTATACTTCAGATTGTCACAGTTCCCAGAACTCCCTACTTCTTCTACCCAGTCTTCACTTTTTTCAGTTAACTCTCTAGGCTCTGAAAGCATGTGTTTGCTAGCCTCAAATTTTAAAGCAAAAAATGGACACAGATGAGGAGATGAAGCTGGAATAATTAGCAACAGCCAGATTATGGAGGGTCTAGAAACATTAGAAGAGTGGCTGGATTTTATCTTCTAGGCATTACAGAGCCACCTTAGGAACGAAAGTGATAAGGACAGATGAGACAGAACATTTTGTCATTTGTATCATAGACTAACTGAAATCAGGGAGATTAGGCTCCATTACTTTGCCTAGACCGGAAGAGAAACATGTGACTGAGGCCTGAATTGAGCTAATGAAAGAGGAGGCAGAGATGAGTATAGAGACTCAAAGGATGCTTTTGGGGGTTAAATTTGGCAGAACTTGGATGAAGAGGAGAGCCAGTGGGAAAAGAGAATGGTAAAATATCCAGGAAGTAGAGTTACCATGGACAGGTTCATTAAGAAGAAGAATGCAAAAGATTACAGGACAGCTAAGAGAGCACAGGGCACAGGGTGAAGCCTTCAGTGGTAGAAGGAAGAGAGCATGTTTATAGGCATCACTGCTTTGTGATTTATCAAAGCTAGCTTCCTCCACAAACTGCACACTAACTTCTACGTTCCTGTTTTCATCTCTTTTTCACCCTTTGTTACATGTGAACCTTGCATTTAACTTACTGTCAAATTGCCAGCTATAGTCCTGGCCAAAATATACCCATTTCAAAATAGCATATACAAACACATTCACTTACAGGGCAAGCTCTTCTTCGAAATATAAGCAAACAGCACCTCAGTGACTCTCACTGAATAAACTGAATCTAGTTTGATATTTGAATAATTACTGTAACAACTTTTACTGAAGACCTCCACAACTATCATCTAATATTTTAACAGTTGAAGAATATGTAATAACAGACCTAATGCAATATTGTACAGTGACAAGGTTCTCATTTAACTTATAATGATAATGAATCTCCAAATCTGATTAATATTACCATTCCATTAAAGAACCTGTTAGGGCGTTAGAACAGAAAGTCAAATAGTTTCTATTTTATGTTTAGATTTCAATCCTAGCCAAAAAAAATTAAAAGGGAGGTATTCACAAGTTCATGTTGATGACTATAGCTCCATTTAACCATTACAAAGTTCATGAAGAGTACAGGAAGTGAACTACTTACTGCTTACATTGAAAGGAACGCTTGGTGTACTCAGCTCCCTCCCAGATAGATGGCTAAGCTGCAGAGAAAAGGAAATAAAGCAGATATTTCTAATACTAATTAGCTTGTGCTGTATAAACACTTTATACTGAGAAAGGATTTTATCATTTGAATTTCGGGACATTTCAGATCTATGGTCCTTATTAAAGGGGCAACATTTGGCAAATAGCATTATTTCTTTTGTCCTTTCAGTGTAATTTCTACAGTGCTGGGCTTCATGAATCTTGATTTATGCACTACTCTCAGTGAGTAGCCAAGTTATATATACTACGTTGGTAAAGTTAGATGAAACTATCATTAATATCCATTTCTTCAAAAGGTGGTGATCCCTAAGAACTCCAGCCAATGACTCAGAAGGTGCAGGTACCCTCTTCATTTTGTTAAAGAGGCTTATCCTCCACTGAAAAGTAGAATGTTGATTAGTATGATATATAAAATACCAAATTATATAGCATCAAATTATTTGGAAGGAGACAAGAGAGATTTTTCAGGGCAGGAGAAATAAGCAGCCTTCTTCCTTTCACAGAAAGTTCTAAGAACATTATGATAAATTCACATTTATTTATAAACTGTTGATACAACTTCATGTTTCTGTCAAAGTATTAGACATCTCCTGAGATAGATAGTTGTTCAAGCTTATGTAACACTAATTTCAACTACTGTCCTTATCTAAATCTAGGCCAATGTCTTCATAAACTTGATCCTAAAATCTGTGAACTCTGGGCAGCCCTTGTCTAGTTACATGACTCTCAGTTTCCAGGTCAAGTCAGAATAGCTGACATGAACAAGCTTCTCTGTGCTTCCTTCATTTCTGGCAAGAACTTAGGAGGAAAAAAATGAACAGGGTAAGATTAGAGTCTCTTTGAACCCCAAATGATCCAGGACTCTGGTTGAGTGAAAGTGGCTTTGGGTGATGATGTCATTTACACATCAATGTCTGTCTCTCTTGTTATCATTGTTCCACAGGGACTGTTTCTGTTAGAACTTCAAAAAGTCCTTTATAGCTTAAAAGTGCGTGCGAGCTATCAACAGCCAGTTTCCTTATTTGTCCTTTTCTCCCTTGGCTCTTTTGCTTTTCTTCACTAGTACTTTAACACAGACTTGAACTGGCCGGCTAGTTTTGTTTTAATAATGCTAGCACACTCTGCTGTATACTGGTAACATCACAACAGGCTCAGTACTCACTTTGACACTGTTCTGTGTCTCAACACAGCTGTCTATCTCAGCTAGCTAATTTGGAGCTGAGGATGAATACATCCTTTAGGTTGGGCAGCATTCCAGTAATCATTTTTGTTGTTGTTATGGCCAAATGATCATGTTTTATAACTTTTTTTCAGCATGACTTTTTTTGCACAATTTTCCCAGCATGATTCATTAGCATCAGATATATAAATGAACAAGTCAGTTTAGCCTTTTAACCACCCCATTTATTTTGTCTTCTCAATGAGATATATTAGTAACCAACTGACCGAGTTTCAAATGTCTGTCCTCTTATTTTTTTACTCCCCACCCCACCCACCCCGTTTAAGCATTCATTCATGGCTTAGAAAGAATGCCACAGCATTATTTTAGTGCTTTAAAATAAAATTTTCTCTTAATAACATCAAGAAAGGAAAACAACATTTTCAAGTCACAAAGATTAGTAATGTCGTAGAAGCTTAACTTGCTAGAGTATAATGAGAAGGATATCGACAGATCTTTGCTGCAAAAAAATCATGAGCATTACTTAATGAGAACACCCACTGGATTTTGCATATATATATCAATGGATAGTGCAAAATAACTAAAATAAGAATGCACACCTTTCATTGAAACCATCCTAATCATTAATAAACAGATCGAAAAGTGAAGTCATTCAGAGCTACTGAACTGTATGTCAGTCTTCCTCCCTTGTTGGTTCCATACATTGCAAGAAGGAAAGTAAGAATGAATTAGATGAGATGCTATGAGAGATGGTAGGTCAATGGGGCCATCATTCTGCATTTCTGAAGCACATTTCCTAGACCTAACACCGCTAGAGTCTCATTATAATAGGGATCAAGATCTATGTTTAAAGATATTATAATAAGACAGACCATGATGTAAATCCCTCTGGAATGAGGTAAGAACAAGAGTATATGTGTGTTTTATATTGAATGTTTTTAAAGAATGGGTACCAATGAATAAATCTCAAACTACTTGTTTTGAAGCTGTAAATCATATAACAAAATACAACATATCAAAAATCATAAATAGTGGCATTGTTGCTGAGCCAGCTAATGAGTTCTTCTGTTCTGGATCTAAATACACCAGGTGGCACCAATATGAATAGAAGACAAAGATGTTTCTTTTCCTCCTCCTGGAAAATTATTACAACCATCTGTTAAGTTTTCTTATTTCCAGTAAACAGTATTTCTAGTTTCTTACTTGCTTTGGAAGCAAAACACACAGCATTAAATAATCTCTTCAGTTTTGGGAATACCAAGAACAAGTAATGTACACTTATGTCATTTACCAGCATAACCTCAAAATCTCAGCAAAAGTATTGGTAAAATTAGGGATGCTAAAATGGTTGATGTCAAGTCACTTATAACCAAAAGAGGCAAATAAGAAGGATAGCGAGACTCTGACCTAATTGGAACTATCCATGATAATGTACATCCAGAGGCTGGACATGATCCCCAACACAAAATCTGACTAACCCCTCCCCTCTGCAATTTGAAACAGCCCTCAAAAACACCTTAAACTAAGAGGACTTTGAGTAGTCTTTGTTTCTTCCCAGTTTGATGAAATTTTAAATGGTTTTCATGTCAATAAAAAGCATTTTTTCAATTGTTCTGCAAACTTTATAGCTTTTAATTAAAGCATTTAATTGAATTAAACAACTGAAATATGATCTGAATGATAGCTGAGAATCTCTCAGACTCAAGACAGTTAGAATACAATTTACTTCCCTACAAAATAATTACAAACTTCTTAACTGACATGATTTACTGCTCATCTATAAACTTGAATTCAAATGTATATATTCTTCAAAGAATAACAATAATAGTAAAGTAGTTCGGGAGGAACGCCACCTACAAAAACAAGAGGATGATGGGGGAATAAATGAGAAAGAAAGTTTAATAGGAAAACAGATATTTCTTAAATCTGCAATGGCACTTTACATTAACAAAATACATTTTGATAAGAATCTTGGCCCCAGGCAAATTGAACCATGAAAAATCAGCTCCCTGAGTGTTCCTGTCAGAGGCCAGTGATGGAGGGATCCCTGTAAATTCTTAATCTGCTTTTTTTTCAGGGCAGGACAATATAGCTCTGCTGAAAGGAAGGTCGAGCTGCTGAACCTCCACAGTAGGTAACCCAGAAAGCAATCAAGCTGAGCTGGCAGGGAGTGGATTCCAACTGCACTCTGTGGTGAGGCCTTTTCTCTCCCTCTGCAGGTACCATACAGAAGAGAAGATTCCTAGGACTTGTGGCTTAATTTCTCTGGCTACCGCACTAATCGCACGCATCCCGTAATTACTGTCTTTCTTTCTTCCTCCAGACTGTCATTCTTCTGTCTCTTAGCTCCATCCCACAGGCAGACAGTGTCTATACAAAGGCTGAGCTAGTTAGCCAGCCACCTGAGGGAACGCTGTGCCTCCACCGTGCTCCCCTCTGCCTTTTTTTTTCTCTTTTTTCCCCCTCACTTGTCACCCCCCCTCAGCCTCCTTACTAAAGAATATTTAATTTGCATTCTTTCCCAGCTAAAGCAGAGTTAAAGGGAATTGCTTCATTAAATAAGATGCCTGTGCAGAAAAGCCTCAGCAATATGTGAGTCAAGTCTGGATTCCTATAGAAATAACCACAGATATCCCAGGTACAGCCAGGGTACCACAAAGAGATGCCCTACGCAGCCTCCAGTGGTGTCAGAGCTGGCCTGGCCATGCCTTTAGCATCTTAACAAGTGTGACCTGTAACTCCTACCCTGGACTGGGCCCTGGAAGGCTTTTCATGTTGATTTATGGATTTTCAGTTGTCAGGACTGAAGTTGTTGAGAAATTTCTAGTCAAGCTACTGAGGAAATTATAACAATATGTGTACATGACTATAAAACTGAACAGGAGTGGGGCTTGTGTCTTGCCCACCAAGCCTAGTTTGCCTTCTTGTGGGTCAGGAGCATCTTCCTCCGTCTGGGTAAGTACATGAAGAGGCTAACAAAAGAATATTCAAAAGGCTCTGGCTTGTGGAGCCATATACATCTTTCAGTGTCATTGCTGTATGTCTTCCTAGGACCCTGGGGTAGGCATGCTAACCACTTATGTAAAAGATTGATTGGTTTCCAGTCCTGGAGCATCTGGAGGCATTGTAGAGACAGTTTATGGTAGCCCTGGAGGTGCAAAGCACCTCGTACCATGCTGAGGTGACCCCATCGGTAAAGTGTTAATTGGCTCTGAAGGGAGCCTCATCTGGTCAATCCAGATGGAGATGCAGATTTATCTCCTTAGATTGAAAACACCACAAAAATGCCAAGCCACCTTCTGAGAAGAATGGAATTGATGCTAGGCAATAACAGATTGTCGATATAATGAAAGGTTAAAGAGCAATCAAATGACTTGTACTTCCCCCATTTTCTATAATGAACAAAGCTGGAGTGTTCACAGAGCATAAAAGCAATTTAACTTATCTGTTTTGTTTAATTTTGAAAAAATATTTTAAATGCCAATGTCAATCGATTCTTGGGTTGTGGCCAAAATAATAAAGTATACCCAATAATTATAAATAAATCAGAAGGACACATGATGTTTACAGACATAGTTTAATTCACACTAGACACCGCCTGCATACTTTAAGTCAATAATCTAGAGCTCTCTTAGAATAGTATATACCTCAGGAAGACTTATTAAAGTACATTAACTCTGGTTTCCCCTAAAACATAACCTAAGAACAAAGGACAAAATGTTTCTTAATTCTAAATACTATTATATTCTTGTTAAATATCTAGCTCCTCAGGTATGGGGAATTTTATCATAAGACACCATAACATCATGAATGTAACATGATTACAACAAAGCTTAGTATGTGGTACTTGCTCAGTATATGGAAGCTTTCATCCTTACGCTTAAAAAGGAATTAGAAAATCAGTGAAGATTTTAGAAGATAAAAAATACTCTTCCATGGAGAGCACTTATCTTCAGCTAATGAATCTCATTATGGTCAGAAGATAATGATGATTCATAACCATTACTTATCCTTCATCAGTCACTGTATCAAGTATTTTCTGTACGTTTATGAAATCTCTAGCTTCGCAATCACCCCTCAGAGTAGCTATTATAGCCAATGCAGCTACCTAAACCTCTAAAATCTTTAAAAGGAGAGAAAATATAATAAAATGCTTCAAACATTGATATCTTTCAACAATTTGTTATTCTGGATTACAAAGTAACATTATTTATGACTCTTTGCTTGTACAAGTACATGCCCGTTTCTACATTTTAACACCAGATTGAGCATGTGGGAAAAGAGCCACAAGTTTAATCTTTACTTAGGTGACTTGTGAACAATACTTACAATAGAACAAGCTATACTCAGCTTTGGAGACAGATGGGATCAGCTACCACAGAGAGAATAGAGACAAGTTGGGACACAAAACCTCAACTATCCCTTTGACCCCTTTGATGTTCTCTGCACTCCTGCCTGGATTTACACAGTGAAAGGGCTGGGACAATCATGTCTATTACTGCTGCTTCAATATGCTTAAGGCAAGCTGGCAAGGAAATTTTCCTTGACTATTCCACTTAATAAAAATTGTTTAGGAAAGAAGCCTGAAACGGTGCTAGGAAAATTTGATCAGTATGCTAGGCTCATTGCAGAGATTTAATCATTTAGTATTCTGGTTTTTCAGGTGAAGAAAAATTAAATATGTTTGTTTGTTTGACATATTTTCCCATTGGACAGCCTCAGAAGCAGCATAATGACTAAGGAATGGGACCATCAGAGGCTGCACTTTCTATGACCATTTTCCCCTCATCCTTGCAAATAGGAACTCATTTTAAGAAACAGCTTTGTTTTTCTCCACAATTAAAGTATTTCTTCATTCATCTAAGCATTCCTGGGGAAATAAGTGTTTATATCTATGTGAGTTTTCTACATAATTGAAGCTTACTCCTGTAAAAGTCAAACATTTTTTAAGCCAATTTTCATCAACATTTTTCTAAAACCTCCATCTGAATTATTGAATCTCTTAAAATTAACTTCTTAAGAAAAGATAATGCTCATATATAATCAGTAATGTCCCTTATAAAGTGTTTCTAAATTCAAACTGTATAAATTGAATCTTATCTTCCCAATGAAACAATAAGCCAGTTTTATATCCTTTACCAAAGGCCTGTTGTTGCTGAAGCAGAATCATAAACATATTTCACCATCTCTGGCCAACTCATATTTTTTTCCATATTATGGTTTAAGTAGGCCAAAAATGGTAACACACACACACACAAATTTAGTATGTCATAGAAACTTATAATAATGTGCTATTATATAATTAATATTCAACATTTAGTGTATTAAGTTCTTATTGTTTTGTCTGTAAAAAGAAAATGTGAGATGAAGTAACACCTTCACTAAGAAAAACTCTAGAGAGTTCAACAGCAATCATTGAGGAGTGTTTTACAAGAAACCTGGGACTAGTTACTGCACTTTTTAAAACAAGTTCTGGAACACCTATTGTATTGAGTTTTTAAATTCTCATTGTGTATTTCCCTATGTCAAACATAGACATTAAAGACACAAAAAATATCATTTTCTTCCACCTTTGAAATGAATGTTTTTTTATTCTTGTATTGTAATTTCTATCAATGCAAACAGCTTTACCTTGTGCCTGCATGAAATGAGCACTACATTTAAAAAGTCACATTTGCATTCAATTTTATATCATTGATTACCCATTATTGAATTGCCTTTTATAGGCAACTCAGAAGCACATGATAGTGAATTTAACCATAACTCCACAAAATCAAATATCTTTGCCTCTTAGTCAAGACCTTTGTACTGCTATTTTAAAGAATTCTTAAAGTTTGGTTTTGGTGTGTCATTCCAAGTACTGAATTATTATGTATGGTCTAACCAGATCAGCAGCACTGAGTATCCTATGAGAAGCATTAAAGGTAAATAGGAGATTGTTTGGGGAGTTTGTTTAGTTTTTAACATCCCTGTTCACATCTTTAAAAAAAATCATGTGTTTTGTGATTTTGATGGTATAATTTGGGAGATGATTCCTAACAAAGGAAGCTAAGATAAATGCCTTAAATACATAAATACCTGAAAATTCTCATAGAGGATATCAAAGAACAGGAAGATAATAGACAACTTAAATCTAGTATGGCTAGGAATTCTTGACAAACCAAGTGCCCAGCTGCAGAGGCCAAACAAGTTAACCACTCAGCCACCACAGATAGCCACAGTTTATCTTCAGGAAGAATCACAAGGGTCTATAATTCCTTATAGAGTCATGAAGGCATTGAAATCGAAGTACTAGTTTTATGCACTGCAGATGTATACTGTTTTAATTCCTACATAAGATTCCAGACAATCATGTATTAAGTTAAAAAAAAAAAATCTCTGTATATTTGAAGATGGTACAAAGATTTGGAAAACATCTCTTTAATTCTTGTCTTATTTGAGACAACACAGCATTCTTAAACAGAAAGAAAAAAAAACAAGACACAAGTTGGAGAGAGGAAGATTCAGATGTAACAGAGAAAGAATAATCAAAGTCAAAAAGTTTGAGACACTATGACAAAAATAAAAGCAATTGAGGATCAATGAATTTAAGAAAAAGCATGACAGAACATTCTTAGCCTCCAGTTATGACAATACAGAAGTTACACCCGAAATTCTTCTGTTAAAAATATGTAGAAATGTGGAAAACAGCAATATAAAAAGGATTATAAGTATTTTGCTGAGTTTTCAAGAAATAAGGGGAAATGCAGTTTTAAGGAGAAAAGAAAAAAGAGGGAACTGAAAATATAACTGTAATTAGCTAAATCTGTGGCTTCTGTGAACACAAGGTGGTGAATATAAGGTAAAAAGGCTAATTTGGGGCCTTTCTAACCCAAAGGCCTTGGTTTTAAAGTCTACATGAAGATAGGAAAAGAAACATTGGACCTCATGAGGGAGTGATTGGAAAACATAAAGTTAGGAACCTCAGGGGAACACTTCCTTGGTATAAGGATGGACAAGAGAAATTCTGCCCACCACCACAGGGAGGTATTGAGGGAATGTGTCTCTCAGGTCTCTGGATGACCAAAAACAAAACCAAAAAAAAAGGGGGGGGGGTTCTTATGAGAATTCCACACTTGTGGCCCATGTTTATTTGAAGTTTGAAATTATAATCTCCTTATGATTTGGAAAGCCCCGAGTCAAGAAGTGAATTTAAAAATTCATCTTTGGTGAAAACACAAGAAATAACAAGTGTTGGCAAAGATACATGCACTCATGCACTGTTGGTGGGAATGCAAGCTGGTGCAGCCACTGTGGAAAACAGTATGGAGGCTCCTCAAAAAATTAAAAATAGAAGTACCATGTGATCCAATAATTCCACTACTGGGTCTTTACCCAAAGAAAATGAAAACACTAAGTAAAAAAGATATATGCACCCCGATGTTTACATGTTTATTGCAGCATTATTTACAATAGCCAAGATATGGAAACAACCCAAGTGTCCATCCATAGATGAATGGATAAAGAAGATGTGACATATATAGACAATGGAATATTACTCACCCATAAAAAGAATGAAATCTTGCCATTTGCAACAACATGGATGGATCAGAGGACATAATGCTAAGTGAAATAAGTCAGAGTAAGACAAATACCATATGATTTCATTCATATGTGGAATTTAAGAAACAAACAAAAAAAAGAGAGAGAAGCAAACAAACAAAAAAAACAGATTCATAAATATAGAGAACAAACTGGTAGTTACCAGAGGGGAGGTAGGGGGAGGGATGGGTGAAATAGGTGAAGGGGATTAAGAGTATGTTTAACACAATAAGCACTGAGTGATGTGTAGAATTGTTGAATCATTATATTGTACACCTGAAACTCACATAACACTGTGCATTAATTACAGTTGAATAAAAAAATAAAACAAAATAAAATATTAAAAAAATTAATCTTGGGTTTGATGATATCACTGAGGAACCTGGCAGAATGTGATTACCACTACAGAAGGGTAAACCATTAACTCCGATCACACACAATTCCCATTGACAAGTTCACAGTGAAGATGCATTCACAATTAGAAATTTCAAAATTCATAAGGAAATAATTATAAGCTAGAGTCAACAGAAAAAAACAAACAAAAGGATTAGAAAACCAAGTACTTAAGATGGCAAAATAATTAGTTGGATATTATAAAATGCTTTAAGCAAAGATATAAATAAAGGAATTGCAAAAGAAAGTGCATACACACAGAGAGAGCTCAGAAATAAGAACAAAAAAAGGTGCCTGGGTGGCTCAGTTGGTTAAGCATTTGCCTTCAGCTCAGGTCATGATCCAGGTCCTGGGATCCAGCCCCACATCAGGCTCCCTGCTTAGCAGGGAGTCTGCTTCTCCCTCTACCCCTCCCCTTGCTCATGCTCTCACTCTCTCTCTCTCAAATAAATAAATAAAATCTTTAAAAAAAAAAAGAAAGAAGAACGAAAAGATGTAGAAAGAACAAAGAAAACTCTACAAAAGAGAGATAGTCATTGAAATGTAAAAATAAATAGCAGACATTAAGGAGGGCACATGATGTAATGAGCACTGGGTATTATATAAAAGACTGATGAATCACTGACCTTTACCTCTGAAACTAATAATACATTATATGTTAATTAATTTAATTTAAATTAAAAAATATATAGTAGATGTAAAGAGATTAAAATAGTAATTATCATATTACATGTGCTCCATAAATTTTAGCAATTGTTATTGTTACCTAACTGAGGCATTTCTATTTGCTAGATATTGGAAATGATGTTTTTACAGTTCCTAATGTAGTTATTTATTTTTTGAGAATTGTGCTAATGTTTCTCATCAGCCAATATCATATATGACTTACAAAGTATGGCCATGCTGAATGTCCTACCCAAAACTCTACTTCTTTCTTAGAAACATAACATTTGAATTTAGAAAACATGCATAACTAAAAATGTACAGCTAAAGCCATTAAACTAATGATCAAAAACTCAATTTAAATAAATAAATAAATAACAGACAGACATAGTTAAAGAAGAGGATTAATGAACTGGTAAAAACAAATCTGAGGAAATTACACAGAATGAAGCACAGAAAGATTAAGAGATAGCAAACACAAGTGGTTTAAGAGATACGGAAAGCAGAGTGAAAGGATCGACTTCTGATAGGATGTATAGAAGGAGAAAAGAGATAAATGATAGGAGAGACAATATGCAAAGAGATAATAGGCCAGTTTCAAGGACTATAAGCCCTACACAGGATAAATAAAATTAAATTCCTTTCTAGATATATTATAGTAACACTGCTGCATACCAGAAAGAATGAGGTCTTAAGCCCATGATAGAAGAAAGATTATAGGGGCGCCTGAGTGGCTCAGTCGTTAAGCATCTGCCTTCAGCTCAGGTCATGATCCCAGGGTCCTGGAATCGAGTGCCGCATCGGGCTCCCTGCTCAGCAGGAAGCCTGCTTCTCCCTCTCCCACTCCCCCCTGCTTGTGTTCCCTCCCTCACTGTCTCTCTTTGTCAAATAAATAAATAAAATCTTTTTAAAAAATCATCTATAGAAATAGCATGCATTGTAGTTATGGACATAAACTAAAGGTGGAAAGAAAGTGAATACATTGAATCACATGCATCCAACTTACTGTAAGAATTAAATATAGGGATTTGTTAAGATTGTTTTGGGTTTTGTTTTTCTTTTTGGTCTAGGTAAAATAATGAATTAATTAATCCAGAAATATTTCAAACAGTTAGAAAAACGGAGTTAAATCTTTGTGAAATTAAACAATAAGACAATAAATATTGTCTTATATTAAAACAAATATAACAAATAAAAAAAGCTAAACATATTGAGCTATACGTGTCAAGAACATTTCAAGTGAATAAGTCACAGAGATTCTACCTCACTGAGGGCCGCAAATGACTAAAACCTAGTGTTTCCTTTAAAAAACATCTAATGCAATCCTAGTCTGTGTATAATCTGTGTATCACTCACTTTGTTCTATGTTAGTCATACTTACAATATTTTTGTTCTCTCTGTAGGTTTTTTTTCTCTTTTTAAAATATAGATGTAGATAATTGGAGAGCAGAGGGAAAAAGAAAATTCAACATTTTTTTTTTTTTTCTGAGGAAAGGCTAGAGCAACTATTGCTATTCAATCTGGAGGAGACTCAGATGGCAAGTGAAAGCAGACTTTAAATATTTAAAAGACAATAGAAGAGCAATTAAATCAGTTATGTGTGTCTCAAGAGGACTTAAATATGATCAAATGATAGACTATTATCATGAGGCAGAATTTGACTCAACAACAGAACTCAGATGAATTTTAGCCATATGAAAACTGAATCAACTGATTCAAGTGGTAGTGATTTCCATATCACTGGGAAGATTGCCAGTTATATAAAGTGCCAGTAAAGTGAATTCAAGATGGGAGTTAGAACAGAGATTTCCATAGTAAATTCAATTCTAATTTTTTTCATTTTATAATATGCACAATTTTTACTTACTTATTTCCTCCTTTTTGTCTTTTGTTATTCTTTTTCAATTGGTTAATATTCACCAGCAAAATTTTTATGATCTGATAGTATACAATTTTTTGATCTGGTTATCTTTCCATTGCCAAAGTTGGTAGGAGAAAAAAGAAAAACTTTATCTCAGAATATCTTCAAGAGCTGAATTTCTGTTTTCTGAAGTGTTCTTATAGTTTTAGTCTGAAAATACTAGTATGGTGAATTTCTAAATATTCTGAGTCATCAAATTATATAGTTAGAAACTACTAACTAATTTAACTATGGATTAGTTTAGCAACTAATATACCTAAGTATAAGAGAGAGCTGTTGAATTTTCTTTTAATCAAGGAGAGAAAAATGGTTTAGGAAGCTAGTCAGTATAACAAAGCATCATATAAGTAATGAGAGTGTGGGTAAACAAAACAGATGCAAGAAAAGTTTTGTTTAATTGAAGTCATATGAAAAAGTAAACAGAATTCAAATTGATCAGTAGACAAAGGCTATTGGGGACAACAAATCCCACTTTAGTGTTTTTAACTATAATACTACCTGCTTTAAACTATTGTCTATAAAATGATAGAATTTAGAACAAAATGGCCAAAAAAAAAGTATATCTGATAATAACTCATATTTTTCTACCATCATTAACCTATTATTGATTTGGCATCTAATATATGACAAGCATTGTTTACTCACATGGAGTCTAATTAAGAAAGGAAATCAGTAATTAAGTCTAACAAAGTACATAAATTTTTATGTAGGATTTATCATGATTGTATTTAGTTAAATGTAGTGTTGAACATTCTAACAAAAGGAGACAATTTTACCTTGAGGACCACAAATCCTTCTGATTATTCTTTCTTCTCTGTGAAAATAGTAGAAAGATTTTGTTGCATGGACTTCATAACTTCTATGTTAATTCCTCAAAAAATATATTTTCTTTTTTGTTGAATTCTACTCCATGTACATACAGAGTCCTACTCTAATGCATTCCCTGATAGATTCAGTTTTATACTTCACAACATATTAGTATAAGCAGGAAAATTAAAAATATATAAAAGAAAGAAGCTGCTCAAATTTGACACACTGACAAAAGCAAGAAATGATAGTTAACATATTCACAGAGGAGAAAATGAAAAAAGGCACAAAATTATTTTATAAAGTAGAAGATTTAGGCTACTTAGTGTGAACATAATCATCTCTTCACATGTCAACAAACCCTGAGGAATATACAGCCTTGTCTAAGATTAAAGTTTTAAATAGGGGCACCTGGGTGTTTCAGTCTGTTAAGTGTCTGACTCTAGGCTTTGGCTTAGGTCATGATCTCATGGGTCGTGGGATTGAGCCTTGGGTCTGGCTCCATGCTCAGCAGCAAGTCTACTTGAGACTCTCTCCCTCTGCCCCTCCCTCTCTCTCTCTCTCTCTTTCTCTAAAATAAATAAATCTTTTTAGAAAGTTTTAAATAAAGGCTGAATGATCTATCAATTCTTAAATTGCAAGTCATACATTATTTGAGAAGACAGAGATAACTTAGAAACATTCCCAAGAAAATAGTTAAAATGATAAAAATTTTGGTTCTTAGAGTTGTATGTTTCAAATATCTGATGTCAAAAAATAAGGTTTTATTTTGAAATTGTGAATTCATGATTTAAAACAACTTGTTGACTAATTTAGTTGAGTTGAATTACCAAGTGATTCAAATTTGGAGTTTTCCAGGATTTTTTAAGTGAAAATCACTTTGCTTTATAGAAACAGTATTTCCAAATTTAAAGGAATTTAGGCAATGCAAATGAGTACTAAAAAGCAAGATGAAAAATATCACCTAGAAATAACTATCTGAAACATACAGAAATATGGACAGAGGATGGATGGATGGATGGATGGATGAATAAATAAATAAAACTACTTGTAAAAAATGGAATATTACATGTGTTATTTCAATGAAAAGGATTAAATTTAGTTTTCCTTTATGGGAATAGAAGACACATGAAATAAATACGAAGAAATTTCTAAGCACAATACAAATATTTATTTATAATAAAAGATACTTAGATTTCTTAGATCAGTTCTGAGACAGACATAAATAAAGCATTTACTATAACTGTATTTTGTCAAGTTTCCTGTATTACAAATAGCTTTATTTTATTCATTCATTTGCTATCATAGTTGGTTGCATACAATTTTGTAACTTTTAAAAACTATGTATTTTATCATAAGAAAATGTCTTTGCATACTGTTTAGTGTTTTTGTTTAGTGCTGTTATAAACATTATTATATTTGTTCCCATGATATATATCTAAAAGCATATTTATGGGTCAAAGTAGATAGCCTCAGATTTCCAGCATGACTCTGGACTGAGTTTTTAACTGTCTTTTGCAGACAATGTGCAAACAATGTTATGTTTACATAGCTATCATGCTATTCTTTTCTTGCGGAATCGTGCACAGAACTGTCTGTCCAATTTCTCTGATACAGTGAATGACTTCTTAACTTTCCTTTATCTGAGAATAATTTGTTTTCCATGATGAGCTAAAATATAAGGGCTGGATATTTCATGTCTTATCCATTTATTCTGTCACTTGGAGACATGGCAGAAAAAGGAAGAGCTCAGGGGAAGTTGTGCAGGAACTGTTACAGTTCCTGAGCCTCTTTCTCATGTCTGAGGTTCTGTTAAATGCCCTGTATATGACACTGCTTCTATTTATCCTATTATGCCCTTCACCAAATATAGCATATAGCTCTAGAACTTCCATTCAATAGTCAACCTTGTTGGTCATTTCAATACATAGAGTACTGATTACAAAAGTGGGCTCTGAGTCAAATTGAATTCAAATAAAAGTTCTGCCATTTACTAGCTGTATGGCTTTGGTAATTTACTCAAACTTTTTGCCTCAGTCTTCTCAGCTGTAAAAGAGAATAATAATGGTAACAACATAATAAGTTTACTATAAGGATTAATAAGATAATTTATTTAAAGTACTTGGGAACAGAATAGAAAGCTCAGAAACAAACCCATGCTTATATAGTCAATTAATTTACAATAAAGAAGGCAAAAATATACAATGGGGGAAAGACAGTCTCTTCAATAAATGGTGCTGGGAACACTGGAGAGCTATAAGCAAAAGAATGAAATTGGACCAATTTCTTACACCATACTCAAAAATAAACTCAAAATGGATTAAAGACCTAAATATGAGACATGAAACCACAAAACTCCTAGAAGGAAACATAGTAATTTCTTTGACATTGGCCTTAACAACATTTTTCTAGATATATCTCCTAAGGCGAGGGGAACAAAAGGAAAAATAAACTATTGGGACTGGATCTAAATAAAAAGCTTTTGCATAAGTGAAGGAAACCACCAACAAAATGAAAAAGCAACCCACTGAATGGGAGAAAATATTTGTAAATGATATCTCTGATAAGGGGTTAATATCTAAAATATATAAAGAACTTCTACAACTCAACACTGAAAAACCCAAACAATTTGATTTAAAAATGCACAGAAGACCTGAACAGACATTTTTCCAAAGAAGACATACAGATGGCAAACAGGCCCATGAAAGATGATCAATGTCACTAATTATCAGGGAAATATAAATCAAAACCACAATGAGATATCACCTCACACCTATCAGAATGGCTAGGATAAAAAAGATAAGAAATAACAAGTGTTAGTGAGGATGTGGAGAAAAAAGGAACCTTCACATGCTGTTGGTGGAAATGTAAATAGGTGCAGTTACCATGGAAAACAGTACAGAGGTTCCTCAAAAAATTAAAGATAGAAATACTACATGATCCAATAATCCCACTACTGGGTCTTTACCCAGAGAAAACAAAACACTAATTTGAAAAGATACATGCACCCTTGTGTTTATTGCAGTATTATTACAATAACCAAAACATGGAAGAAACCCAAATGTCCATTGATACATGAATGGATAAAGAAGATGTGACATATATACACCATGGAATATTATTCAGCCATAAAAAAGGATGAGATTGTGCCATTTGCAAAAACATGGATGGGCCTACAGGGCACTATGCTAAGTGAAATATGTCAGAGAAAGACAAATATCATATTATTTCACTTATATGTGGAATCTAAAAAACAAAACAAATGAATGAACAAATAAACAAAAAACAGAAACTGACCCATAAATACAGAAAACAAACTGATGGTTACCAGAGGGAAAGGGAGTGGGGGGATGGGCAAAATGGGTGAAGGGAAGTAGGAGATATAGGCTTCCAGTTACGTAATGAATAAGTCATAGGGATAAAAGATACAGCATAGGGAATATAGTCAATGGTACTGTTACAGCATTTTATGGTGACAGATGGTAGTTACACTTGTGGTGAGCAAGTAAGACTTGTTAAATCACTGTTGTACACCTGAAACTAATGTAAAGTTTTGTGTCAACTATTCTTCAATTAAAAAAGAAGAAAAAGAAAAACACAGACCATATAATGACAATTTTTTAAACGAGGCAAAAAACTTGGGAAGCACAGTATTACATAAAATAATGGAAATAAATCTAAGCCTATCTATCATATCAGTAAGTACAAACAAGATAAAATCACTGTTAAAAGTACTCTCAACTTCTTCTTCTTCTTCCTGTAGTGTGCAACAAACCAAACATTCACTACAAATAACTGGAAAAATATGAATATAAAGTATACAAAACACTTATTGAAGGTAATTCAAACAGGCAGTATTTGAGGGCCCAAGACTTCAGAGAGAAGCAAACCTCATTGAGATGAACCCAACATTTTGAGTCCCTTTCACTGGAAGGTAAAAATGCCCATAATAACTGGAGCAAAGCAAGAGGCTGATGAGTCAAGGGGAGAGCTGAGCAGAGAGCAGTACCTAAGCAGAGTTGAGCAGTGTCTCATAGCTAAGGGGGCCAAAAAATAGACTTCAGCACTTCTTTTTTTTTTTAATCCAATTAGCCAATTTATAGTACATCATTAGTTTCAGATGTAGAGTTCATTTATTCATCAGTTGCATATAACACCCAGTGCTCATCACATCACGTGCCCTCCTTAATGCCCATCACCCAGTTGATGATTGGGTCCCTCCAGCAACCCTCAGCTTGCTTCCTATAGTTTAGAGTCTCTCATCATTTGTCTCCTTCTCTGATTTCTTCTCATTCAGTTTTCCCTCCCTTCTCCTATGATCCTCTGCACTGTTTCTTATATTCCACATGAAAGAAACCATATGATAATTATCTTTCTCTGATGGACTTATTTCGCTTAGCATAATACCCTCTAGTTCCATCCATGTCAATGTGAATGGTAAGATTTCATCCTTTTGATGGCTGAGTAATAGTCCATTATATAGATGATAGATAGATATAGATATAGATATATATACACATACACACACCACATCTTCTTTATCCATTCTTCTGTCGATGGACATCTGGACTCTCCACAGTTTGGCTATTGTGGACATTACTGCTATAAATGTTGGGAATGCAAGCTGGTGCAGCCACTCTGGAAAACAGAGTTTCCTCAAGGAGTTAAAAATAGAGCTACCCTACAACCCAGCAATTTCACTACTAGGTATTTACCCCAAAGATACAAATGTAGTGATCCAAAGGGGCACTTGCACCCCACTGTTTATAGCAGCACTTCTAAAGTTAATTTTAAGGGGCCAAAATTACTGGGGAAGGCAAGTGCATAGAAGAAAGACTGACTTTCTATATTTCTTTTTTCCTCATTATATTGCTGATTCCTAAGCAGAACAAGCTGAACAAAAAAAAGTGGCTTGCTTTTACCAAAAATCTAAGTAGGTCTTTTGACATTAACAAAGTTTTAGAGAAAAAAAAAATAAAGTGTAGCTCACACCAAAGAGAAGAATCTCTGGTAAATATCACAGGCTCTCAGTTGGGACTACTGAAAAAAATATACCTTGGAATTAAGGTAAATAAAAAATAGAGCAGGCCTCACAAAAATAAAACCTTAAGTTGAGATCATCTGACCTTAAACTGACTGCTAAAAGTTGACAAATTTCTTTGGATGAAAACAGCATCCCTCATAAGCTACACAATCTTGTATAATAATATATGGTCCTCAATCAGAAACAAACCAGCATACAGGAAACAAGACTGAGATTGAGGTGTGGGAATAAGGGGACAGGACAGAAATAGAAATAAATGTGATTCGAAGATGGCGGAGGAGTAGGAGACCTGGATTTTGTCTAGTCTCAGGAATTCAGCTGGATAGGGATCAAACCATTCTGAACACCTACAAACTCAACAGGAGATCAAAGAAAAGAATAGCAACAACTCTCTGAACAGAAAAGCGACCACTTTCTGAAAGGTAGGATGTGCGGAGAAGTGAATCCAAGGGGATATTCAGGAAGATAGACGGCGGGGGGAGGGGGCTCCGTCGGCCGCTTCTGGCAAGTGATAGAGCCACGGAGCACAAAATCAGAACTTTTAGAAGTCAGCTCCGCTGAGGGACGTTGCTCCAGTGGCCAAGCAGGGTGTGGAACCGTCACTGGGACAGTGTGGTCTCAGGACCCTCGGGGTCACAGAAAGACTGGGGGTGCCTGAGTGCAGCAGAGCTCCCAGGGATCGGAGCGGGGAAGCCGGCTGCAGAGACCGAGCCGAGGCACGGGCTCTCAGCTCAGGGTTGCCATAAACCGTGATCCACAGCACAGTCGGGCCACTGCTCCTCCAGCAGGGACCCAACAAGCGGCAGATCCGGGGAGACTCACCTTCTTCCCTTGGGAGGAGTGGCGCAGGAGCACTCCGCAGGGATCTGCTGGGTTTGGAGACTCCACAACCAGTCGGGTGCCAGAGATAGAAACCCTCAGTCACAGGCCAGGTGAGCACGGAGTGCGGCCGGAGACCGGGGAGACGGGAGTGACTGACTCCTTTTCTCTGGGGGCTCACTGAGGAGCGGGGCCCCGAGTTCTCGGCTCCTCCGGGGCGTAGATTGGGAGGCCCCCATTTTCACTCTCGGCCTCCAAAGCTGAACGGAAAGCTTGCAGGGAACAAAAGCCCCTGAGAGCAAACCGGATCAGATTACTTAGCCCAGACCCGGCAAGGGCGGGGCAATTCCGCCTCCGGCAAAGACATTTGGGAACCACAGCAACTGGGCCCCTCCCCCAGAAGATCAGCGAGAACAGCCAGCCAAGACCAAGTTTACCGATTAATGAGAACAGCAGACCTCCAGCGCTAGGGGAATAATGCACATAGAATCCATGGCTTTTTTACCATGATTCTTTAGTCTTTCAAAGTTAATTTTTTTTTAACTGTCTTTTTTTTTAATTTTTCTTTTTCCCTTTTTAAACCAACATCTTATCAATCCCTTTTTTAAAAAAACTTTTATTTTTCATTTTTAGAGTCATATTCTATCCCTTCATAGTAGTTACCCTTATTTTTGGCATATATATATAAGTTGTTCCCTCTTTAAAATTTTGAGATAGTTTCTTCTAACAGATCAAAATATACCCTAAATCTCCAGTGTATGGTTTTGTTCTACTCTCCTGCCTGATCACATTGTCTCCCTTTTTTTTCTTTCTTTTAAAATCCTCTTCTTTCTTTTTTCAAACAACCTCTTATCAATTCCTTTTATAAAATTTTTTATACTTTTCATCTTTACAGTCATATTCCATCCCTTCATCATATCAACCCTTATTTTTGTACATATATAAGTTTTTCTTTCTTTAAAATTTTGGGAGGCACTTTCTTCTAACAGACCAAAATACACCCAAAATCTAGTGTGTGGCACTGATCTATGCACCAGCCTGATCATATTTGATCATATTCTGGATTTTTTGTTTTGTTTTGTTCTGTTTTTGTTTGTTCTTATCTTTTTCTTTTTCTTTTTTTTTTTTTTCCTTTTCTTTTTTCTTTATTTCCCTTTCTTTTCCCCCGGCTTCAGGTCTTTTCTGATTTGTTTAGAGTATATTTTCTGGGGACGTTGTTACCCTGTTAGCATTTTGTTCTCTCATTCATCTATTCTCCTCTGGACAAAATGTCAAGATGGAAAAAATCACCTCAACAAAAAGAACAAGAGCTAGTACCGACTGCCAGGGACCTACTCAATATGGACATTAGTACGATGTCGGATCTAGAGTTCAGAATCATCACTTTAAAGATACTAGCTGGGCTTGAAAAAAGCATGGAAGTTATTAGAGAAACCCTTTCTGGAGAAATAAAAGAACTAAAATCTAATCAAATCAAAATCAAAAAGGCTACTAATGAGGTGCAATAAAAAATGGGGGCGCTAACTGCTAGGATAAATGAGGCAGAAGAGAGAATCAGTGATATAGAAGACCAAATGATGGAAAATAAAGAAGCTGAGAAAAAGAGAGATAAACAACTACTGGATCATGAGGGCAGAATTCGAGAGATAAGCGATACCATAAGACGAAACAACATTAGAATAATTAGGATCCCAGAAGAAGAAAGAGAGAGGGGGTAGAAGGTATATTGGAGCAAATTATAGCAGAGAACTTCCCTAATTTGGGGAAGGAAACAGGCATCAAAATCCAGGAAGCACAGAGAACCCCTCTCAAAAATCCATAAAAATTGGTCAACACCCCCACATCTACTAGTAAAACTTACGAGTCTCAGAGACAAAGAGAAAATCCTGAAAGCAGCTCGGGAGAAGAGATATGTAACCTACAATGGGAGAAACATTAGTCTGGCAGCAGACCTATCCACAGAGACCTGGCAGGCCAGAAAGGACTGGCATGATATATTCAGAGCACTAAACGAGAGAAATATGCAGCCAAGAATACTATATCCAGCTAGGCTGTCATTGAAAATAGAAGGAGAGATAAAAAGCTTCCAGGACAAACAAAAACTAAAGGAATTTGCAAACATGAAACCAGCCCTACAAGAAATATTGAAAGGGGTCCTCTAAGCAAAGAGAGAGCTTAAAAGCAACATAGACCAGAAAGGAATACAGACAATATACAGTAACAGTCACCTTACAGGCAATACAATGGCACTAAATTCATATCTTTCAATAGTTACCCTGAATGTAAATGGGCTAAATGCCCCAATCAAAAGACACAGGCTATCAGATTGGATTAAAAAACAAGACCCATCGATATGCTGTCTGCAAGAGACTCATTTTAGACCCAAAGGCACTCCCAGATTGAAAGTGAGGGGGGGAAAACCATTTACCATGCTAATGGACACCAAAAGAAAGCTGGGGTGGCAATCTTTATATCAGACAAATTAGATTTTAAACCAAAGACTGTAATAAGAGATGAGGAAGGACACTATATCCTACTTAAAGGGTCTATCCAACAAGAAGATCTAACAATTGTAAATATCTATGCCCCTAACATGGGAGCAGCCAATTATATGAGGCAATTGATAACAAAAGCAAAGAAACACATTGACAACAATACAATAATAGTGGGGGAATTTAACACCCCCTCACTGAAATGGACAGATCATCTAAGCAAAAGATCAACAAGGATTTAAAGACTTTAAATGACACACTGGACCAAACGGACTTCACAGACATATTCAGAACATTCCATCCCAAAGCAACGGAATACACATTCTTCTCTAGTGCCCATGGAACATTCTCCAGAATAGATCACATCCTAGGTCATAAATCAGGTCTCAGCCAGTACCAAAAGACTGGGATCATTCCCTGCCTATTTTCAGACCACAGTGCTTTGAAACTAGAACTCAATCACAAGAGGAAAGTCGGAAAGAACTCAAATACATGGAAGCTAAAGAGCATCCTACTAAAGAATGAATGGGTCAACCAGGAAATTAAGAAGAATTTTTAAAAATTCATGGAAACCAATGAAAATGAAAACACAACTGTCCAAAATCTTTGGGATGCAGCAAAGGCAGTCCTAAGAGGAAAGTATATAGCAATAAAAGCCTTTCTCAAGAAACAAGAAAGGTCTCAAGTACACAACCTAATCCTACACCTAAAGGAGCTGGAGAAAGAACAGTAAATAAAGCCTAAACCCAGCAGGAGAAGAGAAATAATAAAGATCAGAGCAGAAATCAATGAAATAGAAACCAAAAGAACAGTAGAACAGATCAACAAAACTAGGAGCTGGTTCTTTGAAAGAATTAACAAGATTGATAAACCCCTGGCCAGACTTATCAAAAAGAAAGGAGAAATGACCCAAATCAACAAAATCATGAATGAAAGAGGAGAGATCACAACCAACACCAAAGGAATACAAACAATTATAAGAACATATTATGAGCAACTCTATGCCAGCAAATTAGATAACCTGGAAGAAATGGATGCATTCCTAGAGATGTATCAACTATCAAAACTGAACCAGGAAGAAATAGAAAACCTGAACAGACCTATAACCACTAAGGAAATTGAAGCAGTCATCAAAAATCTCCCAACAAACAAAAGCCCAGGGCCAGATGGCTTCCCAGTGGAATTCTATGAAATATTTAAAGAAGAATTAATACCTATTCTTCTGAAACTGTTCCAAAAAATAGAAATGGAAGGAAAACTTCCAAACTCGTTTTATGAGGCCACCATTACCTTGATCCCAAAACCAGACAAAGACCCCATCAAAAAGGAGAATTACAGACCAATATCCTTGATGAACATGGATGCAAAAATTCTCACCAAAATACTAGCCAATAGGATCCAACAGTACATTAAAAGGATTATTCACCACGACCAAGTGGGATTTATCCCTGGGCTGCAAGGTTGGTTCAACATCTGCAAATCAATCAATGTGATACAATACATTAACAAAAGAAAGAACAAGAATCATATGATCCTCTCAATAGATGCAGAAAAATCATTTGACAAAGTACAGCATCCTTTCTTGATCAAAACTCTTCAGAGTATAGGGATAAAGGGTACATACCTCAATATCATAAAAGTCACCTATGAAAAATCTACAGTGAATATCATTCTCAATGAGGAAAAACTGAGAGCTTTCCCCCTAAGGTCAGGAACACAGCAGGGATGTTCACTATCACCACTGCTATTCAACATAGTATTAGAAGTACTAGCCACAGCAATCAGACAACAAAAAGAAATCAAAGGCATCCAAATCGGCAAAGAAGAAGTCAAACTCTCACTCTTTGCAGATGATATGATACTTTATGTGGAAAACCCAAAAGAATCCACTCCAGAACTGCTAGAACTCATACAGGAATTCAGTAAAGTGGCAGGATATAAAAATCAATGCACAGAAATCAGTGGCATTCCTATACACCAACAATAAGACAGAAGAAAGAGAAATTAAGGAGTCGATCCCATTTACAATTGCACCCAAAACCATAAGATACCTAGGAATAAATCTAACCAAAGAGGCAAAGGATCTGTACTCAGAAAACTATAAAATACTCATGAAACAAATTGAGGAAGACACAAAGAAATGGACAAACGTTCCATGCTCATGGATTGGAAGACCAAATATTGTGAAGATGTCAATGCTACCTAGAGCAATCTACACATTCAATGCAATCCCCATCAAAATACCATCCACTTTTTTCAAAAATATGGAACAAATAATCCTAAAATTTGTATGGAACCAGAAAAGACCCCGAATAGCCAGAGGAATGTTGAAAAAGAAAAGCAAAGCTGGCGGCATCCCAATTCCGGACTTCCAGCTCTATTACAAAGCTGTCATCATCAGGACAGTATGGTACTGGCACAAAAACAGACACATAGATCAATGGAACAGAATAGAGAGCCCAGAAATAGACCCTCCACTCTATGGTCAACTAATCTTTGACAAAGCAGGAAAGAATGTGCAATGGAAAAAAGACAGTCTCTTCAACAAATGGTGTTGGGAAAATTGGACAGCCACATGCAGAAGAATGAAACTGGACCATTTCCTTACACCACACACAAAAATAGACTCCACATGGTTGAAAGACCTCAATGTGAGACAGGAGTCCATCAAAATCCTAAAGGAGAACACAGGCAACAACCTCTTCGACCTCAGCCACAGCAACTTCTTCCTAGAAACTTCACCAAAGGCAAGGGAAGCAAGGGCAAAAATGAACTATTGGGACTTCATCAAGATAAAAAGCTTTGCACAGCAAAAGAAACAGTCAACAAAACCAAAAGACAACCTACAGAATGGGAGAAGATATTTGCAAATGACATATCAGATAAAGGGCTAGTATCCAAAATCTATAAAGAACTTAACAAACTCAACACCCAAAGAACAAAGAATCCAATCAAGAAATGGGCAGAAGACATGAACAGACATTTTTCCAAAGAAGACATCCAAATGGCCAACAGACACATGAAAAAGTGCTCAACATCGCTCGGCATCAGGGAAATCCAAATCAAAACCTCAATGAGATACCACCTCACACCAGTCAGAATGGCTCAACTTAACAAGTCAGGAAATGACAGATGTTGGTGGGGATGCGGAGAAAGGGGAACCCTCCTACACTGTTGGCGGGAATGCAAGCTGGTGCAGCCACTCTGGAAAACAGTATGGAGGTTCCTCAAAAAGTTGAAAATAGAGCTACCATACAATCCAGCAATTGCACTACTGGGTATTTACCCCAAAGATACAAATGTAGGGATCCGAAGGGGTACATGCACCCCGATGTTTATAGCAGCAATGTCCACAATAGCCAAACTGTGGAAAGAGCCAAGATGTCCATCGAAAGATGAATGGATAAAGAAGAAGTGGTATCTATATACAATGGAATATTATGCAGCCATCAAAAGGATGCCATTTGCAACGATGTGGATGGAACTGGAGGGTGTTATGCTGAGCGAAATGAGTCAATCAGAGAAAGACATGTATCATATGACCTCACTGATACGAGGAATTCTTAATCTCAGGAAACAAACTGAGGGTTGCTGGAGTGGGGGTTGGGGTGGGAGGGATGGGGTGGCTGGGTGATAGACACTGGGGAGGGTATGTGCTATGGTGAGTGCTGTGAATTGTGCAAGACTGTTGAATTACAGATCTGTACCTCTGAAACTAATAATGCAATATATGTTAAAAAAAAAAAAAAAAGAAGATAGCAGGAGGGGAAGAATGAAGGGGGGGAAATCGGAAGGGGAGACGAACCATGAGAGACGGACTCTGAAAAACAAACTGAGGTTTCTAGAGGGGAGGGGGGTGGGAGGATGGGTTAGCCTGGTGATGGGTATTAAAGAGGGCATATTCTGCATGGAGCACTGGGTGTTATGCACAAACAATGAATCATGGAACACTACATCAAAAACTAATGATACAATGTATGGTGATTAACATAACAATAAAAAATTTTTTAAAAAAGAAATAAATGTGATTCAAAATTGGTGTTATCAGCCATAGTTTTAAAAATAACTGTGATGGATGTGTTCAAGAAAAATATATAAGTAGATGGAGTATCTCTCCAGAGAATTAGAATCTAAAAAGAGTATCAGGAAATAGTACAATTAAAAAATACTTTCACTGAAATTAAGGATAAATGAACAAGATTAACCACAAATTTTACACAGCTGAAGAGATGATAAGTCAATATATATAGACTCACTCACAAATAAATAAAAGGATGGAACACACATAAGTGAACATGAAAGACGTATGTGACACAGGAAAAAACCTAATACATCCTTTTCTAGAACAAAGCACCCATCCCTCAGCCGCTGTGGGTGTTAGCAGCTAACATCTCACAACTGCTCTCTTTTGAGAATTGCCTCAGCTGATAAGAGCTCCTTGTCCAGAATGCTAAGAGGATATATCCTCTGCTGAAGGGTGGCCAAAAACCATGACAGGCTGAAACATGGATACAAAAGGCTGGCTCCATTGCTACAAAATGAGATAATCTCCCTGTTTTCATGAGATGTGCCATATCCCCCTGGGGTCAGGAAGAAGGTAGCTTTCAGCACAACCCACAGTTTTACCTAGCTTTCTTTCATTTCCCAGTTCTTCTTTTCCTGCTCCTTTACAACTAACCTTCCTCAATAAATCAAGTGGATAAGAATCTGTATCAGACTCTGAGCACTGGAAACCAACCTAGACACTACTATGCTTTAAAAATATAGGAAAGGATGTTCAGTATGTATAAAAATAAAAAATTATAGCAGAATGTTGTCATCTATAAGAAATCAAATGAATACCATAGAACTGAAAAATATAATACCTGAAATTACAAACTCATTGGAAGTTTATAAAAACAGACTGAACAAAGAGTAAAATAGGTTAGTGAACTGGAGATAGGTCAATAAGAAATTTCTAAACTGAAGCACAGAGGGAAAAATGAATCAAAATCTCCGAAGATGTTATAAGGAACATGTGAGACATATTGGAATAAGAAGGGATGGAGAAAGTGAATGGGCAATAGCAATATTTAAAGAAAAAATGAATGAGCATTTTCTGAAACTGGTAAAAGACATCGACCCAAGAAGCCCAGGGAACCTATAGCAAGACATAGGCACATCAGAGCTAAACTACAAGAAAAGAAGAAAGAAGAAAGAAAGAAAGAAAGAAAGAAAGAAAGAAAGAAAGAAAGAAAG